>NC_045696.1:1813696-2143902 GCF_009834535.1 Camelus ferus
GGACACCAAGAGTCTTAGATGAAAGAAAACCAGGGAATTTGTCACCAAGAAAACTACCCCAAAAGGGATGGCTATAGGAAGTTCTCTGAATGGAAACGATAAAAGGAGGGATTCTGGACGATTAAAAAGGAAGAAAGAACAGGGAAAGGGTGAAAATACGGGCGAGCACAACACATTTTCCTCCTCTCGAATTTTCTGAATTACATTTGATGGTGGAGACAAAACTGCACCACCGTCTTCCATGGTTCTCAGCGCACGTGGAGGAACTTTTGTAAACGAGTGTATTATAAATGGGGAAGGGCTAAGTGTTGTAAAAGGTGGTAATGTTTCTACACTTCACTCAACTGGCAAATGTCAACACCAGGAGGTTGCGGTGAGTTATGGATACATCAGCAGATTGGCAGTTACCATGGTGTGTGATGTTATGAATGTAAATACCTGGAACAACCGCTAAGAAAAGCTACACAAAGAGACATGGTCAAAAACAGTGCAGACCGGGGGGAGGGTGTGGCTCGGGGGGGAGCGCGCGCTGAGCACACACAGGTCCTGGGTTCAATTCCCAGTACCTCCAGTAAAAACACATAAATTTTTTAAAAATTGAAAAAAACCCAGCATAGATAAATCAAAATGGAACTCTAAGAAATGTTCGAGTAACTCACAGAAAGGTGGGAAAAGAAAAACAGAGAAATGTAAACAAACAAAAACACAATGGCAGACTTCAGTCCTAATCTATCAATAGTTACATTCTCTACACACCAATCCAAAAAAAATCACAGAGATCAGCAGCGTGGATAAAAAAATAATAAGACCCAGTTATTTGTTGTCTACAGAAACCTCACTACAAATATTGTGATCAAGGCAAGTTTTCTCCTCAGCAACAAACAGCGAACCACCAACACACATGACTCCAGTGGACACCAAAGGCCTTCTGCTGAACAAAACAGCCAGTCCCAAAAGATCACATCGTGTATGATTCTATTCACATGACATTCTCGAAATGAAACAATTACAGGAATGAAGAACAGATGAGTGGCTGGTAGCCAGGGGTTACGGACGGTGGGGAAGAGTAGGTGCCGGTGGAACCCCTGGGGGGACCAGGAGATCTCGGTGTAGAACCTTTGCAATTTCCTATAAACCTCTAGCTGTTTCAAGATACAAAGGTTTTTATTTTGTAGAAATAATTTGTATAGAAAAATACCGTATCATTTGTATGTGGAATCTTAAAAAATGAGATAAATAAGCTTATTTACAAAGCAGAAACAGATTCAGACATAGAAAGCAAGCCTGTGGTTACCAAAGGGGAAAGGGAGGAGGGATAAAAGGGAGTTTGGGATTAACAGATACACATTACTGTATATAAAATAGATAAACAACATGGTCCTACTGTACAGCACAGGGAGCTACAGTCAATACCTTGTAATAAACTATAGTGGAAAAGAATATGAAAAGGAATGCATTTATATATGTGACTGAATCACTATTGCTGTACACCAGAAATTAACACAACATTGTAAACTGACTATATTTTAATAAAAATTTTTTTAAATTTTTTAAAAAAGATTAAAGAAAACACACACAGTGCAGGCTGGAAGCAGGAACTTCCGGACACAGGGTGCAGAGGCCCCCCAAGCTCTCACGCTCCCCAGGCACAGAGGGGTGCCTCCCCCCGGGAACCACAGAAATCCAACCTGTGCTCTGCTCCCAGAGAGAACGCCCCGACTTCTCTTTTCAACTCTCACCTGCCCTCATCTTCTTTGGTTTCATGGATTGAAATCTTTTTATTCCTTTACTTCTATTCTTTGGGGTTTGGGGTGAGAGAGGAGACAGACACTGTGTTCTGTGCAGCTTGTTTAAATGGAAAACTACACGTTGTTTTAGATTCCTGCTTTTTGCTAGTAACCAATGACCCAGAAGACTAGCTACAGATGAGCCCACACGGGAACATCCAAAAGCAGATGAAACCTAGGCCAGCAACCCAGGGGAGAGGCTACTGGACCAAGAGAGAGAACAGTCCCGCGGCCACCTCCCAAGCGTGTGGCCTCGGAGGCTCTGACCCTCCATTTCTCAATCACTAAATGGGAGAAATGAAACACTCTCTTACCCCAAGCCTGCAAAACTTGTGAGGGCCAAATGAGGTTCCAGATGGGACATGATTTATAAAATC
Source organism: Camelus ferus (assembly GCF_009834535.1). Taxonomy (NCBI): domain Eukaryota; kingdom Metazoa; phylum Chordata; class Mammalia; order Artiodactyla; family Camelidae; genus Camelus; species Camelus ferus. Next base: position 1,815,861 of record NC_045696.1, read on the forward strand.
AGTGCATATTAACTAGCACGCAGAGGGCCAAGGGTTGGCTGGGAGGCTGCGGCCCACCCCGCACCCAAGCCTCCTGGGCCCGCCTGGACTGCACTTCCACCGACCACCAAACCCCCAGTCCCATGGCTCACGCCGGGGCCCTGGGGCTGTGGGCACAGGGCCCAGCCATGAGGAACTCAGAGCACACCCCGTACACCCTCCTCTAGGACCCTGAGGGAGGCTCAAGTCCCTTCCAGACTTGAGAGACCTTGGCGAGCACCCACTGTGGCAGGAGGGAACTGGGTCCAACGCAGGGAAGGGAGCCCCCAGGACAAGGTCGCCGCGACCTCCTGTGTCTTGGCCCACGGCTGCCCCAGCCTCCGTTGCAGTTTCTAACAGCGAGCCTAGAACCTCGCCCTCCGCGACCTCCTCCCTTGAAGCCCGCCCCTTGGGCGAGGTTAGATCTTAAACCTCTGTGCGTCCCCAAGCCTGACGCGGAGCAGGAAACTGCACCGAGCCCGCTGCCCAGAAGCTAAACCACGAGAGCATTCCCTCCCGCGCTCCGGGCCCACGTGGGCAGAAGCGGGGCGCTGGCGCCAGCACCTCGGGACAGGTGCAGGAGGAGCGGGGAGAGCAGCGCCCGAGTGACGGCGCACTCCCCACAGCCTGGCTGCCCCTCGCCTCAGCCCTGATCTGATAAAGGTGTCTCTGGGCTCGGAGCTTGCCGAGCACCAGGCCTGCAAAGCACAACAGAAACACTGAACGAGGAGGGGGCCCGTTCCTGCCTCCAATACAGACTGCACCCTCAACCCTCACAGGCCCCTGTCAACGTTTCTCCACTGGCTCAGAATTCAGAGGAAAGGAGGCTGGGCTTCAATGGTTGGCACCCGTGGACCCCTACCAGCCAGACCCAGATTCCACAGAAAACGTCTTCAAAGTGATTTGAAACCAGCAATTTCTGCATGGGAAGCTGTGTACCACAAGTCTCTGAGGCTGTTGTTATAAACCAAAACTAGGAGGAGGGTGCAGCTCAGTGGTAGAGTGCATGCTCAGCGTGCATGAGGTCCTTGGTCCCACCCCCAGTAACTCCATTAAAGTAAGATTCATTACAAAGGGAAAAAAACCCCTAAAACTAAAGACCTCAGTGCAAAACACTCTGTGCATATGAGCAGGACGACGGGTGAGAACTTGAACTCTGTACCACCAAGTACACTGGAGGGCACCAGCCTTGAGGCTGTCCGCTGGAGCACGGTGGCAACTGTCTCTAACTTCAGGCTCTGCTCCTACGACTTCCCGGGGAGAAATGAGGTCTCTCATCCCAAGAGGAGCCTGCTGGAGTGTGAACCCCCAAACAGGGTGCTTTTGGTGGTAACAGCCTGGGTGCATCTTGGGACCCCAGAGGCAGCATCACTGGTGAACATTCATATCTGATTTCAGATCACAGCCCTCGTCTGTTGTCTCCCCACAGGACGCTCTTCTTCTCTGAATCGTCCAGCAGCATGAGCTGGACGCTAGCTATCTGTCCAGCGGGAAAGTAATAAAATGACACATCCTCGGTCAGAGCTCAGAACTCGCAAGAGAGAGAACCACAAAACCACACAATTGCAGTGCTGTCGGCAACTGGTATAAAAAAGAAATACAGAGTGGGGGCGGGAGGGAGAGGTTACGTCTGGGACTGGTCAGGGAGGGCTCCATGGCGGAGGCAGCGTCACCAGGTGACAAAGAAGCGGACGCAAGAAAGAGTGAGGCTGGCTTGTGGCACAGCACCGACCAGGCTGTGCCCGGAGGGAAAACGCAAACTCGAATCAGCGCTGTGTTTGTGGGGGACGTGGAAACGCACCCTAGGCCAAAAGAGACACGGGATTGTCCCCCACTGAGGCCCCAGTCGGCTCTGCTCTGATCAGCCACCCGCATGGGGACAGGGAAGGGGCCGTAAACACAGGACAGGCCACTTACCCAGCATCAGATAGCTTGGGGCTTTCCACAAAGTACATGCATTCTTTCTTCTTGATGTTTTTAGGAATCCACGAACTCAGGTTTCCTTGCTGAGGATGAAAAGGGCACCTGGAGACCCTCAGGCAGTTGGAGCAACGCTATCCCAAAGCTCATGTCCCACGCCTCTCAGACCTGCCTGTGCACCCTGACACAGCTCGGGGGTCTTTTCAGAGATGGGGACGGAGCCCTCCCCCACCACCTGCCAGAAGCCCGCAGGTGGGGACCCCGGAAGGAGGCGTGACCCTGGGGAATCACTCCCTCCTGGGCCCTGGGATTTTCATAGCCCTTTACAGGTTATACTGTGACATTCCAGCATCTCTCCAACACAGATCTGCCGAGGGCTCTCCACGAAGCCAGCCCAGGACCTAGCTGGTGCCCCGCACCTTCCCTGTCAGATGAAGGATGTGAAGTGCGGGCTTTCCAGGAGGGCCTCCAGGACCCCTGGACTTGCCCAGCACTCTGGAATCAGACCAAGGACAGGAGTGGCCCCCGGGGCACAGACCCGGCTGCCTAGTGCTCCCTCCGAGTCCCCCTCCCAAAGCCTCCCTGGGCTGGAGCCCCTGGCTCTGTCCTCCCCGGTCACTGACTGCCCCACCAGGGCTCCAGCACACCCAGCGACCCTGAACCTACCTTGTCACAGTTGCCGAAGAGGAACTGCGACCTCTTGCTCTTGCAGAGGCTGCTGTTGCTCCGCCGGAGGTGGGGGGCCATGCCCCCGTTGACGACCTTCCTGGGCTGCCCCCCGAAGCCCTCCTCCTGCCTGGAGCCAGCCGTCCTCCGCGTCGACGGCTCCATGCCAACGGCCCTGCTCCAGCTCCACAGCTCCCGCTCCCTCTGGACGGGCTTTTCTCCAGCTTTCGAGGCTGAGAGGTCTGGAGGCAGGCCACGGGGACCACTGCAAGGGGCTGGGGGGATGAGGCACGTGTTCCCTCATGGGTAGCCCGTCCACGTGTCCATCTGCACAATTTCCTGACTGCCTGAGCTCGGTCCCCATCGGGCACTGGGCAGTCGAGGCACTGGCACATCCCAGGGGCCCAGGAGCCATTCATAACAGGACAACTCAAGTCACTGTGATGCACCAGAGAAAGAGCGCCAGCCCCACCCCACCACTCCCAGATGCCTGGCAACGCCCACGAGCCCAAGGATGGGGCAGGGGGTCGGGGTAGGGGGGGACTGCCTGGTCGTCACACATGGTGCACATTCTGGGGTCCAAGCCTCATGTGTCCAGACATTCATTCACTTATTTTGTTTTCCAAAAAAGATGGGGAGGGGCACGGCTCTCTGCTCTGAGACACAGGCCCTCGAAACACAACAGGTCTCCGTTTCTCCAGCCCTTCCCTCTGGCTCTGACCTGCTCTCCATCACCGGGGCCCCAGGAAGCAGCAGTTTACAAATGGGAGAAGACAAACACGTGTAAACCCCACAGGCCTTCCCTGGAGCCATGGGTGCCCATGGGTGCCCATGGGTGACATCCCGTGACGTCGCCCTTGATGTCACCCCATGTCACCAAAGGTACCATCCAGGGAGGCAGCCCCCCAACCCCTGCTCCAAGGGTGTGAACGGGGCCGCCTGGCCAGAGAGCAGATCACAAGGTCTCCCCCACCCCCACCCTGGAGCCCTTTCTGGCCACATCCTCTTCCCACACGTGACAGTGACTGCCGGACAGTCTTTTCTCTGCCCGCTGTTGGGGCCCAGCGTAGCTGGCCCCAAAACATGACTCAAAGGCGTACTGATTATCTTAAAGTTACTTCAGAAACGGCCGACACAAGAGGGACCCCTGCCCCTCCTCTCCGTCTCCCTAAAAGCAGGAAACTAACCCCCCATGTGTAAGGACATAGAAGGACACCCTGTCGCCAGAGACAGGGATTCAGGCCGAGAAGCCTGGGCAAACCGCCCTCGTGACGCCTTTCCTTGGCGGCCCCGAGCCCAGACCGCTCAGATGCTTCAGTCATCGGGCACGCAAAACCCAATGTCAGCTGCTGTTTCTTTGTCTAAAAAGTATAAAGCTGCTCCTTTGGCCACATTTTAGGGTTCACTTCTGTGGGGCCTCCAGGCACACGAATTCAAATTCAGGCTTCTTTTTCTCCTGTTAACCTGTCTTGTGTCAATTTTACGATTAGTCCAGCCACCAGAACCCAAGAGGGCTGGAGGGGGAAGTTCCCCACCCCCGCCCCCACAGCATCGTCCAGCTGCAATACGTGGTCACCGCGCACCAGGAGGATGCAGGGGACTCGTCGGGAAGGGAGGCGCCCGCCCAGCTCTCACCGGGTCCACCGGGCCCACCTGGCCCACCTGGCCCACACTCTTCAGGGCCACTCAGTTCAGTGCTGGGCCTTGGGGTTGAGTCACCTGGTCGCTGGCACTCAGGGCTCAGGCCACCCCTCCTCTGTGCCCTCGCTCCTCCCCCTGGGCTCCTCCCTCCCCGCTTGCCCCTGTGCCAGGGTCCCCCCAGATGCCCACACCAGCTCAGAGGAAGGGAGCTAAACCTCCCTCACATGAAGCGCCAGGATAACACAGAGCGCTGGCAGCAGGACCGGGTGCTGGAGCCACAAACACCCGCAGAAGGGGAGGCAGCTCTGGAGCTGAGCACGAGGCAGAGCCGGAAGAGTCCGGTGGGCAGGGGCCCTGGAAAAAGCCTCCCCGACCGTGGACAGACAGGAGTCTCCTGAGAGAAGAGCTAAGTGGTCACCAGCAGGGTGCTGGTAGAAACGTGACTAAAGGCCATTCTGCTGAAATCTCAGATGGAAAGGAGGACAGTGTGATTGGAAACTGGAGGAAAAACAGTCGTGTTATAAAGGGGCAAAGAGCGTGGCCAAATGGTTCCACATACTGGTGTTTTGTGGAAGAGAGAACTTGTAAATGACGAAAGTGGAATCTGGTTGAGGAAACAGCTAGCCAAAGATGCACATACAGACTGGCTTCTCCTGAAAGCTCCCAGTGCAATGCAGGGAGAGAGAGAGGGCTTAAAGACGGAACTGTTCATCAAAAAGGATGCAGAATTTAGAGATCTGGGCGGCCTATCGACACTGAAAGCGGTGAGAAAGCTCGTGCAGGAGAGAGGATGGGGGGGCAGCCGTACTTGGTAACGATGCAGGGGTGGCTGGTCATCTCAGGAAGCTGGGAGCCCTTCATCCAGCTGGGGGAACGCACCGGTCATCTCAACAGAAGCCGGGACCCATGTCCACACAATAGAAGACTGAGCCTGAGGCATTTCGGAGATCAGGGGCTGCCCTGCCCCGGGAGGGCGTGTGGGACAGAATGATTTCAAAGGAGGGGTCGCAGCTGCCATGCACCCCTCCCATCTTGGGCTCAGCTCCCCAACCCTCCCCACCCATGTCCCCCTGTCCAACAGTCTAGGCCCTGGGACAGTCCAGAAACCCAGGGCTGACCATGAGCTTACAGAGTCCCCCACCCAACCTTTCCTAGGGTTCTTCTCCCCTAAATCGTATCATCAGTTGCTCTCTTCACAAATCATCGAGAAGCAGATTTGTCCCCGTTTCACAGCTGAAATTTTCCACAAGCAGTTAGTATGGGTGTGTTGAGAAAACTCTAAAAGTAAGTGACTTCCGGGGGTGAGGGGGCGGATCTACAACATAGGCCTGAATACACAAGTCACACCACACGCACACCTATAGACATCACCTAGCAGGATCCTCGAGGGGCCCGTGACGGTGCTGCTACAGAGTGAGGGGCATGAGCAGGAGCAACGAGTGACCTCCAAATCAGGACCAGAGGGGCTCAGGAAGACAAGGCTCCTCCTGGTACCCTGCCCACCCCAGCCCAGAAGACTTACCAGGAGATAGAAGCCCCGGCTGGCCAGGCACACTGGACTGTGTGTGTGGGGCTGGCCTGGGCACACTGGCTGCGGCTGGATGTGCACCCCTCTCTCTACTTCTCTAAACCCTGTAGCTGCTCTGGCTCCAGCATCCTCTGAAATCCTAGCTGTGAAAGCATTTTCCAGACTATAAATAGCCACATGCGGGTGAGGGGAGAAGGAAGTAGCAGCCACAGAAGCGGGCCATGAGGTCTTGGGGGGTAGGTGGAGTTCAGAGCAAGAGCCTGAAATGGCCAAGTCCCTGAGCTCCCCACGACCGGGCTCGGCGCTCTGGTCAGACCGCACCCAGCCCTGTCGCGGCGCCGCGGCGCAGCCCGGCGGATGCCCGCACCCTGCTGCGTGAGTCCCTGCGCTCCGCGCCACCACAGACCGGCTGCACCCACGCACCCGGCACCCGAGCCCGCGCCCACCCCTCTGCGTCCCGGCTCACCCAGACCCGCGAGCCCGCATTCGCCCCGGAGCCCCAGCCGCGCCCCAGCTCCCGCCCCCCAGCCTGCGCTCTGCTTGTGCCCGCTGCCCGACCCGCAGCCCTGCCCACCGGCGCACCCTCCGCTCCAGCGCCGCCCGCCGCCTCGTCGCCGCACGTCCTCCATCCCCGGCGCGCGTACCTGCTCCGAGAGGTGCCCGCGCCCGCGCGTCACCCGCGCCGCTGCGCAGGACGGCCGCCCTGGCCCCGCGGGGCCGCCCGCATCTCGGGCCAACGGCGCCCCGCAATGCGCTCTGCGTCATGGCTCCGGGGAGCGCAGCCCGCCGCGTCCCGCACCCGCGGCTGGAACCAGACACTCTCACCGAAGCCGGCGCGGGCCGACCTCCCGAGCGCCCCCACCTCCCGCCGCGAGCTGTGGGTCCGCCTCCCAGGGGATACCTCCTCCCAGGGGGCTACGGAGAGCGCCTGCCCCGTGCAGCGATTCTCCGCGGGAAGGGCCGGAGCTGGGCAGGGGTTGTGTCAGCGGGGGCGGGAGACCCCGTGGGCCTGGGGCCTGGGGAGCTACTTCCCCCAGCGGCGGGCCGGTGCCCTCGCCATCTTCCTGGGGGACCCAAGGCCAGGAGACCATGCCGGGTAAGGCAGGACTAAAAGGGGCAGGAGGAGCGGGAAAGATGTGACCACACAGCATCACCCTGGCAGGTGCTGGCCACTGGGCCCCACAATGCCTGATTTCGACCCTCCTGGCTGGAGGACTGAGGACTGAGTTCTGACTCCTGAAAACCTGTTCTCAGTTTTCCCTAAAGGTCCAAACTCCCTGGCCACAACTCTCTCACCCTGCAAAGGCTCTCTGCCCTCTCCTTCCAGGCTGCCAGCCCACAGTGCCCCACAGCCACTCCTGGGCCCCCAGGGAAGTGAACAGGGTCCCGTTGCCTCTCTGATACCGAGGCCCAGAGGCTGCCAACTGACCCCTCATTTCCTCCCCTGAGTGCACTGACCAAGTGTCCAGACACCTGCCCAGAGCACCCTCCTCTGGAGTGCCCTTTGCCCCCACCTGCCCCTGCTCTCTGCTAGGAGCCAGCTGGCAGCGCCACAGGTCCACCGGCCAAAGGGTGGCCCCGGCGTCATTCCCCCACTATTGGGAGGTCTCTGAGCAGCTTGGGAAAAGTGTGAGACCCATCAGAGCCGCTTGTACAGCCCTGGTTTGTTTTGTTTTTTCAAAACACTATGATACACGTGAAGGTAGCTGGAGCCTCTCCTCCAAAGCGGTTGGCAGCATGGAATTAAAGAACAGCAACGTGGGACTCGTGCCCCGGCTCCAGCCCGCAGGCCCGCACGCTGCAGGGCACAGCCCCCGCCCAGCCCTGCTGCGTTCTCCGGGCCCAGCAAGCAGTGAGTGGCCGCCCAGGAGTGAGCCTGCCGCAAGCGGCATCTGAGACCCCAGTGAACAGGCAAAGGAAGCGGAGACCCACCCGTGTCCGTGGCTGGTTGTGGGCAGCTGTGTCCAGACTCTCACCCAGTGCTCCTTCCCTGATGCCCTCTGGCCCGAGAGCCATCTCATTGACGGAAAGCGTACGGGGTACAGTTAATATTTCACAAGACAGCAGTAACTGCAGATCCGTCCGATGGACAGGCACGGACGGGCTGGCTTTTGTTTCTAAGTATCCCAGGGCCTCCATGGGAACATCGCTTGAGGTGAAGTATTTCATGAATCAGGCTTCTGATGAAACATCTGTACCCACACTGTCCCCATGGGGCTCCTTCCCTTCTAAAGAACCACATGTTTCACAAGAAGGCCACATTCTATCTGTTGGACACCCTGCAAGAGCCATTCTGAAGGCTTCCCGTCAGAACAGAAAGCAGGAACCAGCAGCAGAGACAGCAAGTGCCGACCTGGATGGACGGTCGTTTCAAGCTCAGAGAAGGGAAGGCAAGGCTGAGGACTGCGTCATAGTGCGGACAGCGTGTCCAGGATACAAAGCCCCCAGCCCTGGCCGCAACAGAAGGCCACAATCCCTGAAAAAGACAGAGATCTGATCCGTGAGCATGGCCACTCTGGTCATGAAGAATACACCAGAGCAGAGAAGCCAGGTTGCCGGCTCCTCGGAGAAGAATGAAGGGAGGCAGGGAGGGCCTGAGGGATGGAGGGTGCGGCCAACATGGCCAGAGCCTAGAGCAGGGGCTGCAGACGTCTTCTGTGTAGGGCCAGAGGGTAACTAGTTCAGGCTTTGCAGGTGACGGTCTCTGCTGGAGCTACTCAGCTCTGCCCATGCAGCCAGAAGGCAGCCACGGGCAAAACATCAGTGAGCGGGTTGGCCGTGTGCCGATAAAACTTTATTCACGAGAACAGGCAGTGGCTGGATCTGGCCAGTGGGCTGTGCGTTGCTGACCCCTGGTCTAGAGAGAGGACCAAGAGAAGTGGGCTCCGGGCCGGGGAACAACGTTGTTGTCCTTCATCACTTCACTTCCGAGGTCAGCAGATGACCTGCATTCCAGAAGCATCTTATCATAAAGGACTGCCCACAGGAGCAAGTGGCCATGGTGGTGCTGCACAGGGGTGTGAAGACTGTGGCCGCCCTAGTGCCACGGGCCTGCCCAGAAAGCTGGGCCAGGTGGCCCATTCATTCTACAGCAACCATGGGGAGAACAAAGCTGGAAATGACCCCACGTCTGAACAATCTCTCAGGACACTGAGTAAAATGAATAAACACAGGCCGTTCTTCTCTGCTACAAGTCCATTCTGTGGTTTGCTGCAGAGTCCATCCGTCCTGACCACTCTGTGCACTGGCCAGGGTCACCTGGCAGGGGAGGAATGGGGAGGGCAGGGAGGCCCGTTCACTTAGCAGGTTCCCCCCTGCCACATGTCAGGCTCCCCATGTCTGTTTGCAGTCCTCATGACCCAGTGTGGCAGGAAACCTCCTCACTCCCCAGAGATGATGGAGTGGGGACTCCGGGACCTGCCAGGGCTGGTATGTGAATGCCTCTGCAGACCCTGCATGCATCTCGGTCAGCCAGCCCACAGTCGTTTCCTGAAGCCTCACCACAGGCAGGCCGTCTAGGGGCTGGGGCTCTGGGAAAAGGAGGTGCTCAGACCCACAGTCCAGGGGAAGAACAACAGAGACCACCTCAGGTCATGATAAACACTGAGGAGTCAGGGTAGGGGGGCGGGGCTTGGGCAGGAGCTGGAGACAACGGGGCTGGTGTCAGGCCAGGCTGGAGGGCCCTTCTGAGCTGGGCTGGGAGGAAGTAATGGATCGAGCTGGAAGAATCTGATGAATGGCATCTGAACCCAGGGACAAGCAGGTGCAAAGGCCCTGAGGTGAACTCAAGTTGTGTGTCTGAGGACCAAGAGGCATGCCATGGTGGCTGGTGAAGTGTGCCGGCAAGTGTGGCAGGAAATGAGGGGAGGTGGGCAGGGGCCAGATCTCTCAGGATCTTCTGGCCCCTTGATCAGCTGCCTATTGCACGGGACCCTGTGCTGGTGGATCAAACTGCAGTGAGCCCTCAAACCGTGGTGCTGGCTGAGGCCCCGGGAAGGAAAGCCAAACCCAGAACGAGAGAGTGTCTGTCCTGCCCAGGTGCATCTCAGTCCCGTCTCCCCGTCCCTCTGTCCAAGCCGCAATGGCCTCCCCCTCCCTGATCACCAGCTAGCACTGGACTGGCTGAGGACAGAGGCTGATGGCCGTCAGGTAGCTAAGGCATTGCCCTCCCAGGCTGTCCAGCGTCTCATCTGTGCTGGACACCCCAGTGGCCTAAGTGTGGGGTTTGAGAATCTTCACACTATGGCCCACCCTAGTGCCTCTTCCAGACCTTCTTGTCCCCAATTCTCCAGTCTTACCTCTTTCCAGCCCCCTATCAGAGGGTAAGGCCATTCCTGCCCTCCCGTGAATCCACTTGTGGTCAGTGCCCTCCCCCAACACAGAGCAGAGGAGGAGGCGCTCCACGTGGGGCCCGGGACCTCCTGCTCACCTACGCATCTTGCTTATGTGCCAAGGCTGTGAAGCCATTTCCTCGGGTTGTTCCTACAGCTGGTAACCGTGAGAGCTGAGGGAACATCGCCCCTAGACCAAGATGAGGACTGCTCACTGCTTGCTGGAAAAGGGTGGAGCCAGAGCCCTCTGCTCCTTCCTGGTATTCCTGTGCACCCGAAAGCGTGTGCAGCAAGCATCCACCGAGCCCCCTGCGTTACTCCCATGAAACTCAGGGGTTAGGGAACTGATGCAAATGTGCCAAAGCCATGAGGAATAAACTGACTTTTGTCTCTGACCCAGGAGTCAGTCTCCTGCTGGCATTTGTGAAGGAGTAACAGGCTTAGGGACCTGCAAGCGGGGTCAAACCAAGTCCCAGGCCAACACCTGGCCGTTGCAGGCATCAGCCTTCACCTCTGTCCTCCAAGGCCACCTGAGAGAGACATCCAGCAGCTCTGTCCATTTCCACCCACACCCTGAGCAGGCCACCCTTACCAGCTGATCAGAGGAGCCCCCGTGTGGCCACAGGCACTGGTACAATGGTGGAGGCGGCATGGGGGACTGGGCCACCTGTGCTCCAGCTTTCTGCGCCCTGCCCCACACCCCCCTCACACCCGGTTCCACTCACCTGGGACTCTTGCTGGGCCCACGCACCCCGAGGCAGAACCCAGGCATGGAAGATGGGTCTCAGGGCGAGAATCTGACTGATAAACTCTTCACAACACTGCATGTCCCAGCAAAACACAGCGCCCAGGACAAAACACAGAGCGCACAGCAGTTGTTAAACTACTGTGTGGGAGTGCTTTTCTCTTTTTCCAATTCCTTACATCGTTTTTACGACAAAAATGGTGGGGCTGGATGGGATGGAAGGTCCTATAGCAAAATCCCACTCTCCCCCACTGAATCACCACTCCTCGTCCTGCCACGGGCCTCTCCTACAGGCAGGTCCTCCATCAGCCTCCGGGACCCTGGGCTTCAGATGTTGCTGTGATGTCCTGGGAAAGCAACCTTTGACCTCCGTGAAAGAAAAAGTTATTCTGACATATGTTAAAAGGATAAGGAAGACTTTACTCCAGATTATTGCAATTAGAGGAGAGAGACTGGGCTGAACTCCAAGTTCAACAAGGAAAAGGGGGGTTTATGAGAGAGGGGTCCATAGATAGAAAGTTACTAAGAGACTTCAAGGGCAGGGGATGTTGCTAAAGACAGGCCAAGAAGACAGATACCACTTGGGGGAACGAGGAGCTTAATCAGATGATGAGGGCGATCAGAGACCAAAGGTGGGGGTGACTTAGCAGGATCTTTGCTAAGACTGGGCTGGGCAGGCCAAAGACAGGACCAGGGCCTAGTGGAGAGAGCTCCCCTAGGAGGCTAAGTTTGGTCTTGTCGCCTCTAACAGGTCTGAGATCCCACATACCTGTCTTAATGTACCGTGCTGCTGTGAACGAAAAGCTGCCTGCCATGTCAGTAAACAAAGGATGCGGCGGCCATCAGGTCATCACCCATGACCACAGCCCCGGTGAGCCAAGGGAACTCAGGAGGGAGACAAGCGGGCAGCCCGGCCTCTGCAGCCACCCCCAGCGGTGCCCCCGAGGGGACTCAGGATGTGGAGGAACAGAACACGGGCCCTGGACAGCTAGGTGCACATCAAAGGAACAATTTCTAAGAGCCCAGACTTTGCACTTTCCCACACAGAAAAGTGCTAAATCCCTTGACGTGAGAGGTCTCGTTTTCTTCAGTTAACAGTCATTTTTTGATGTTCCAACCACCTGGTCTTTGCTGCAAAAACTCCTATATCCTGGCTTCTACCTTGCCGCTTCGGGGCCGTCCCTCAGAGCTCCCTCGGAGCTCCGGGAGGCCGCATCCCAGCCCGAGTCCTCAGGAGGGTGCCATGAATAAAACACAAGTCTCAGCCTTTAAGACGCCCTTTTTTTCCAGCGGACACCGCCCAAGTAACCTCTGACTTCTAAAATGTTCCAGTACTCGTGAGGTCTCGCGGCTGGCCCGCACCTTTGGCCCCGCCTCCTTGCCTTGAATGCTGAGGGGCAGGGGGTCAACACAGCCCTAGGGACTGCCCTGGCTGTCTCCTCTCGATGCTTTAAATCTCTGTAATTCAGGGCAGTTTAGAGCCCACCATTCCAAACGCTCGGGGCTGGGGGCTGGGGGCAGGTCCCACCCCGTCGCAGCAGAATTACGTCAGAGCCCGGCGTCTCCACGCCCAGCAAGCGCGGGACCAGGCGCGCGGCCCCAGGGCCGGGGCGCGGCGGACGGAGGCGAAGCCAACGCAGGGGAGCGGGAGCCCTGCGGCCCCAGTGCGCACGCGCCTGCCCGCCGCCTCACTGGTGGCCAATGGTCTGCCAGGACCCGCCCCTGACGACGCGGCCCCGCCCCCTAGAGACGCGCCGCCGCGGAGCCGACACCCTCCCAGGTAGCGGGTGGCTGGAGAGCTTGGCGGGGTCTGCGGTCCCGGCGGCGCTCCGCCATGAAGCTGACGCGCAAGATGGTCCTGTCCCGGGCCAAGGCCTCGGAGCTGCACAGCGTGCGGAAGCTCAACTGCTGGTGAGGCCCAGAGGCCGTGGTCGCCCCCGCGCTTCCTCCCCGCTGCCCAGCACCCCCTCCCTGGAGTAGGGCCAGGAAGAGCTGCCGGAGAAACCGAGACCCCAGCCCAGCACCCCCGCCCTGGAGCGGGGACCCCTGCCCGGCATCGCTGCTCTGGGGCGGGACCGAGGAGGGTCTGCGGAGGCTGTAGAGGGGCTCGGGGTAGAGGGGGCACTGCCACCTCCCCTTCCCGGCCCCTGCCCCAGGCCGGTCTGCTCCAGAGGTGCTGTGAGCTCAGGTGGCCTTGGACAAAGATCATCCCAGAATTTGCACCCCTCCTGAGTGGTAGTGTTTCACACAAGGCTCCACACCTCTCCTTGCTTGAAATATTGGGACTTACGTTGAAGGCTGGCTGTTTGGCTTCTAGATAGCTTTGGTGGGGCAGATGGTGCACTCCGTGGACAGTCTCATTTCTGAAACTGCCAGCAATAAGGTGGGAGATCAAGATGATTGACACTATTTCTAGGGTAAAGAAAGGGAGCAGAGACTCCAAAGTAATGCTTCAGTAAATGTTTTTGTAATTGAGCCCACCTGCCAGGGGCAGAGGTGTGGGGGCTGTCCCTGAGTGACTCGCTGTCTGGGAGGTGACAGGTCAAGATACAGGTGCTGTGGGGTCAGTGCAGGATCCAAGGCAGGGCAGCCAGGCTGAACTGAGCCAAGGAAAGACAGAAGTGCTTGCAAACCTGCAAGTTCTACACGGGGTCACTGGGAACCCAGAACACGGCTCCACGCACCTCTGTAAACTGGGCAGGTGGGGAGTGGGGCACTCGGCCAGAAGCAGACCTTCCTCCCACTGGTGTCAGCAGACTGACTGCAGTGAGCTCTGCCTGTTCATTAAAAAGCCTTTCTCCTTGTCCTGCACATCTGGTATTTTGGCCACAACATCCCTGTCCTTTGTTTTCAATAATGCACGTCTTTGTTCTGCACAAGGAGGTCACCCTTCCGCTCAGCAGGGAGGAACAACAGCCCTATTTCAGGCTTTCTGAAGTGTGTCTCATAAGTTGCATGTTGAGCCCTTGAACTTGGCCTCTTACAAAGGCTCCCTTGTTTATCTACATTAGTGAGGGAATTATCCCTCTATGCAGCAGCCTTCAGAATGAGTACATCTTTGTGTGCTTCAGAGGGCGCAACCTCTGCCCCTCCTCAGTCTGAGAAGTAGCCCTCTAGTGTCAAATAGTTTTGTCCAAAATCAGCTAAGAAACAATTTGGGGCCCCTTTGTCAGTTATCTGAGAAAGCTTGCTTTTACTTTGTCCTTGAAATCAGAGACTCTTAAAGTTTATAGACGTTTGTCATTAATTGTTGGAACTTTTTTTTGTTTTTAAATTTATGTATTCAATTTTAACAAAGTAAAAGTATGTATGTCTTTTCTTTCCCCAGGGGCAGCCGCCTCACAGATGTAAGTATTGTGCTGATCACCTCCAAATGGTCCCTGGTCCCCAAGAGGTGACCGGACCTCACTCATCCGATCCTGGCCCCAGTCTGCTTTGTTCATTTAGCAGTTTTTGTAGGGCAGCGCTGCTAATGAAAAGAAAAGTTCTGTAGTATCCAAGTTTATTCTGAAGTTCCTTCAAACATTCTCATGTGGATGGAGGGCCTCTATGTTGTGCAGAGGAGGGAGCAGTTCCAAGATGCAGACCTGCTCTGACCTGGGGAATAGCCCCAGGGACTCGGTTTCCTTTAAGGAGCAGTGCATTTGGCTTGGGGTCTTTTTTTATAGGTTCCTGGACTTCACGTCCCCTAGGAGGTTCCTCACTTCAGCAAGTCCTCTTGGTCAGTCCAGCTTCACCCTGTCCTCCCTCTTGCCCCCACCAACGGTAGGAAGAGATAGGGCTGGGGTGGGGGCGCAGCTTGTGCGGAGCTGAACTGAGTTGTGAGTCTGAATGCGCCGCCCCCTTCCTCTCTCACTCCTAGGATGAATGTCCCCAACTTGCACACAGTCTGGGTGCCAATCAGTTGGTTCTAAGCGACTTCTGTTTTGTAACTTGAACTATACCTTTCCTGAAAAACAAAGTTGGAAACACTGAGTGGCTGGGCTGTCCAGAAGAGCTGATTCCGCTTCATACTCTAACTGAAATGCTGCATATGTTAACAGCGAAAACAAACAAAACAAAGCAGCACCGTGGCAGAAAACACTTGTGTTGCAAGTATGAGCATCCTGGCCAGAGGGCGAGCTTATTGAGGTCGGGGCCCCGTGTGACTCCGTGCCTGGCGTCTGGCAGCCACACAGACTGGGGCTGCACCGCTTATCAACCTGACAGGTTGGGGGGCTTCGTGAATCAGCCTGAGCCCCACCGCTCTTTCCCACTGAGTCAGTGTTACTGTGGTCTGAGACCCAGTTCTAGGCCCGCCTCCCTATTGGCATAGCTCCGTTGGCAAGAAGGGGCTTCTGTCCTTTGTTCTCTGTGTGTGTGTCGGGGACAGAAGGAAGACAGGCTCTCTGTCCACTGCGGCCCCTTGCTGATGTCCTCTGAGGGCATCTGAGATTAGGGGTGCTCCGTGTCGATGGCTGCAGCGTTTGGTGGTAATGGTGCTGTTTAAAGTTGTAGAGACGGTGCCAGTTTCTCCCATCAGCTGGGGGGATGTCTAGGCTGCAGAGGGGCGTGGGGCAGAGCTGTGCGTGCTCCCGCTGGGGTGAAGGAGGCCACCCCTCTCAGGCCCTGGACGTGGGGTTGCCGGCGGCTCCAGCTAGGTTCTCCGTGGGCTGCTGGAGAGGTGTGATGCCGCTGCGCCTGAGCAGCGATGTCGGCAACCACGCTTTCTTCCCCCTAGATCTCCATATGCCGGGAGATGCCCAGCCTGGAAGTGGTCACCCTCAGGTACTCAACACCCACCGGCCGTCACTTTTAAGTCACCAGGGCTTAAAGAGGAGGAGAAGGCCCAGATCCCTCCCGCAGGCTGCTAGTCGCCCCAGAGTCCCGGCCAGGGCCTGCAGCCCCTCGGCCCCGCCCTCCTTCCTGGGAGGCACTCGCCCTGCTTGCCCTGCCTGTCTCCCTTGGTGAGCCCCCCGCGTGGCCGCGTCCGCCCCGAAGCTCGGCCAGCTTCCCCGCATCACAGGGCCGTCACGCTCTCCTCTTCCACAGTCGTTAGCATTTTAACAAATTAAGGAAACCTTGAATGAACCAAATACTGCCTTTGGACTTCCAGGCCGCTGGGGAGTTTGGGGGGTCAGGGGGAGGGAGGCGCACCCTCCCCCCCGAACTCTTTCCTGCCCACTCTGGGCCCAGGGCGGGGGCTGTGCTGCCAGAGGCTGGGGTGAGGTCCCCACAGGCAAACCCTCACAGGGCCTGAAGGTCTGCAAGGAAAGCAGGCAGTTCAGAAGGTCCCGGGACTCGCCTGCTTGTGGGGTGGTGGCCCTTGTTCTGTGCGGACCCCTGTGACTTGCCCTTCTCACCACACAGCCAGCCACCCTGCTTGTCCCCAGCTGCCCTCTGCTCGTTCTTTGCGTCTTCTGAGGTCACGTTATGGGTGCCCTGCCGCCCACCTCGTGCTCTCGCACCCCCAGCCCACCCCGACAGGCTCCGGTCTGGGCCTCGGTTTCCCCACCTGTGAGGTGGGGTGTTCTCAGCGGTCTGTCTGGGTGTGTGTGTGTGGGGGGGTGATGACGCCGCTCTGTCAGTTGGAGCCTGTGGGTCCCTGCCTGGTGGCTGGGTGATGTCCTGTCTGACATGTTCATGGTTTAAGCCCGGAGCTGTGTCTTTTGTGCACACGGGGTTTGGAAGGTCAGTGCTCAAGTCTTAGTCACGTGGAGCTTACGTGTGCCATGGGTTTTTCTGGCTGCTACTCACTGTGAGGCACAGGGGTGTGTCTGGGCGGCCTCAGCCTCCTGTCCTATAAGGGGGAGACCTCGCACCCCCATGTTGACGCCCCGAGGCCTGAACGGGGTGGGGGCTGCTGCTCCCACCTGCAGCTGCAGGCCGTCCCCTGTAGAGCTTTGTCCCAGCCTGGGACCTTCCTGGACCCTGAGCCCCTGTGGCCGGTTCTGACTGGGGCGGGGGCCGTGGGGCAGGCCGGGCAGTGCCCCTGCCTGTGTCGGGGACCGGGCCGCTGTCGGGGGCTTCCGGCCGCGCTGACTGGCGCCTCCGTGCAGCGTCAACAGCATCTCCTCCCTGGAGCCGGTGAGCCGCTGCCGGCAGCTGAGCGAGCTGTACCTGCGCGGGAACCGCATCGCCAGCCTGGCCGAGCTCTCCCACCTGAAGGGCCTGCCGCGCCTGCGCGTGCTCTGGCTGGCGGGGAACCCGTGCTGCGGCGCGTGTCCCCACCGCTACCGCATGACCGTGCTGCGCACCCTGCCCCAGCTGCAGAAGCTCGACAACCAGGGTACGTGTCCCCTGGCAGGCGCCTGGCGCGGCCCGGGTCGGGGTGGGGGGTCTCAGCCGCCCGGCCAGGGCGTCTCTCTGCGCTGCCCTGGAGGCGCTGAGCTGCGGCGCCTCCTTTCCACCTGCCACGCCCCCTCTGCTCGACACTCATCCACGCAGCCCGGGGCGCGTCACTGCCAGTCCCCAGGGCTGGCGGTGCCCAGCGCCCCTCGCCCTCCGGCTCGGGGTTGCCATCCTGGTGGAGACGCCGCCTCCCTGCCGTTTTCACCTGCGTCTCCTCCGGCACCCACGGCACGCAGCTGGCCAAGTGTGTGGGCCGTCCTGCGCTCCCGCCTCGGGGGATTCCAGCCCGCTTCCGGGGACTGTGCCTTTCTCTGGTTCGTCGCTGACACTCTCTGTGCTGGTTCCTGACCTTTGTCTTATTTACACAGTGATTTTCTCCCAGATGAACAACTTTAATATAAACAGACTTCAGGAGAAATTGCCGTATGTGAATGAAATAGAAGAAATACAGCGTATTCTGTTCCTTTTTAAAATTTGTCTCAATTTGGGGCAGGGTTCCCTATGGCTTTTGGCAAATGCTGGAATTTAGCTTTGCAAGCAGTCACTGGCACCTGCCAGGGCGGAGATGCAACCGTGTTGGGACCCGGCTCTGTTCTGAGGGAGCCGGCCATCAGGTGCACAGACAGACACCTCTTCTTTGAAGCAGTCTGTGCTGAACACTGAAGGGGTGACGAGGCCACTGGTGTTTTTGTCCCTCTCCCGACCCCCCAAAGCTGTGACGGAGGAGGAGGTGTCCCGAGCGTTGATAGAGGGAGAGGAGGTCACCGCCCCCAGCCAGGAGGACACGGGGAACGGCCAGCCCGAGCTGTCATATGCGCTGAGCACCATGGACGCCACCACTGAGACGTCACAGGACCTGCTGAGCCTCAGTGAGGAGGAGGCCAGGTGGGGTCAGCATGGCTGTGCCTCTAGGACTAAGGGGAGGGGGTATCCAGGTGGCCCCAGCCTGGTGTCCGTGGCCCAGGGCAGGGAACTCGTGTGAGTGTGGAACCAGCCCTGCGCGGGGACTGTGGACTCAGGGCAGTAGGTTAGCGGGCATGCAGGGCCAGCAGGGCGGGAGGGAAGCCCAGTGGCTGCTTGAGCCATTGTGCAGCCTCAGGGACCCCCAGAGCCAGCGGGGTGTGCTGGCCAAGGAAGAGCCCTCCCTGACCCACGGCACACCTCCTGTGGCTTGGCGGCCTCTGAGGGCAGCTGACTGACTGTCACGGACATTTCTGAGCAGAAACTAAATGCAGGGAAGGTGGTGGAGACTGTTGTTCACAGCAGACCCCTGGCTGAGTGTCCACTAGCGGATGACCGCGCCTGTCTTGCTCTCCTGCACGTCGAGGGCCCGTGGGTGATGGCCAGCAGGGGCAGTTGCAGGCCCTTCTCCGTGTCTGGGGCTGGAGCTCTGGGTGCAGGGAGGTTACCCTGTGGGTCAGAGAAGTGAGTCCTGTCTTCCCCTCGTGTCTGGGGCTCCCATCCCTCGAGAGACAGTGTCATAGAGTGGGAGTCCCTGTGGATGGGGTGAGGGTCCACTTTGAGGAGTGAGACTCTCCGTGGCTCTGGGATTGGACCTGCGGATATTGTGTGAAAGGTGCGGCTTTGGGGCCCCGAGCTCCTCGGGCCTCACGCCCCTTGTCCTCCCCCGAGCAGCGTCCAGGGACAGCTCGGCCTGAAGCCCCCTTCCCGGGACCGATTTCCATCCTTCTCACAGAGGGAGGCCGCAAGCAGTCTCAAGAACAGGGTGAGTATCATGGTGGCCGCTGGCTCCCCAGCCCGGAATGTGGAAATTGCGGGCTGAGGGCGGGGGACAGTGGCTGGAGACGCCACAAGGCCGTGCACAGCCAGGCCCCGGAGGGTGGGAAGCAGGCCGTCCGGGTCCAGTGTATGTCTCCAGGTCCAGGCTGGCTGCACGTGGCCAGTGAGGGTGAGCCTGAGTGTGCAGCCGGGCCTCCCTGCGCCCACTGCCCCCAGGGCCCATGTGAGGCCCGTCCTGGGCTCGGCAGCGTGGCTGTGGCAGGACCTAAAGTTGGAGAGTGCTGCCTGTAGAGAGGCCTCCAGCCTGGCGTTAGAAGTGGGGGCCCTCCTGGCCAGGGCGGGGTGGCCTCACCGTGCAAGGACCGGGACGCAGGCCCTGCGGCTCCAGAGGCTCCCTGCAGGGACAGCAGTTGCTGGTCACGGGGCCGCTGGGCGACGTTGTCGAAGACCCGATCCCGCCAAGGTCTCTGCCACGCGCGCCACTCTGGCTTGTGCTTGGCCCCTTTCCCTGCTCACGGGATGGCCCTGCTCCAGGATCAAGGGCAGCAGGACGGGGCCACTTCTCGCCAGGTGCGTCCTCTTAACTGGCACACAGCAGCTTTTCTGGGTGCCCCTGCTGCCCCAGCAGGCTGGGCTCCAGTTCCTGAGCCAGAGGGGCTCCCGAGCCCAAGCCCAAGCGGGTCATTGGCGGGGAGCATGGGGGGCCTCACCGCCTGGTCACGTGGGATGGGGGGCTGTGTGAGCAGAACCGGGGTCTGGGGGGCCGTGACCCCCCAGCCTCTGCTGCAGCAGCTGGCTCTGCCTGACCAGAGCTGCTGGGTGCTGGGACCCACCCATGGTCTCATGCAGGTGGGGTCCACAGTCCGGGGGGCTGCCCAGAGCCACGGGCTGGGACTCACCTGTTATGTCAGTGACCACTTGAAATGCACGGGGAGCTCATGGGAGGTTCAGAGGGGGCGGATTGAGGCCCCAGTCCTGGGGAGGGCCACCCCACCTGGAGGTGTCACCACGGGCCTGCAGACAGCTGTGACCACAGGCTGAAGGCCAGTCTAGGCAGCAGTTGCTGGACCTGAGGCCGGTCTCCCCAACCGGCCCTGTCCAGCCCATCACTGTCGCCTCGGGACCACACTCTCCTCAGGGAGGTGGTGCGTGGGGCAGCTCAGGGTCCCTGCACACGTTACAGGAGGAGCCCCGAAGTGGATACCATCCTGGTGGCAGGTCTGCCCTGTAGGTGGGATGAGGCCTGAAGCTCCCCCCACCCCCACTTGCACATGGGGTGTCTGCACAGGAGAGTGGGCCAGAGCTTGAAAACACTGGTTCAGAGCTGTGCTTTCCATAAAGACAAAAGACTATTACACCCGTTAACGGGACGCCTGCTCCAGAAGCAGAGAACGGAAGGGCCCTGCCCTCGAGGATCTAGCCAGGCTGGGGCCCAGGGGGGCAGCGAGCCCCCGCAGGCCTCTGAGTGCAAGGTGCTGATGGCCTGGGGCCTGGGGGGCCGGGGCAGTGAGGTTTGTAGGGAGCTGGAGCCTTGGGGCATCGCAGTGGCCAGGGGTTAGTGCCCTGGGCAGGCTTCTGAGCGGACATGGTCACGTGGCTGTGTGTGTGCACGCTCCAGCTCGCGGCCGTGTCTTCTCACTCCAGAAGGAGGATCGGCTCAAGGAGCTCCTTCATGCAAAATCCTCCCCCAAGTTTCCTAGTAGAAACTGTAACGCTGCCCTGCTCGAGTGAAGGTGGAAAGCGGGTGTAGAGATGTGGATGCCTGTGCGTAAACACCTGAGCACGTGCGCGTCTGAGCACATTGCCCAGCACCTGCTCTGGCCCCTGCCCTGTCACTGAGCAGCTGTGTGACTGAGGGCCCATTACTCAGCCTCTCTGGGCCTCGGGGCTTGGAGCAGGAGGTAGGTCAGTTTGTAGGAAGTCGCTGCAGGCAGTGGGCGCCCTCCCAGTGCCACGGCTGTGACTTCAGTCCTCCCAAGTCTCCATCCGTTGCCTGGAAAGCCCCCTCCTGAAGGCTGTGCGGCCGAGATGCACGCATGCTGCTGGCCAGGCCCACGCGTCCGGGTGTGGGCAGCCCACCTGGGAGGCGTGGCACTCAGCCAGTGACCCTCTGTGCCCCTAGAACAACATCCTGACAGCCATCCTGCTGCTGCTGCGGGAACTGGACAGTGAGGGGCTGGAGGCCGTCCACCAGACCGTGGTCTGCAGGCTGCAGGCCCTGCACAAGCAGGAGCTGCAGGAGGACGTGGAGTGACTCTGGGCGGGGCTGCCAGGCCCTCCTCCCAGGACCCTGTGCTGAAGGCCAGCATCTTCCCGAGCACCTGGGGGTTGGAGGCACAGCCGTGGCCTCGCCCCAGCACACGGGGCTGCGTCCTCAGGCAGCAGAGCTCTCGCTGTGGACGGGGGCCGCGGGGAAGGCAGGTGCCAGTGGGCGGACCCGCCCCTGTGCCCTCCTTGGCGGCAGGGCCCACCTTGCCGTGGCCTCCCTGAAGGGGGACTTGGCGGCCACTCTCCGTAATAAATGTTTTCCCAAAGTCTGATTTGGAAGCAGACGTTTCCCAAATGCCAGGCGGGGCCTGGACGTTCCTGGTAAAGGGGAGAGCCGTCGCTCAGGCGTGTTTTCTGTGTCAGTTCTCTGGCTCGGCCACGGGATGGATGTCTGTGGACTGTGGGAGGCTCCCAAAACAACGTCAGCCTTAGGGACAGGCTGCCTGCCACCTCTGGGGGCGTTCTGTCTCCCTTTTTGGGAGCCCAGCACGACGCAGAGGGTCTGCGCTGCCCATGTGTGAGAAGGTTCAGACGGACAGGCCGCGCTTCTGCCTGGGGACCCAGGTATGGCCACGGGAGAAGCAGCTGCGTGGGAAAGGACAGCCTTCCAGAGACTGTCCCACGTTTCTTCCTTTAGGAAGAGTCGCAGCCTTGCCGTGGTGCCCAGGTTGTGGGCGGTGACCCCCCCGTGCCCCAGCAGAAGGGGAGGAGGGTGACCTGCGAGCCGCTTGGGGAGGGCCGCTCCTGCTGGGTTGGACGGCGGGGCCTGTGGCAGAGCGGGTGTCTCTCCACCCCCTCGCCCTGCCGTCGGGGAGCGTCTGTGTCCGGCAAGGGCATGTCAGGTGTGTGAGGGCTGCACAGACCCAAGGGGGACTGACCACAGCGTGCCAAGGAGCCAGGGGCAGAGGCGCCTGGGAGCCCACCAGCGGCTGGGTGGAGAAGCACTCCTCCTGGGGCAGCCGTCACGAGGTGGAAGGTAGTCGCAGACCGGCCTCGTGGGAACCCCGGGGAAGGCAGTGCGCCACCTGTGGGGCCCTTCGAGGTCTCAGGGCAGGGGGCAAGCTCCCACGGCGGGAAGAGGGGACGTCCCACTCGGGGCACCTTTGGCAAGCAGCCGCCAGCCCCGTGCACAGGCCTTCTCCTGTAATTGTGGGGTCCAGACACTCTCAGTGAAGCCCGTCTTGCTGTGAATGAGTCGGGGGTGGTGATGTTGCGTCAACACCCTCCCCCTCCCCACCCACTGGGCACAGCTCGCATCCACCTCCCCCCGCCCCATGACCTGGGGCGCCTCCATCCGGGACCCTTGAACTGGACCCCTGATGGGGTGACCTGCCCACCTCAGCCCCTTGCCTCCACCCCACCCTCCGCCTTCACCACTCCCTCCCCAGAGTCTCCAGCCACCTTGCTGGTTCCGCTCCCACCTGCCTGCTCTCCCGGTGCCCCTTTGAAGCCTTCAGGCTGAACGAGAACAGTACACCCAGATCCGGCCTGGCCTGGATCCCGGGGCCTCCAGTCTTTTAACAGGGTCGCGTCGCAATCCCTGCTCTGACCGTCCCCCCAGGTGACCCTGGAGGCGGGGTTCCCCAGCAGAGTGGGCGCTGGCAGTACACCCGTGTGTGTGTGTTCTCTTGGCCCGAGACCCAGGGCACGTCGCTCAGCTGAAATGCTGGTCGGTGCAGCCAGAGGCGAGCCAGACGTGTCCTGTTCTCCCTACGAAGCTGCTGCCTAGGAACAAGGGTGTCGCTCTGTCTCAGGCCACACCGGCAGGTCACCCGGGCCAGCAGCCAGTGTGCTGCCCTGCAGGATGCAGCACTCATCTGGTCCTGACCTGACGTGGGGCACTGAGTGGGCCAGGCCACAGCATGACCACAGCCAGGAGGTGGGAGGTGGCCGCTGCCCCTTCACTGGAGCCTCCCACGTGCCCAGCTGCTGGGTGGGTGGGGACCCCAACCCTGAGCCACAGACCCTCCTCTCTGCCCCGACCCCCAGGTCAGGAGGTGAGCTCCGAGCCCGGGGAGAGGCACAGCGCAGTGCCCTCTGGGGTGACGTTCAGGAGGGGCTGGGGGGAAGGAGCCTTCTGGTGGGGGGAGGTGCTTGCTCATCTCCCCCGTGCCCAGGGCCGCCCTGTTTGCAGGAGGACACGGGAACTTCTGATGGTCACCCCTCGGGAAACATTCGTGGGGGTCCCCGTCCCCAGAGGGGGCTGTGGTGTGCTCACAGGCTCCCTGTGGGGGTTCTTGAATCAAATCACTTCGGAAATTAGAGAAGAAACAAGGAATCTTTGCAGCCAGGTTTCTCCGAAGACAGTGGTTCTCCACAACTCTGGGAGTGGACCCGGGATTCAGTGTCTTCCTGGGGAGCCTGCGGTTCCAAAGGCCCCACAGGGCACGGGAACACAGGGTACACTGAGCAGGATGCCACTGTGGCGATCACCCAGCCCAGCTAGGAGTGGACACTCACGGTGGCCTCACTGAGTGAGATGTGGGCCACGCGTTCACCCTCCCAGCAAAGGGACTGGTTTGCTGGCCTGTGCAGGCCCGCATGAGGGTCAGGCCTGCCTGCACCCCTGTGCCCCTGTGGCCCGCCCAGCCAGCCAGGACGGCGGGCACACAGGACCCTGCACTCGGTCTAGCCCCGCTGTCCCTGTCCTGAGTTCACCCTTGTTCAACAAGGGACCTGGTCTCTGGGAAGTCGGCATCCTTCTGCTCCTGCAGGCTGTCACTTTTTGTTAGGAGGAAATATCCTTTCTACATAAACGGGCAAAAGCTGCCAGTAAGAGCACCACGGGAGGGAGGGGGGCGGCCATAGCTTCCCCCACGCCGTCCACAGGGACTGGCAGGCAAGGCAGAGTCGGAAAACACAAACCTGTGACTCCCAGCCTGGCCAGGGGTGCAGTGTCTGTGTCAGCCAGCCCTCAGGATGTCAACAGGTAGGAAAGCTGAAACATTGTCACTGCACTGCCCCCATGCGGCCGATGGGTGAGGCTGCAAAGTGAGCACCCCAACACGTGAGCTCCCCTCACTGGACCATCCGACTGAGGCAAACGTGCTGCGTGAGGCTTTGATGTCCCCTGGCCGGGCTGTCGGGGGCTGGGACCGTGTCTGAGGGGCTCCCCCCCCACATTTAGGCCTTCAGGGGTGGGCCCCCACCCCGCAGTCGTGCTGTGCGTGCACCTGTGCGCTGGAGCCTCTGGGGCAGCCTTCCGGAAATGCTCTCCAGCACCCGCCGAGCCCCGCCGCCAGCAGTACAGGAAAGGGCTCCAATTAAACTGACCGCGCAAGCGTCTGCTTGGGTGTGTGCTGCTCAGGGTTCCATCACCCCCATAAGACGACTCCTGGGCGGCGTTCCCTGCAAAGCTCACAGAAATAGCAGTGTTTTCCAGGGCCTGAAATTGGAGCCTTCGCTTGGTGAGACAACGCGAGGACTGAGACGGAAAACATGCATCTGTGGTCGGCCTGCCCTGGCTGCATCCCTAGTGGACACCAGGCTTGGAGCGGGCCCTAGGGCTCGCCCTCCCGCACACGGGGCACGGTGGCTTCAGGGGAGCTGCCCATCAGGGCCGCCCTGGGCTTCAAGCGGTCATCAGGGTTGAGAGGGGCTCTGGGTTCAGGTCTTCCTGCTCCTCCCAGCCAGGCGGCCCCAGCCCAGCAGGACTGAATGGGGGCTGTAGGAACCGTGGGGTTTGGGCTGCTTCCCAGGGCAGGTGGGATCATTGCCTCTGCTCTCTCGACCACGTATACACCTGGCCAGCTCTGCAGTGCTCAGCAGACCCCACTCGGCCCCTCCCAGGGTGCTGCCCTGGCCTCAGGCAGCCGGGGAGTGATGCCCAATTCCTGGCTCACCCCATTCCTGGGCCGGCAGCTCCCCTCCTTCCCCAGCCATGTTCCCTCAGCTGCGCCCTTGGCCTCACACCCCACCCCCACCCTGTTCTGAGAAACTGCTGGGCACATGCTTTCCTGCAAGTGAGGCTCAGGCTTGTTGTCTGGGGGGGGTGGGATCCCAGGTGGCCCCAAGGTCCTGCTGGACCCCTGGTGTGTACACCCTACGTGAACCCCACCTTGAGTGGGAGAGGGCAGTCTGTGAACATGAGGGACATGCTGCCTTCTATGGCCAAGGTGAAGGGGTTTCACAGATGTAGTTAAGGCCCCTAATCAGCTCACTGAGTTAACAAAAGGGAGTGTCATGGTGGGCCTGCCCTAATCAGGTGACCCCAGCCCTCCCTGATAGGCCTCACAGGATCAGGGCTGAGGCAGCTGAGGGCTCCCCTCCCTGGGCTCAGAGACCTTCTTGCTGCCGTCAGAATTCTGCCAGCAGGAGCTCAGAAGAGCTGAGGTCCAGGTGGGACCACACCCTTCATTTGGGGAGCCCAGGGGCTGGCTGATAAGAGGAAGCGGTGACAAAGGAGCTGAGCAAGGGTTGGGCCCTGACACCCAGGTCCTCCTGCAGCTGCCACAGCCTCTGCCTTGGCCTCCTTGCCACAGGATGGGTGGCTGCTAACACCCTTCCGCCATGTCCCTCTTTCCAGCCTGGGAGGCAGCCTCCTGTGTGCCCAGTGTGGGCACGCCCCGAGGAGGGCTGCGTGGCCCCGGGAAGGCGGCAGCAGGCCTGGGAGGACATGCCCTAGCTGGCAGAGGCCAGCGAGGGGCTGGGGCCTGCACTGTTTACCACATCTCCAAACGGCACATTTAAGCAAATCCAGTCCAAAACCCCTGGAAATTTAGCTCCGCCACCTCCTTCCCCAGGCTGGGCATTGGGTGCCCTGGGAGGGCCTCACCCCAGCACTGCAGGGGTCCAGGGGTACTGGGCAGCACCTGGGCCGGCATGGCATCCTGGCTGGATGTGGATGCGTGGTAAGGACAGGACACGGTGGTACACGAGACAGGGTCCCTGCCACCCGAGCTCAGCCTCCCAGCCCACGGGAGCGCGCACACACATGCACACGTGGGCTCACACGTGCACACGTGGGCTCACACGTGCACAGGGATGCTCACACACAGGCACACACCCAGGTTTCTGGGCCCTGGGAACTGGCCTCTAGTCTCTCCAGAGGCTCCGCCTCTTGGGGGACTGTCCCTCCTCGGCCTGCCCCAGGACACCCCCCCCATTGCTCGTAGCAGGCAGTGAGACCGCAGGGGCCCAGCTCCAGAAATGGGCACCCAGGGGCCCCAAGCTCGCAGCAACAGGGTGAGGCTGGCGTGCCCCCAGCGCAGGATCCGCCCCGCCAGGCCTGCTGCCCCCTGGAGTGGCCAAGCTCCCTGCCAGGGTCTGTGGGGACAAGTGGGCAGCACGAAACGGAGGGAGCCGCCCGGCCAGCCTAGGCCCCACCAGGACACTCCCTTCTCAGGGACCTTCAATCGGCCCCATGGATCCCAGAACCTATCCTGACCTCCGCAGGCCCCGAGGGCAGGAATGCAGGCCAGAGCAGCCCTGGACTAAGCGCCTAGGTCCCCAGCGGGAACAGACGTGGATGCGCAGCCAGCTCTGGGTGACAGGGACCCGCCAGGCGCGGACCACGGGGCTGACATCCAGCTTGTCCTCCCAGGGGCCCTGGTGTGGGCACCATGCTGCCCCACCCTGGGAACTTCCAAGGGATCAGCCCACAGCCCACAGAGGTGACAAGTTTCTGGCTGCCTCCCCTCCCCTCAACCACCCACAGTGTCTCCTGGGACGGTCGCTCCCATTAGCCACCTGCCCCAAGACCCCAGCCCAGGCTGTCTGGGGTAACGTGCCGTGTCAGACTCCAGGCCTGGGAACCAGCCTCAGAAAGCCTCCCAAGATGGAGGAAGGACAGGCCTGTCACCCCTCAGGACAGGGCAAGGGGGCTCAGGTCACCATGGCCAGGGTGGGGCTGCTGGTCCTAGGAGGGGAGTGTGGCCCCAGAAGGCGCATGTCCCTGAGACCCAGCCCAGTCCTGAGGCCAAAGGTGGACCCTAGACCTGTGCGTGTAAGGTGGGGGCTATCAACCAGCACAGGTTCCGCAGGCCCTGCTCCCGAGTCTGCGAGCACTCCACAGTCGGGGGCATTTTATTTCTAGAAAAAGTGACAAGCTCTGCTTAGCCAGTACACCCAGGAGCAGGATCGCAGTGGGGCCCACGGGGCACGACCCCCTTCCCACGTGCACAGAGCCTCCAGCACCAGCCCCCCCACGGCTAATGAGGGCATGGACCACATGGGGGCCTGAGGCACTGGGGCAGCAGTGTCCACAGACGCCCCCACATGCCCCTGGACTGGAAGCGGGTGCCCGAGGTCCTCTGTCCTGGGGGAGAGCTGAGGGGCAGCAGGATGGGACTGGAGCTGTGAGAGCCCGGAGCCAGGCCTGCACGCCGCCCGCCGGCCCCCCGCCTGCCTGCCCGCAGACCCAGGGAAGGAGGGAGTGGGGAGGCGGACACAGGTGTGGACGCACTTCAGAAGCCCTTCTCGATGCTCAGGGTGCGGCGGGTGACGTGCTCCAGTTCCCCAGACACGTAGTCGGCCATGCTGATGCGATAGTGCGCCAGCATCTTCAGCATGAGCCGCAGGTTCAGCCACCACTGCTCCAGGGGCATGCGGTGCCTGCCGGCGGGGGGGGCGGCGGTCAGGGGGAGGGGCCACTCCTCAGGCTGCGGCCCCAACCCGGGCCGCACATCCCTTCCCGGGACACCTGGACGCCGGCCCTTGCCAACGCATTGAGGGATGTCAGTGGTGGTGTCTGGGGTCCCTGTCCTGCCTGGATGCCCAGGCTGCGTGTGCCCTCAGACCTGATCATCCGTTGACCCCTCACCACCTGCCCTGTCAGGAGGGGTGGGGCCTGGGGTCAGCCCTGGGCGTGGGGATGAGATGGCCCTGTGGGGTGAGGGTTCCAGTGTGGCCACACCGCTCTGCTGGCACACCCACCCCAGGGAGGGCTGAGCCCCGTGGGCCACCCCTCTTTCGAGGCACTCACTCAAAGTCAGTGTCCTTCTTGAGCTCGGTGACAGGGCTGAATGCCACCGCCTTCTTCTGCAGGCCGATCACGCAGGCTGAGTCCGCGTCGTTGGCGAACACTCGCCCTGTGGACAGGGGCACGTGCTGGCCCAGGGCCCTGCCAAGGGCAGGTCCGCCCGGGCCACCCCTCACCACGTACCCTTGCGGTAGACCGCCCGCAGCTTCTCGGACATCCAGAGAATGGCCTTCACGCCCAGCTTGGTACCATAGTTCCGGTCAAAGGGGGTGGGAGCCCCTCCCTGGAAACACAGTGGGTGAGGCCAGGGTCTGGCCTTCGCTGGGGAGGCGGCGGGCCACAGGCAGCTCCAGCCTGGGCACGAGCCCAGCAACCTGGCCCTGCAGGACCCTAGGCGAGCACCCCTGGGCAATTCTGACACCCCATCCCTCGGTCCGCAGCACCTCGGCCCCTTTCTCCACCCCTAATCCAGCCTGAAAGCCACCTCCAGAGGCCAGGCAGTGGGGTGCCTACTCACTGAGTCAGGGGGCCTCCTTGGGCCCCTGCATCCGACAGGCAGGTCCCACCCCCAGTGAGCAAAGACCTCCGGGAGAGGGGAGGCCTGAGGGCACACACAACTCTGGCTGGGAGATCCCACAGCATAGGCTTCCTGCAGGGCCCCCAGGAGACGGAGAAGGGGAGGGGTCTTGTGAGGTGGAGGCTGCCACAGGGGTCCCAGCCCTGCCCCGTCCTAGTCTGGAGGCCTCCTCTGTCTCCTTGCCTGTGCTGTGGGGTGACTCTGGTCTGGCTATGAGGCAAAAGTGGCACCTCGGCCAGGTGCCCCGTGAGGAGGGGCACAGAGAAGGGTCCTCATCCTGCCGCGTCCTCTGGGGACCCCCGGCCCACTCCCAGAAGGGGCAGGGGCCACCTTCCCGAATCCACACCCCCACCCCGCACCTGCTGCAGGTGGCCCAGGACGTTGGTCCTGCAGTCGAACACGCCCTTCCCCTCGGAGGAGTACAGGTTATACAGAAACTCCGTGGTGTAGTGTTCGTGGCTCTTCTCGTTTCTGCAAAGAGGAAGGGGGGCCCCAGCTGAGTGGCAGCCGGCTCAGGTCTCCGCCGGACGCTGAGCCCCTCTGGGCTGGGCCACAGGCTCTCGGGAAAGCTCAACCCACCCACCCCTCCCCAAGGCCCCAGCCTTGCCCCACCCAGCCGCCCCTCAGGCAGCCCTGGCCCGCAGGCTGGGGTCTGGAAGTTCCCGCCGGGACGGGGCTCACGCGGCCGCCTCACCGGAGCACCAGGCCCCTCTGGATGTCCGTCTTCATCTTCTCGGTCATGTGCTCCACGTTGGCCTGCAGGGGCGGGCGCTGGGGTGAGCGGAGTTGGGGCAGCAGCTGGAACTGCACCCCACCAACCTGAAGGCTGTGGGATTTTCCAGACTAACCAACGGGTGGGGGGGCAATGTGACCCAGGTCAGCCTGGTCCGGGGCAGGCGGGTTGGGGGTGCTGTAGGCCTGGAAGGACTGTGAGGGGTGGGGCGGGGGGCCTGTGGCCGGACCATGAGGCCGGGTGGGGCAGGCCAGGGCTGGGAGGCCACGGAAGCCACAGGGCGGAGGGCCTGCACAGTGGGGGGGTGATGGGCGCAGGGGGTCACAGGCTGGGCCTCCTTGCAGGCAGCCGACCCCCCGCCTGCTGGGTGGCGGTTCCTCAGCCTGGGCTCCCCCTCTGCCTGGCCTGCTCCCGGGTGTTTGAGGACGGCCCCCTCAGCCCCACTGGGTGGTCTGCAGCAGGGGGTGGGGGCGGGGGATCAGCTCACTTTTAAGTCCTGGATGTTGAAAGGATCCTCAAAGACGTAGGCAGCGTCGGCCCCCACAGCGATGCCAGTCACGGTGGCCAGGTAGCCGCAGTAGCCCCCCATGGTCTCCACGATGAACACACGGCGCTTGGTCCCCGAGGCCGACTGCTTGATGCGGTCGCAGCTCTAAGGGCCAGCGGCGGTCAGAGCCCTCCCCTGGGTCTGGGGAGCCGCATGGCGCAGCGGGGACCCGGGTCTCTCTCCAAAGCCAACTGACCATCGAGAGCGGCCCGGACAGCCTCACCACGCGCCCTCCGCACGCCCACACAGAATGGGGCCCTCAGTCCGGGTGGCTCTGTCCCCAAGGACAAGGGGGTGCCGCTGGCACCTGGCGCGTGGAGGCCGGGGGACGCTGCCAGGAAGCCTTCCCTGACCTCGGGCCAGGGGTACAACAGACCTCGTTTCTCATCCGCAAACAGGGAAAGAGGCTGCTGCCACTGCAGGGTGGTCTCAAACAAAAGACCAGAAGGCACATGAGGCGAGTGCCCAGCAGACGCTAATGACGCCACGACACTTGGTGACTATCCTAACTGAGCGGTTCCGCGTTTGAAAATGAAATTACAGCAGCAGGTGAAGAATTGAGGAAAGAAATAAAACAGATGAGCAGGTTGTTGGTGTCTGAACTAGGGATAAACCCCAGATTACAGACGGAGAGCAAGGTGGAAGAAAACAGCTAAAATTATGGCAAAAAGGTCCAGAACCTACAGATACAAAAAGGCTCACAGATAAGACAGAAAATGTGCCCAGAGAAAATTAGGCAAATGGTGGGAAAGAGAGTTTCCAAAAGAACCCCACAAATGGGCAACAAACGAATAGGAAAATGTTCAACCTCAGCAGAACTCAGAGCTGCAAGTTAACCTGAACACTGTCTTCCCCTGTCTGGGGAGGGGCAGGAGTACCAGGGGGAGGCGCTGTGCGCGACCCACAGCGGTGCAGGTCGGGGAGGGGACGCGTGAATCCACAGGAGACCCTGCAGGAGCATGGGGTCTGTGGGTGGGTGATGGGGGGGTTCCTCTAGTCTCTTGTTTTATTTGTGCTTTTTCCTTTAATAACATGCAGAGCCTGCCTGAGCAACATACCCCCTTCCAGCTTCAGGCCCCCCAGTACGGAGTTGCTGGCAGAAGCTGGGCTCGTGTGGGGTCACAGGCGGGGGGTCAGGAAAGGTCTAGAGTGGGTAGAGAGCACTGGGGACACGCCCACAGAGCCCAGGTGCTGTCGGCCTGCTGGGACCTCTCCAGGAAGGGGACTTCCCCCTCCCACTCCCCGTCACAACCGGAGTCTGTGGTTCCCCCCAGAGCCACGTGCGGCTGCTTCACCAAACAGAACCGTGGCCCGACGTCCACGCCACTATGCATCTCAACTACATCAACTGCAGCCCTGACCGCCGTCGCCCCTGCACCCTGGGGACCCCCGAGGCACGCCCCTCCCTGCCTCCTACAAAGCCTTGGGGGGCAGCCGGGCTCTGCCCACTCCCCACACCCCAACCCCCCGGCAGCCACTCTGGGCGCATTCTGCCCCCAGCCCGTGTGGGCGGAGAGGTCCCGGGCCCACCTCCATGGCGGCGTTGACGGCAGTGTCCGAGCCCAGGCTGAAGTCAGTGCCAGGCACGTTGTTGCTGATGGTGGCGGGCACGACGCACATCACGATGCACAGCTCCTCGTAGCGCCCGCGGGCCTCCACCAGCTGCAGCACCCCCTCGTAGGCCTGTAGGCGGTAGGGAGGGAGCTCAGGGCCCACCCTGGAGAGGCTGGGCTTGGGGGTGAGGCCGGAGGAGGGGATGGCCAGCTCCCGGGCCAGAGGCCCCCTGGGTCCTGCTCCCCTGCCTTGTGCCCGGGGCTGGGCGTCTGGACCCACCTGCCCCCACCTCCAGGGCCACGACTGGGAGCTCTGCAGCCAACGACAGGCTGTGAGACCCCCAGGAGGATGGGAAGGGGGCCCACCTGCCCTGCCTCGACACCGGTCGGCTCAGACTCCTCCGAGAAAGGACGAGAGCTGACATGCCACCCACTAGGGCTGATGAAGCACCAGCATCACACCCGCACGCCCCTCGCTGCCCAGAACTCCACCAGAGCCCTGCAGGACACCGCCTCCCGCGAGGGAGACGGAGGCGCCCCTACCCAGGCTGCCCCACCCCCACCTCCTGTGGCCAGAGCTGCCCCGCCCCCTGCTGCTCCCCCTACCCACCCCCCACCCCCGGCATTAATCTGAACTTTGTGAAGCCGTCAAGAAAGGGTAAAAACCCTCCCCAGCCCACACCACACTTACCCTGGTGGCCCCCATGTGTCCAGCTGGTCCAAGGTAACTCCCCACACATGGGGCTTCCGGGGGGGCCACCTGAAGGGCCCCACGCCCCTGGGTCCCCTCCACCCACACCTGTTCCCCTGCGGCGGCCCCTCACCTCGAAGCCACCGATGACCAGCAGGGCGTGGATGTTGTACGTGCGGAGGTTTTCCACAATCTTCTCCATGAGGCCCTTGGGCAGCGTCCTGCCAGGGAGGTAAATCAGATGGATGTGTGTGTCAGCACAGAAGGCCAGCTGGAAGGACACACATCCAGCCATGTCTGACCGTAGGAGAAAGCAGGCCGGGGACATGGCGGTGTGATTGCTGGTTGGAGATGGAAGCACCGGGGGCAGTGGGACAGAGGGCCAGGCACCCAGCTCAGGCGCCCTCGCTGGGCGCTGGCCACTGCTCCCTGCCCTCCAGACAACCTGGCTGGAGCTCCACTTCCCCCTTGGGAGGGTGCCTCCTGCAGGCGTGGGGACACCTGAGCAGCCTTCCTCTACACAGACGACCTCAAATGAGCTCTCAGCCGGAAGCCCCAAGCAGGAGGGTCTGTGTCCCGCTCTGGAAAGGCCACTGGCCAGAACGGACCTAGCCCGGGGCTAGGGAGCTGGTTTCCCTTGCAGCCCACCCCCCCCACCTGGCTGAGCCTGCACGTGGAATCTCCCACCCTCAGATGCCCACGGTGGCCATGGGACCTCGGCTGGTGGCCAGCCACTCACCTCTTGGTCCCCAGCATAGAGCCGCCACGCCCCAGCCAGCCGGCCACGTCATGCCAGCCCACTTCCTGCACCTGTAAGAGGGAGGCAGAGCTTCAGGGGGGCGAGCTGGGGACACTCGCCCACTTCCCCTCAGGTGACACACCTGTGCTCTGGGAGAGCTCATCTTTGGAGGGACAGAGGCCGTGCCAGGCACTGACCGACACACCCCAGGTCAGAGCGGGGTCTCGGGGTCCAGGCACCACCAACATGGACCCAGCTGCTCCCCCTCCCCCTTCCCTCCAGGGCGCTGAACTGGCTTTTCCCCGTGTGCCCACATCGTGAGCCTCTTGGTCTCTGTTCGTAAACAAGCCAGGACTGCCTTATAAACGACCGAAGACACAGACCCCACCACCGCAAGCCTGGTCCCCAGCCCGGCCTCAGCACGGCCGCACCTACCTGACCCTTGGCCAGGCCTTCAAAGCCGTCGTGTACGACGTACACCGTGTGGCCCTGGGAGATGCCGGAACGCACTGCCGAGCGCACGGCCGCGTTCATGCCGGCCGCAGGGGCGCCCACGTTCAGAATGGCCAAGGAGAAGTTGGTCTTCAGAGAAGGGGAGGAGACGGGAGCGTGAGCGCGGGGCTGGGGAGGGACCACTGGCCAGGACAGAAGTCAGCAGAGAGCAGCTTCCAGAAAGGGGGCCCGGGTCCTCGTGCCAGCCTGGACACCATCCAGTGACTGGACCACCCCCAGGAGTGACAAACCCCTGTCCTCCCGACTCCACAAGGCTCTGGCGAAGACCTCATGAGCTACAGTGCAGGCCCAGCTCATAACTCGCAAAGCCCTCGGCCGAGGGCAGGGGACGGACACCGGCCACTGCCGGCCAAGCGCGGCTCATGGGGCGGCAGCGGGCTCGGG
This sequence comes from Camelus ferus, assembly GCF_009834535.1. Taxonomy (NCBI): domain Eukaryota; kingdom Metazoa; phylum Chordata; class Mammalia; order Artiodactyla; family Camelidae; genus Camelus; species Camelus ferus. The sequence continues at coordinate 1,849,704 of NC_045696.1, forward strand.
CCACGGTCAGCGCCTTTCAGCAACCACCCCACGCCAGGGGTCAGAGGCAGCGCCCCAGCAAAGCCCTGCAGGAGCAGGACGGATGCAGAGGGAAGGGGCCACCGCAGCCAGGCCAAGGACACGCGAGGAAGCAGGTGATGCTGACGCAAGGACGATGGTTGATTTAACCTGATAGACTCAACACACTACCTCAGCCCGGGATCAACGTGAGAGTTACCAGCGGGCTCCTTCACAACCATCCCCCTGCTGCTCCTCAGCGCCTGCACGTGTGCGGCACAGACGGCGCACCTCCCTACACGCAGCCCCTTCCAGCACTCGGCAGCCAGGTGTGCCGGGCAGCCTGACTCCAGCCCTGATGCCCCTGGGGGTGGTCCCGCCCCAGCCGGCTCTGGGAGGGGATGTGGAGACCAGCTGCCGCCCACCCGATCAGCTTGCAGGATAAATGGGGGTGCCGGGACCCCACTGCCCAAGTTTGTCTTGATAGAACCCTTTCCTTGTCCCTGGGGATTTCAGAAAGGAACCCTGCTGTCATCTTGATTGTGAAGAGAGCCCATTTCCTGAGGCTGCAGCCCTTTTGGAAAGCGTCGTAAACACTAGCTCCCTCCTGTCCAGAGACCAGCCAGTGGGCCTGACGGTCTCCTTCAGCCATTTGATGAGCGACAGGCCAGACGCGGGCTGTTGGGACCTGCTGGTCAAGCAGAGGCCAGGCCTGCCTCTCCGCACAGCGCTCAGACCCCAGACAGAAGGGAGGGCCCCCAGCTCAGCCCGGCCAGCTCCCCGCCTCCTGGGTGCGGGCGGCAGGCAGACCCCAGCAGCCACGCAGGCGGGAAGGGGCTGCGACGTAACCAAGCGTGGGCCCTAACCCCCGCCTCACCTTCTCCTTGGAGATTTTCTGGTGCGCAAGCAGCTTATAAATGTTCCAGTTGTTCTCAAAGTTCCTGGAAAGGAAGCGGACATGCAGCCCACAGCCCACAGCCCACAGCTCAGCACAGCTCAGCCACCAAGGAGCCAGGCTCGGCGCAGCCCCAATCCCCACCCTCGTCTGGGCGCCATCGCTGGGCGGTGGAGACCCCTGGGAACATACGCTCCCAATGCCTCTCAGCAAAGCAGGTGCCCGCGTCCGGCCTGGGTGGGGTCGGGGAGCATGACCACGGGAACCACGGGAACCAGACCTGCAGGCCAGCCGACCTCCAGGACAGCCTCCGCTGCCTCGTTCTGCGGGACTCCCCCTTCCCCCTCCCCCCAGGTGCGCTCCGTGTCACTCCCTGTGCTATGTCCCTCACCCCCGCCCTGCAGGCCCTGCCCTGAGCGGTGGATCCACGCAGCCTGCCTGCTTCCCCGCGCAGGGACGGTCGGGCTCGTCGCTCCCGCTCCACCTCACGCTGCGCGGCCCGTGCCCTAGGAGGAGGGGCTCAGAGCGCCAGCTCCGCAGGTGGACGTGTCCTGCTGTCAGGGGCGGCTCTGTGCGAGCCACGCGGGAGTCTGCCAGGGACCTCGCTGAGCAGACAGCCGCCCAGCGCCAGGGCCACTAGGCCCTCACCTGCCGCGCAACTGGATGGCCTCGTCGAACCTCTTCTCATCCATGGCCTTCTGCACCTCCTTGGTCTGAAAGCAAAGAAGCGCGGGCTGGAGGAGGTGGCCTGGCGCCCACAGCTGAGCCCACCTCAGGGCCTGTCACAGACCAGCTGGGCAGCCGGGTCCTCCCCTCCCCAGGGGGGATCCCTGGGCCTCACTCCTCCTAGGAGCAAAGAGTGAGGCTGCTCTGCCCCAGCTGTGGGCCCCCCAAACCTGCAGAGTGGGAGCCAGCATCCCCACCCCGCCAGCCTCTCAGCCTCCTTCTGCCCTCCCCTCCTCTCTGCGTTCCCGTGGTTCCTGCTCTGATCACATCAAATGTCCCAGTGGCTCTGGCCCCCGCTCCCCCTTTGCCCTCCCATCCTGGTCCCAGTGCACCCCTGCCTAGTTTGCAAGGCCTGTCCCAGGCCACCGACTCTGGGAAGCTAAGTGACTTTGGCTCTCCCTTGGCCCCCCCAGTTCCCCCTGGCTGCCCTCCCCACCTCAGACCCCCCAGGTTCCCTGCAGCACCCACATCTCCCTTGGGGCTGTTTGCACCTCGGAAGCACCTTGGGGATGTGCTCACACCGCCCTCCCCGACCTGGACAGCAGGCCTTGGACACCGAGGCCCCTGGGTGGAGGCACGACAGGAGGTGGCGACGTGCGCGGCCCGCTCCAGTAACACCGAGGGGGATGCGTGGGAGGGGCTCTCGCAGCAGGCCTGTTGGCAGGGCCCTGAGAGGCCTGGAGGGACTGCAGCTCTGGGGCTCCAGGGGGTAGGGGCAGAGCACAGCCGAGCTCTGAGGCCCTGGGCAGCCTCCCTCAGGAGCCCCCATCCCGGGCGGGCTGGTGCTCACCATCTGCACACATTCCATGAGGGGCAGCCGCACCGACTGGTTCCCCGAGAGGCTGACCACGCAGGCCGGCGTGTCGGGCGTGGCCTCCAGCAGCGCCATCACGGCCTCCATGCCCATCTTGCTGCTCTGCGCGGGGAGGGGGAGGGCAGGGCTCAGGCAGGTGCACCCACTACTCCCAGCCTCGTGCACAGGGCCCCGGGCAGACGCACAAGCCCTCAGCTCTCAGAGCCCCACCCCATCACACACACGCTAGAAGATTCTAAAATAATTAGCACCGTTTACAGTGACCATCCCTCACGATAGCCCCTGGGCACCATCTCAGGGGGCCTCAGCCAGCCCCACGAGGAGGGCGTGGCCACGCACCCCAGCTGCCGCCGTGGGGCTGGGCTGGGCTGGGCTGGGCTGGCTGGGCTGGAGCTGAGTTCTTTCCGCTGTGACAGCCTTCCTCGCTGGAGGCTCCTTTGTCACTGCTGCCCTGGCGTGTGCGCAAATCTGGGCGTGGGCCAGCAGGCCAGGCAGCTTAAACAGGTGAGGACTGCCCTCCGTGGGGACAAACCCAAACACAGGTCCCAGCACAGCCAACGGGAACAGACAGGTGCAGGAGAGAGCGAGGCCCACAGCACCGGCTCTGCTCAGTGAGACAGCTGGCCGGTCTGCTGCCTCCGGCCATGCCCGCTGGCCTCACCCCCGCCTCCTGGGCACCAACTGGTCAGCTGTGCGTCAGGAACAGCCTTGGAAGACAAGCTCCTGTGTACCCCGGGATCACCGTGTGACGGCTCCTCTCCTTAATGCACCCACTGTGTGCTGGTGTCGCCCCCGAGACTGGGCTGGGGACCAGCACTGGGCCCATCTCCTCTGATGGCTCATTGTCTCCGACCCAGGCCTCGGGGGTCTCCACCAGCATTCACAAAACCGGCAGGCCAGGCTGATCTCCAGCCACCAGGGGAGGCCCCAGACCCATTCTGGCACCCGGCAGCCACATCCCTGCGCCAGGCCTGGTGGAGGGCCAGCGCTTGGCCGCTCTGTCTCAGGCCCCTCAGGAGGCTCCTTGAATGCAACCCTGGGGCTTCACAGAGGGGGCAGAGGGTGACTGGCCAGGTTGGACAGGCCCCCTCCGAGATCAGTGTCCCCACTGCTCCACGCAGGATGGAAGATGAGCTGAGGCCTCCTGGGAAAGGTCAGCCCAGCAGCTCCCCCAGGCCCACGCCAGTCGTCTGGCCTCACACCAGCACAGTGGCCCGGGCACAGCTCCCCCACCCCCAGGTGACCAGCACTCACGCTCAGGCCCTTTACCACCTTGGGGCCCTCCTGGCTCCAGACCCTATCTCCCTGTGGCTGCACCGTGATTCGCACCCAGCAGAGGGTGAGGTGGGACCAGTAATCAGGATGGCGAAGGCACTCGAGCCAGGATCCAGCACCCAGGCCCTGAGAGGCAAGGCTCCCAGGCCACAGGCCAGACCCAGAACTGGACGTCAGACCCACGGGGCCCGCTGCTCCTTCCACCCTCCTTCCTCCAGGACCAGCCAAAGCCATCACCAAGAGGGGCAGGGCCTCGGCTACCGGGCCTCAGTCTCACCCAAGAGCACCAGCAAAAATGAAAAACCGCTCACACTCAGTCGTGGACCCACGCCCACCCATGCACCCACGCCCAGGGCCACCTACCAGGACACGATCAAATGCCGAGGGGGTCCCTCCCCTCTGCACGTGGCCCAGCACCGTCACACGCGTGTCGAAGCCCAGCCTCTGGACCACCAGCTGCTCATTGGGACAAAGAGATGGGGGTCCTGGAGTTCGCTGCCCCACCCCCACCGACCTGCCACCCCATGGCCCCCAACCTTCTCTGATCCTCTCCCCAACACTGCCTCAGGGATTTTGGGATGTTGGCCCCCCAGGGACCCCACAGAGTCAGTCCAGGGTTCACCTGTACATCGTGTGTGTAGCGCCTGGTTCCACGTGACTGTGCAGACGTGTGTTTCTGTGTCAGTTTGAGGATGTGTTTCCACAGGCGCGTGTGTGTGTGCGCTCCTGTGTGAACGTGATGTTTCCACGTCAGTCTGAGTGTGTTTCCGTGTACCTGGGTGTGTGCTTCTGTGCGAGCGTGTGGGGGTGTGTTTCCGTGTGAGCTGTGAGTGTGTGCGCCCACGCGTGTGTGGGTTGCGGGAGCACATCATGGTCTGCAGCCCCTGCAGGTCCGGCCCCGCCAGGCACAGCAGCGCGAAGCCCAAGGCACAGGGATCGGCAGACGGGCCGGCTCCTGGCAGCACTTGGCCAGGGACGCAAGGCCAGGACGGGCGGCCAAAGTGAAGGGCACAGAGGCTCCCGGGGCTGCGCCTCACTCTGGGATGCAGGCCCAGGGCCCTGGGGCAGAACCTGGTCACAGGGAGAAAGGCTTCCCCGAAAACCCAGTTGTTCTGTTGTGAATCTGGTACCAGATAGGCAGTGGGCACTCCTGTCACTGGGGGCCAGTAGGGGCTGGACCCTGTCACTGGGACACTGTTGGAGAACTGGACAAGGCTTTTGGTGGGGAATGTTCTGAATGAAGACTGGGAACCGGAGGGTTGGGGGCCCCCAACAGGTGGGGGCCACACCTCAGCCTTGGGGGCCCAGGGCTTCTCAGGGAGCCCCAGTGCACCCACCCCACATCTGGCAATCGCTGGGAGTGAGGAAACTCCTCCCAGGAGCCTCCTCCCTGTGGAAGCCAGGGGTGGGGCCCCAGCACGAGCACCTGGGGACTGGAGATAAAAGGGAGCCCCTACTGAGGCCCCGTCCACCCCATGCACCCCGGGCCCCCGACTCACGTCCTTCACGTAGCGGGAGGAGATGGGCTGCCCGTGGCGGTCGATGGCGCCCTCCGCGATGATGATGATGTTCAGTCGGGACCCTCGGCTCCGAGTCTGGGTCAGAGACGCCCCAGCGCTCAGCCACCCGCCTGAAGACACCTGCCCCAGACATGGCCGCCACCCGCAAGCCCTCCCTGGGTCCCACCTCAGGGGTCATGTGGGCCAGGGGCAAGGGGTGCGCTGCGATGGGGGAGCCAGGACCCCCTGTCCCTCCCGGGGGTGGGGCTGGGGAGGGGGAGCTTCAGGGGGCCGGGGGGCTCCTCCTCCCCCTCCCCCTCCCGCGGCTGAGGGAAGGCGCCCTACATCAGCTGGGGGTGAACAAATTAGCGTTACTTATTACCTGCTGCAAACACAAATCTTTTTGGGAATTTTAAAGAGCTTCTTACTTATTTCCTCAAGAAACGTTTGAGGGTGTCACTCTGACCCACCAGCCCCACGTTTGCCCCACAGCACCCGAAGAGCCTTAGAGAGAAAGACAGGGTCAGAGCAGCTCCTACGAGGTTTGGGTGCGAAGAAAGGGGGAACGGGGGGGTGGAGGGCTGCCTGGAGGAGGTGGCGCTGGTGCAGTGAAGTGAGACAGCCAGAGACAGGGCTGCAGGCGGAGCAGAAGAGCCTGTACCTCCCTCAGCCTCACTCGGCAGCCCAGGAGGTGAGCAGGGCAGAGGGTGACACCTGAACGTAACAGGTGGGGAACCTGAGGCTCCGGGAAGCCCAGGGAGGTCCTGAGGGCCTTACACAGAGCAGGCAAGAGCCAGCGTGTGCAGCCCTGGGTCCAGGCCGCCTCCAGGGAGCTCGGCCCAGAGCTCGCAGTGAAAGAGCCGAGGCCGAGGTCAGCCAGGGGCATCAGGGCCAGGACCGGGCCCAGCGCCTGGGCCGCGAGGACTCCAGCCAAGGGGAGGGCAGGGGCCTCTGGCCAGCTTCACCCACTCGGCTCGGCTCAGCCCTACCCCTGGTTCCACTGGGGAAGGTTCCAGGAGCCGGTAAAGACCCTCAGCCCCTCCCCTGCCCTGCGTAGGGATGCACAGCCCTGGGGGGAGGGGAGAGTAGCATCTGGTAGTGGATGGGAGTGGTGCCACCGCCTGGCCACAGGGACGCTCCAGGGCCGGCCCCAGCCCCGCCCACCCGCCTCCCTCAGAAGGCCTCCCCGCCCCCTCAGACCTCCCAGGACTCAAAACAAAGGGGCCAGCCCCCGGCAGCCTCCATGCTCAGTGTGCCCTTGGGCCGGGGCATACAGGACACTGTGGGTGGGCACAGCCCCTCAGGGCCCCAGACTGGGCCTCAGTGGGAACTTGGGTGCACAATCCCAGGGGCTCCCCTGCCCTGAATGCAGATCACAGCTCTCAAACCCCTGGCCCCCCCATCTGAAGGCACCTCTCTCTCCCAGGGCAGCACCTCCCCCTACCCTGTCATGGCCGTCCTGTCTACCGCTGAGCCCGGGCCTAGCCGAGGGGCCCCCTGCCCTGGTTGAGGGGTCCCAGGAGTCCCCAGGGCAGAGTACCTGCCTGTTCTGTCCCAGAGCCCCCAACTCCACCTCGAGGGGCCCAGAGAGCCGCGTCCCAGGCACCCGTCTCAGGCACCCTGCCCGTCCACCCTGGATGAAGCCTCAGCCGCCCACCCACTCCTGCCTCCACAGCCCACTCTGGGTCTCTTCAGCTGGAGCCACCTGTCCCTGTCCCTGCCTGCCCATCTTCACAAGGCCACCTCCCCCAGCTCAGGCTCAGTGATCACAGCCTCCCTGGGAAGCCAACTTGACCACATCCCTGATTCTGCCCCTTCCCCTGCATCAACACTGACCACACAGAGCCAAGCCTCGAGCAGTGGCCTGAGTGTTCTCGGCCCCCTCTGCCCTCGGAGGCGGGCCCCCAGGCATGTGCATCGCAGTCAGCACCGAACCCATCCCCACTCCTCACTGGGGCCGCCCCCAGAGGGACACCTGCAGGTGCTTGCTGAACCAGAGTGAAGACGGCCCAGCCAGAGCTGGCCGCACCATCCCAGTGACACTGCTCCAGGACACCTGCTCTCTGGGAAGAGACCTTAGCGCTCACCTCACCAAGCCTCTCGCACATGAAGTTCTCCCAGCCATCCTCAGGGGGGGCCTCCGGGAATGAAGAGCCAGTCAGCCCCCGAGGCCAGGGCGGACACCAGGGCCAGGTACCTGGAGGAGCAGGAGGGATGGGGATTGAGTGGGGTGGGCCACAGACTCCGGACCCTGGGTCTCGGGGGAGGTACATCTCTGAGCTGCATCCAGCCCCAGAGTCAGGACTCCCCACACCCCCAGCTCTCACACCTACAGCGTTAAGTGAACACCTGCTATGTGCCAGCCACCAGGGAGGTGCCAAGCCTCTACTCCCACTCCCCCAAAGCCACGGGCCCCCCAGCTCACCAGGGCAGCCCCCTTACCCGCAGTGTCGTCCCATCACCTCCAGCACGAAGGTCCTCTGATGGCTGTGGACGCGGAAAGGGCAGATGGCATCAGTGCCCAGCACCGCTGAGCTGAGCTGAGCTGAGCTGCGAGTCCGGGCCTCCCACGGCCCCACCTCTGCCAAGGGAATGCCCAGGAGACACCAAGGACAAGGGAGCAGCCCGAGGACAGGCAGCCTCTGTCACTCAAGGGCGGCCAGGCCTCTGCACCAAGAGCCACCTGTCGGGCTCAGAACCGGCTTCAGGCTGCTTTTCCCTGACCTGCTCCTGAGGCTGAAAGCCTCTTGCCTTGCATGGGGCTGGCCTCACCAGCCACTAGCCGGGGACCCCTGGCGGAGTCACCACGGCCCCAGGGCCGTAGGCAGCCTGTCAGAGCCGGCTGCACTGCTGGGGCTCGGGGCAGCCTGACAGGCTGGGGACCCTAATCCCAAGCCCCTGTGCTCACCCCACTATGCATCACCCCCCAGCCAGGTAGGTAGTCAGTACAGACTCCCAGAGACAGAATTACGCAGACAGCGCAGAGCAGCGGCCTCGCCCCTTCACCGGGAGACGGGCCCCTGAGCTCGCCTGCCGGGCGGCGGCCGGGCACTGGGTGCTGCGGGCCCCGCTCACCTCTGGGCGGTGGTGGTGATGGCATCAATGACCTCCATGATGCGGTGCAGGGCCGAGTCTGTGCCAATGGTCATGTCGGTGCCGCAGAAGTCGTTATCGATGGAGCCCACCAGCCCAGCGATGTTCAGGTGCGAGTAGGTCTGAGCCGTGCTTTCTGAGATCTTGCCTGGAGAAAGAGGAGCCGGGGTGGGCTGCAGCCTCACCGCTCCTACCCGGCTCCCTCGGCCACCATACACAGCTCGAGACCTCTACCCCGATCCGCACCCCCAGCCCACCCAGCAGTGCAGCCTGGTCAGGTCCTAAGGCTCTGGTCCCCCTCCCCAGGTCCAGCAGTGGGACTCCCGGGGAGCCAGGGGAGCAGCGGGGGCAGTAGCTGAACTTTTGATACCGAGTGCAGACTCACCACCTGACCAGGAGACCTCCGGGGAGCCTCAAAGAGTGCACCCCTCGTCTCCAGGTCCCCCACGAGTGGCACGGAACTGACCAAGCTCCAAGAGATCACTTTCCAACCCAAAGACCCTGGAACTTTGTGTCTAAAGTTATTAAATTTTAACTATTACACTTCTGCAAACTGGCAAGTCCGTAACCCACATCCAGGAATCACACTTAGCGCTGGTGAGTCCACCTGGGAGCTGCCATCCAGCCCTAGGGGGACAGCACTGCCTGCGGGTCCCTGACGCTGAGACCCCGGGGCCTCGAGCTCACTGACCTCACTCCCCGCCAAACCAGGCCCTCAGCTCGGGGAGCCGTCTAGGGTAGACCCGGCCTTGGGCCAGGACAGGACCCCTCCTCCCAGCTGGCAGCCAGGCAACGTCTTGCCTGCCTCCACTCCTGCCTGCTCCCCAGCTAAAGGCGCTCTGTCCGGGCTCGGATGCGGACCCACCTTCCTTCAGCAGCTCCTCCAGCAGGCTGCCCCACTCGCTGCGGAAGATGTTGGCGCCCGTGAGGCTGCCATCCCCACCGATGACACACAGGTTAGTGATGCCACGCTGCACGAGATTGTAGGCCGCAGCCAGGCGGCCCTCCCGCGTGGTGAAGGCCTTGCAGCGGGCGCTGCCAATAACGGTGCCGCCCTGCATGGAGGAGAGGGAGCCTGCACCAGCGGGGACCAGAGAGATCCCGTTACTGGGCAGACGGGGACTGGGGGACCCAGAAGGGCTGTGCCCCCCTGGGTCTGTCCTGTGTGTGTCCGTGTGTCCCTCTGTGTGTCTGTGTGTCTCTGGGCGTGTCTGTGTCCCTCTGGGTCTGTCCTGTGTGTGTCCGTGTCTCCCTCTTAGTCACCAACCACAGCCTCACCAGTTGGATGATGTTGGAGACACTGAGCCAGTTGGCCGGCTTGATGTTCTCGCCTCCTTCCACGAGGCCCTCGTAGCCCTGAAACCGAGAGGACAGCATGAGATGGGCGCACACAGCAACCAGACAGCACCATCGATGGAAGCAGGACCGGTGGAACCTCAGCCAAAACCCCATCCGGCAGGAAGTGGGCCCAGGGGCCCCGACCGCCAAGGCCCCTCTACCCCAGGGCCCGGGTCACCCAGAGTCAGGGGCTATCAAGGGAGAGACGGGGGCCCCCAAACGGGCCTTCCGGAGCCCCTCTGCAGGGCCTGCAGGACGGTTTACCATGCAGCGTAACTCCTGTCAAGGGCAGCCCCCTTGATGAGTGACCACGAGCCACACCGGGCCACCACGCCAGGGATGGAAACAGAAGCAGCCCAGCAGGCCCCCTGCCCTGCCGGGACCTCCCCTCACAGAAGCGCCCGCAGCCCACCTCCCAAGGGCATTGACTGGATGCGGAAATGACAGCGCAGCACCCGCTCTGTGTCTGGCTCCCCTCACCAGGCCGGTGTCTGCGAGGCCCCAAGGGGCGTGGGCAGCAGTGTCTACACTCGCTGCCGTGCGGGAGGCCTCTGTGCGGGCCCACGTTTACTGATCTGTCCCCTGTCAATGGACATTCCCAAGGGATCCAGTTTGGGGCTATTGGAAATAATGCTGCTAAAGACACACGTCTCGCAGGAAAGGGCTCCTGGGTTGCTGGGTGTGGGACCAGCCACCAACGGCACGGCCATACGTGCTTGAGATGACCTCCTCGCCTATTGGCAACGCGGTGGGGCCTCTGGGCGCTCAGCCCCACGGAGCCAGGCTGTGCTGGTCTCCACCATGGAGGCTGTGTGTGGTCCCTGCAGGTGGTTCTCCCTGAGCCTCTTCCCTATGGCCCCCTGGACAGCCTCGGCCAGACAGGCTGCCCCAGCGCCCTGCCTGTCTCGTCTATCGTGTTCCTGACCCCTTTCTGTTAGCAGGCGTTCTTTATACAGTCTGGAGACAGAACACACGCTTTCACAAATGGTGAGAAGACACAGCACCACCGAGCCGAGATGAGCAAGGCCGCCTCCTCCACGCAGGCCTCCCCAACCCCTCCATGAGCCACCGCTGCTGCCTGGGGCTCGGCTCTGGGCATCTGCTCTGTGACCCACCTTCTCTCCTACCACCCTTGTCATTCGGTCACGGGGCCTGCAGCTCCTGGGCAGCGAGGCCTGGGGGCAGGCGGGGCAGATGCTCCCGCCCTTGGGGGAGGGGGTAGGAAGCAGGCCTCGGAGAAGGTTCCCGGGGCCAAAGGACGGCCCTCCACCTGAAGGACCATCAAGCCACCTTCTCCAACTCAGGCCAGGCCTCGTCCCCCCTCTCCCTCTGGTCAGGATTTCGGCCACGAGGACGAACACCACCCCCCGCCTCCCCGTATGGAAAAGCGGGAGAAAACCTGAAGCCCCACAGCAGGCACGGCCCGGTGCGGGCTGTCCTGCCTGCAGCCCCAGGGTTGGGCACAGAGCCCGCGCACGGGGCAGCCCGACCCCAGCCCCACTGTGCACCCCGGCAGTCCCCAGAGACCCCGACAAGCTAGGGGTCTCCCAGCTGGAGTCGAAGCTTCACGGACACACCCTCCTTTCCTGGCCCGGGAAACTTCGAGAATGTCTTCACGAACCTCCATCCATTTTGTGTCGCTCCTCCCCTCTCCCCTCTCCCCTCCTTCTGCCTTCTCCACTCCTGCCTGGACAGGAACCCTGGCAGCCTCAGAACGGGCTGCAGTCCCAGCGCCCTTCCCGCAGCCGGCCTTGTGTCAGCTCTGATCTCTGAGCTCTAAGCCACAGGTGAATAAAAACAGCCCCATTCACCGAGCCCGTCTCAGGGTCAGGGCTGTGAAAAGTGCCTTTACTCTCAACATTGCACTAGCTTTCGTGCCCTCACCTCCCCACTTCAAAGAAGAAGAAATGGACGGTCAGGGAGGTGAAGGGATGCCCCATCACATGTGTACGACCTCCGGGAGCCGGGCATTAGGCCCTCCCCTCCCTGATTGGAGGCCACTTGTCCACAAAACTAGGCCACTCTCTGAAGAATCTCACCCTGTCCTCCAGAAGGTTCTACACCATTATCAGGGCGAGGGTCCCACCTGTCCAGCTCCTGAGGCCACAGGTCCCTGAGACTCTGAAGATAAGTGCTTCCCAAACATGACCTAGGGCCTTGCAGGGTCCTGGCCATCGAAGCCGGTCTGAGGGTCCAGATCCTGTGGGAGGGTAGGGCCTCCAGAACATTCAGGCAGCCCCGTACAGCCAGGGCTGGCGGGGAAGGGCCTGACCTGGGCCAGGGCAAAGGGACAGGACTCGGACACGCCCAAGGTGGGAGGAGGGAAGCTCCGGAAGGAGCAGAGTAGGGGGTTCACTACATTCTAGTAAAGCAACGAAACAAAGTACAAAGCACAAGAGAATTCTAGGGCATGTGTACTCGCGCATGCGCACGCATACGCATACGTGTGCCCCAAATGGAGACAGGGATTTGTGGGGGAGGGACTGGGGGAGATACAAAGCAAAGTGGGCAGCATCTGTGGCCAGGATGAGATGGAACAATGATACTCTGTTGCTTTATGCAAGGAGACTACTTGCTGTAAACAGTTTGAGGGTAACTGCAAACTCAGGTTTAGGTAATGAGGACGTGAGAGGGCTGGGGATCAGGTCGGGGTGAGGTCCCGGGCCTCCCAGGAGGCAGCTTCATGCCCTCCTCTCTCAAGTGACACACCCAACCACAAGTCCCCAGGCTGGAGGGCGGGCTCCCCACCACCATCCCGGAGCAGGGCTGGCCCCACCCCACCCGTCTGTCCTGACCAGCCTCTCTCTGGGCCTGGGCCTCAGGGATTGAACAATGACAATGACTGTGCTGGGACAGGATCGACCATCCTTCCTCCCTCCCCCACGCCTCACCCCCCTCCTCCCCCTGCTCCCGGCCAGAGCACGCAGCCCACCCAGCACCTTACCTCGTAGATGAGGAAGACCTTGGCCCCCACGTAAATGCCCATGCGCGTGACAGCTCGAACGGCGGCATTCATGCCTGCGAGGGAGCAGGGAGACGCCCGTCAGTGGAGACTTGGGGTGTCGGGGCCCTGGACCTTCGCTCCCCGCATCTCAGGGGACACTGAGCCAGGAGCCCAAGCCCAGCACAGGGCGAACCCCACCCCAGTGTCATTCCAGCTTCCAAGCATTTGGAAATAAGCTGCCCAGGAAGGTCCCCACCTGGACTGGATTCCTCCAGAGTCTGGAGAACAGGCAGGTGCAAACCTGCCACATTGTGTCTGGCCTCAGCCTGCCTCGTGCTCACTTGTGGCCCCTGCTGCTCAGCACCACACCCCTCCTACTCCTGTGACCAGACCCTGACCTGGGGGAATCTCAGCAAGTCGGGTGTACGACCCCAGGATGAAAGAGGAGACAGGTGGGACACAGGGGGCAGCAGCCTTCCAAACCCACCCTCAGCCTCTGCTGGACTCTGGGCCACCACACTGGGGGGCAGCTCAGGGGATACCTGAAAGTCAGTGTCCCTTGGCCCTGGGGCCATAAACCCCCTGCCCCACGGCCTGGAGAGTGGCCTTCATAGAACAAGGAAGGACAACACCCCCCCCCCTAAGGCTAGGGTCTGGGACTGTTGGTGTTGCCGAATATCGTGTTCCAGCTCAGTTGTGAACAGCTACCTGAATCCAGGCGAGAGACCAAACAGCCCTCGGACAGACGGAGAACTCAGGCTTGTTACACCAAAAGGCCCACAGGAGTTAACACTCCAAGCTCTGGACCCGTCTGTAGGGTTACACCGGCTTTTATAAGCTGCCAGTTTACACTTTGCAACATCATATGCAAATGAGGTATAAGGAAAGTTGACTAATTAAGAACAAGCTTTGTAGAAATGGACCAATTAGGAGGGCGAGAAATAACCAATCAGAAGTGAGCTCCATGCAAATGAAGTACTACAAATGGACCAATCAGAAGTTAGGGAAATGAACCAATCAGGAGTTAGGGAAATAACTAATCAGGAGTGAAGGAAATAACCAATCAGAAGTGAGCTCAGGGAACCAATAGAATTTTAGGCGTAAGTAAGCCGTTTCAGAGGCAAAAAGTGAGATACAGCCTCTGAGCCAGGGAACCGGATGGTGCTGGCAGGAGAGTAGTGGCCCTGCCTGTCTTTTTATGGGGCTTCCTGCCTCACTGGGGGGGGTCTGGCGGCCTCCGGCAGTCAGCTAAATGGCCTCATGCACACCGGGGCCACCAGGCTCGGGGGTCACCTCGCTTCCTTGACCCCTGGCCCCAGCCCCTGTCTACAGCAGCTACCCTGCAGTATAGGCTTCCTGGAAAGACAGACAATCGTGGGGCAGGAAGAGAGCGCAGCTCACAAGAAATACTCAAAAGAGTCCAATGGAACCTCACTCCCGTTTCCTTGCAGGTCAGTTCCCGCGGGCCTGGCCCATAGTAGGGCTCACAAGGCACAACCCGAGGAAGCCCCATGGGCGGCCCCACGGGGGACAGGTGCACCAGCAGTAGCCCAACGCGGCAGCCCCTGCTGCTGTCTGAGGGTGGGACGGGGCCTCCAGGTGGCCTGACGCGCACAGCTGCAGCCCCCTCAAGCCCAGAGAATGCTAGGTCAGATACCAGGTCAGATGCCAGGTGGGTGGCCCTGTGCGGGCACCCGGGGCAGGCCCAGCCCCCACCCTGACTGCCACCTGGCAGGGGGCCATGGCTGAGGCCTGGGAATCAGCAGCTGGAGGCAATTTGCCTCAAACCTTTCCTGTCACAAAAGCTATCAGTGGGACGGGCAGGACAGACACTGGTCTTCAAGAGGAAGAAAGTTGGCCAAGGCCACCCACCCCAGGTCCCAGCCTCTGATGCCAGGTCTGGGGGTCCGATCACAGAGGTGACCTGTGCTCAGTCTCGCCCCGGGGACCACCCCTGCTCCCCCGCCTTCCTCCCGCAGGCCTGGCCCAGAGCCCACACTCACATCCTGTGGTCTGTCCCCAGGCTGGGAAAGCCCTTACCTGCCCTCCGGGCCCCCTGAGCTGGTGGAGGGGCAGTTCCTAGCAGCTTGGGCATCCTGCAGGAGTGCTGTCACCCACAGGATCCCTAGAGCATGCGTGGTCCACATGGTGACCCCAACTCGATGACTCTCGACCATTACCCTGATTACACAAGTCTCACCCTGTCTCCAGCCTGGAGGCAGGGCCCAGGGAGTGAGCAGCTCTCAGACAAGGCATTGAGGGCTGGACAGCAGTGAGAACCTCAGGAAGAGCTCTGCAGGAAGAGCCTCTCCCAGGGCAGGCCCACGGCCCACAGCTCCAGGCCCACAGCTCCTGGCCCACAGCCCATGGCTCCCGGCCTACGGCCCTAGCTCCTGGCCCAGGGCTCCAAGCCCACAGCCCACAGCTCCCGGCCCACGGCCCACAGCTCCCGGCCCGTGGCCTACAGCTCTCGGCCCACAGCTCCCAGCCCATGACTCCCTGCCCACGGCCAATGGCTCCCGGCCCACGGCTCCTGGCCCACGGCCCACAGCTTCCAGCCCAAGGCTCCCGGCACATAGCTCCTGGGAAGTCAGCTGGGGAATTTGCCACTATCCTCATTCTGCAGATGAGAAATCCCAGCAGGTGAGGGCAGGGCCAGGGTCAGTGGAGCACAGAGGCCAGACGGACCCTGAGCTGGCCATGCCCATGGCTTACACACCTGCCTTTAGCAAGAAAATCCCATTTCTAAAGAAAGCATAAATGTCTCTCATCTCCCAAAGGGATGGAAGTGGGGTTGCAGAAATCGAAGTTAAGGGCAGGAGCCCAGAGAGTGCACCCCACATACATACTCCCAGACAGCTGGGCTGCCCCCAGAACCTAAATCTGAAGGGCCGAAAGTCCTGCTGCCTGAGGCCAGGGGGCTGTGAGCTGCACTCTCCTTGCCCTGCCTGCCCTCCTTGCCCTGCCTGCCCTCCCGGCCCTGCCTGCCCTCGCGGCCCCTGCCAGATGAGATGAAACAGCTGCAGTGCTGCCCCCACCCCCCAGCGCCCCTCAGCAGGCTCTGGGTCCTGCAGAAGCATCCGGCCACCTCTTGGGCCTTGGCCAGCCGAGGCTTTTCACTCTCAGGTATCTGCTGGGGTGAGGCCACTTGGGGCTCAAGGTCCAAGCCCCGCCTCTGGGAGCAGGAGGGAGGCCAGCAGTTCCGGGTGGGTGAGGAGAGAGGGTGGGGACAGGGGGGGCAGCGGCCAGGAGACCCAGGCCACCGTCCAACCAGAGGTCATGGCCATCCCACTAGCCAGCCTGGAGGCCTTGTCCGGAGCCCCAAGGACAGCAGAGGGCCCCAGGCTTAAGGTACTGTTTGCAGTCTCGTGGCAGAGAGCAAATGACCATATTACACTCTCAAATCTTGGAAAGGAATTGTACCAGCTGCCATGGAGACAGAGGCCTAAGGGCGTGGGTTTCCTTGCCTAGTAAACCTCACTGTAAGCTGCCTTCCTTAAAAGAGCCTATTTAGTTGCCTTTAATCTGCTTTTCTTTCTCGAAATAACCCTGGGCAGCAGCCATAAGCCCCGAGGGTCAGAGGAGCAGGCAGGAGAAAAGCTGCAGCTGACGGACCACGCCTCGACCCTTGACCCTTGACCCTCAACACGTCACCCTCACCCTCCAGCAGGCCAGGGAGACTGCAACTGAGGACCTCCTGCTGGAGGAAATTGACATCACAAACTGATGTCTGAGGAGGACGTGTTTGTCCCTAAGGTGAATTTTCATCACAATTAGCTTCTGGAAAAGCCAAACGGACAGGAAAGAGGTGAGCCTGAGAGGACATGCGGTCCAGCAGGTCAGCATCTAATTGTCAGCTGATGTGAAGACGCAGAGCCAGGCAGGGACAGACAAGATGGGGAGGGAGCCCTCACCTGCAAACACAGGCCATCACCAGCTACACTGAGCAGCCTGGAAAAGGCCGGTCCTGGGTGCTACTGAGGGACAGGGCTGGGGCCACCCAGGGCCAAGACCCAGGGGGTCAATGGAGGGGGAGCTGGGCTGTTTTACAGCCTTGTAGTCACTTTTGTACAAAGTAACATCCTTGAACAACAACTGCCTTTCCTCAACTCACAGATGGGCACTCTGGCCAACAGGAAGGGCAGAGGACATGGCTTCTGGGCTGGCTGGAAGGAACCTGTCCGGTGGCTCATCCTGGCCTCTCCCCACTGCTTACAGAAGGGGAAACTGGGGCCCGAGGGAAGTGCTCGGGTCAAATCACAGAGCTGGTCCAGGCTGGCCCAACCAGGATAGGGTCTGGCCCTCCATGCCATGAGGCTGGCTGGTTTTCACTCGTTCCAACAAACGCAGACTAGCATCTGGGAGGCAAGCGCACATCAGGGTGGATACCCATTCTCTGCAGCTGCTGTCGGCCCCGCACCCACATGGGAGAGCACACAAGGGAGGGCCCATGTGGCACCAGCAGGTCCCAAAAGGTCAGCCTTATCTGGAAGGCACTGAGGACCCCTGAGGGCAAACTGGGAACCCACCGTCTGGAGCCAGGTCCCCAGAGTGGTGCAAGCAAGAGTGAGTGGGCCCAGGGCAGACACCCACTGGCTGGCTTTCAGAACTTACAAACCAGAAAGGCTCCCTACCCCGCAGAGAGCTAGCTGGCCCTCATCTTCCTCCAGGCCTCGGTCCCAGCCCTAAACTGGGGAAGCTGGCGGAGTCCTCCTCTCTCAAAGCCCCAACCAGAAAATCATGGTGACAGCCGCTAGGGGAATAGGGAAGCAAGGACACCTGCAGGAGGTGAGGTGGCTGCTGGTCAGCCCAGCCGGTGGTACGCTGACGGCCACACTCCGAGGCATCCAGGAAGCACTGCCTGTTCTGTGTGGGGCTCCAGGGCAGGGCTGGCCAAGTGGAGACCCGCAGGTCAGACAGGCTCTGCCCTCAGCTGGCCCACCTGCCGGGATGGCAGCACTGCACCTCCACGCTCCCTCACCCTATTTGGCCTGTGCAGGGGGGAGGGGGCACGCCTGCCCACCGGGCTCCGCACCTCTGCACCTCTGCCTACACGCCCTTGTTCATCAAGCCCAGCCCTCCCTCCAGCGCTGCTGTCTCCCCTGTGCAGACGGCAGCCTGGGGTCTGGCAGCCTGGGGTGGAGACCCGGAGCCGCACGAGGCAGGGAGAGGGGCCTTGCCTCCGAGAGGACCTCTCTGGAGAGGCGGGTCTAGCCCTCTCACTTCCCGGGATCCAGTCTCAGGGATGATGCTTCCGCAAGACCACCTTCTCCACCAGCTCTCCTCCCGCGGCCCCGCCCACTGGCCATGCTCTGAGAGGGAGCCGTCATCCCCCAGCAACAGGCAGCCAGTGCTCTGGCCATGCGGGGTTGTGGACGTGCAGCAGAGCACAGTGCCCGCCCTGCCAGGTCCAGAGGGCTCAGCTCGAACCCGCGGGAGGCCTCCCGCCTCGCAGCAGGCCGCGATGCAGACAGTGGCTGACTCGTCTGACTCAGTCCCCCCACCTGGGTTGCCCCTTGTGAGAGCCGCTTCCTCCGACCTCTTCCCCTCTGACCTCTTCCCCGCTTCTGAGTGGGGAACAGGGGAGTCTGGGGCCTGAGGCAGGGAGAGGAGGTGTGTGTCTACACTCCTGATCTGGAAGGAGGCAGACCCCGCCCAGCCGTGCAGCCCAAGGGTGCGGGCTGGGTTTCTTCCAGGCCTGCTCCCTGGGCTACTTAAGGTCTTTCCTGGGGTTCAAGGTGTGTGGTGTGGCCAGGCCCAGGCCCAACAGGTGCCACATTGGTCATCCCCAGAGAGAGGCACTGGAGAGCAGCAGTCAGGCCCCCAGGAGGGGGCTGCCAGGATAGACCCACAAGAGGGGCACTCACCCAGCTCTGCCAGGTCCTGGCTGTAGGATGCTGGGCAGGCCACCGGGAAGGCCATCTTTGGCTTCCCCTGTACAAGCCCGGTTAGAACAGGTCTGCACTGAGGAAAAATGCCCCAGAGCCACCCTGGAGGCGGTGGTTTGGGGGAAGCACTGTGCCCCCAGGTTGCGCTTCAGAACCAGGAAGAGCGGGCTCTAGGCCTGCGGGGACCTGCTCAGAACCTCAGCGACCTCCGCTTGGCGTTGCCTCCAGGAAATGGGCTCCCGACAACAGCCACCGGGGAAGGGGTGTGGGCAGCGCCCGGGGCGGCAGGGGCGCTGAGAGCGTCTCGTCCCGCCACGGCCGGCCGCGCAGTCACACCCCCGGCGGGCGGGGCGCAGAGGCCGTGGTGGGTGGCACGTACGCAGGCCCGGACTCGTCCGGGTGGGTTCGGGACAGGGACCTGGATGGGCACGAGGAGGCGGCGGAAAGCGCAGCCCCGCAGGAGGACCTGCTGGTCGCGCGCCGCAGGCCCCGGCTGAGGGTGGCGGGCGCGCCCCAGGGCCCTGGGGACAGGCAGAACCCCCGCCCGCAGGCGACCGGCCGCGTGCCCTCGCCCACCTTGCGCATCGCCGCCGCTGGTCAGCACGCCGATGGCCTTGCCGGCCCCGGACATCCGCAGCTTCTCCAGATCCACGGTGGCCATGGCGGCGCCGACTCGGCCGCGCTCGCTCTGCCGCCCGAGCCGCCGCTGTCGCCGGTCCCGCCCCGCGCCCTGCGCTCCGCCCCGGCGCCGGGTGAGGTCACCGCTGGCCACGAGGGCGGGGCGCGGGGCGGGGCCGACGCGCCCGCGTGGCTGTCCCGGGGTCCGGGGCGCGCACCCGCCACCTGGCCGTCCGCGGCGGCCGCACCTGGGCCTCGGGCCCACTGAGCCAGAATTTTAGTTCAAGTTTCCAGACCTGTTCGGTCTGATCCAGGACCGCGTTCGTGGAGCGTGCGCAGTCCAGCTGTCCAGGTCTGCTCGTCACAACCGGCGGCAGAGCCAGTCGAGTGTCAACCAGACCGGAGGGACGGCCCGGGGAGGGGGCCGGACGCGACCCTTTGCGCACCGCCGCCTGCCCCGCGTCTGGCAGGACTTCTAGGCGCCGGTCTATTTTAACTTTGTTCTTTGCTGGAGCCACAGGAGCCCTACCCACTCAGGGCCCCCCAGCCACCGCCCTCAAGCTTTAACCGAGGGCCCACCGAGAGCGGTGGACGATTAAGATGCGAAAGGAATTAAGAGGAAACCCTGCCAGGCTTCGTTCATTCATTTATACATTACTTCAGTAAGTACTTGCTGGACCCGTGGAAAACTTGCACACGGGGCAGCGAGGTGGGTGGGGACCTGGGTCCGGACAGTGTGGGCTCTACGTCGTCGGATGGTCAGCGGATCAGTCACTCGGAGGGTTGGAGCCCCTCCCCTGATCCAGGCCCCCTAGCTGGGGGTGGGGGTGGGGGGGGGGGCCCAGCCCGTCACCAGAACAGACTTGACCCCAGCCCTCAGGAAGCCTGGTTGCTGGCGGGAGAGTCCCTTTGAGCCAAACTGGGGTTTCCAAGGAAAGGCCTCCATCCTGGGCTAGCAGTGGGCGGGTCCCAGGAGCCCCAGCAGGGGGCTGGGGGTGGGGTGACACTCTGTTTCTTGAGCTGAGTGCTGAGCCAGGTGTTTGCTTTGTGAAAATTCAGCGAGCTGATCGCCTGTGATTTGTGCGGTTTTCTTTGTATGCTATGCTTTAATACAAAGTTTACTAAAAATATTCCATTGTGGGGGGCGGGGAAGTGGGGGGGGGGTGTTAGTCAACGGGGGGGGAGTGGCAGTTCTGCAGAATGAGTGCGTCCCCGAGCTCAGTGTCCAGCCCAGTGCCTGCTTAATGATTCTGTCGTGTACACTTAAAACCTGGCCAAGAGGGTAGGCGTTATGTTAAGTGTTCTTGTCACAAATAACAACAGAAACAATGACAATAATAAATAAAGAACACAGGAGCCATTTTTTAATTGTCTTTTTTTAAAAATTCCAAGAAACTGCATGAAATAATCATAAATAGCGGAGGAGCAGGACTGGTAAGGGGAGTGGAGAGGGTCCAGGAAATGGTGAGTGTGAGCATAGCCCGCTCTTTGTAAGGAGACTTCAGGGAGAACTCGAACAAGCACTACATCCAGATAAAGAGCGTGGGTAAGACACCACCGTGGGACGGAGGTCCTGGAGAAGTGGCAGGGTCTCCAGGCCACAGTCTGGCCCGTTTCCCTGGGAGCTGACAGTACCAGGTACCTGCTGCTGTGGGACCAAGTACCCCAAGACTTACAGGCCTGCAACCACGACAGACATTTATTATCTCAGAGCTTCTGAGGGTCAGGGCTGTGGGAGTGGCTCTGGACCTCAGGAGGCTGCATCATCGGAAGGCCCCCTGGGGCTGGACCAGTTGCTTCCTAGGTGGCCCTCAGGTGGCCGGTGGCAGGAGGCCTCAGTTCCTCTCCACATGGGCCTTGCCACAAGACTGCTTGAGTGTCCTTACAACGTGGAGGCCGGCTTCCCCAAAGCGAGCTATCCAAAGGGAAGCCACAGTGCTTTTTATGACCTACTCTCGGGGTCATGCCCAGCACTTCCAGCACATTCTTTTTTTCCTGGTAAAGCCATTTTTACTTGATATTAATCAGCACAAAGAAGAAGAAGAAATTACAAGTCTGAAAGTTGGAAAGGAGGATTTATATTATATACTAGCCTCTTTTTTTTTTCTTGCTAAGAATGTTTTTAACCTCTTTATTGTGGTGTGGTTCCTCTACCGTAAACTCCACATATTTCAGGTGTACAATCTGATGAATTTCGATAGATGTCCACACCCATGAAACCACCACCACAATCAAGATAGCGAATGTTTCCCTCACTCCCCAAGAGCTGCAAATTTCGAATTCCTGGTTTATCCCTTCCCACTCCAGCACATTATTCAGAAGCAAGTTACTAAGTTCAGCCCATGTTCAAGGCGAGAGGAATAAGGCTCCACCTCTTGGAAAGATGAGTATCAAAGAATGTGTTGACATGTTTTAAAACCACCACAGGCCCCCTGGGGAGGGCATGGGTGATGCCTGCCCGAGTCCTGAGAACACGCTGGGTCAGCAGGGCAGCGGTGCGGGCGGGTCCCAGGCGTTAGGCGGGCATATGGTGGGGAGAGGGCTGATCTGTCTTCCCTGCTGCTAAGCAAACCCAGGATGCCCTCTAGCTCTCAGGAGATGATCAAATGCCCAACGTCTCTGCCCAGAAAACGTCTCATGCTTTCTGACATCAACTGTGTGTGGTTTTTCCCTACACCAACCAATTCTCTGACACCAACTCGTTGTCCAGTGATTGAATTCAATTCTGACACTAATTCCCTGGCCAGTCAGCAGAGATCCCACAGGTTAAGGGCTTGGTCCCCCAAGACTGGCCCCACTTCAGAGGCCATTTGCAAGTGACAGGTCCCCAGGTCACCCACACTTCCTTGGGTTCGATAACTTGCTAGAATGGCTCCCAGAACGCAGGGAAGCGGCTGACCTACAAAGGGCACAAGTGAACAGCAGGTGCCGAGGTTGGTGCAGGAGAAAGACTGTGCGGCATGAGGAGGGCAGTGTCCCAGGCCTCAGCTGAGTCCCGGGACACGGCCAGCAAAGTGTGGGTCCTTGGCTTCGCGCAGGAAAGGATTCAGGGGTGACCCAGGCCGGCTGGAGCTGGAGCATTAGTGGGTACGGCTCTGAAAGTGCACTGCACGCTCAGTATCTCAGGAACATTTTGAGAGCTAATCCCACAGACTGGGCTGTTCTCCAGACAATAAGAATGATAAACACAAGCCCAGAGGGTGACAAGATAGGTGTTAAATTGTGGTGATACATGGTAGAGTCCATGCGGGTCAGTGAGGCCTTTGCCAGCCTCCAGTGGATGAAGAGAGTGAGGTTGGTGTTATCGGTTGGCCAAATCCTGTTCCTGCTCAGGAGAAAGGTATTCATAACACTTGCTGACGTGGTAAGGAACTTTATTCAAGGGGGACCACGGTGATGAGGTTTGCACCGGGGGCAAGGAGTCCGGCTCAATTCTGACCACAACAGGGAAAGCAGGGGATTTATGGCCAAAGAGCAAGAGGGAGCCGGTGGATGGAAACTACTAAATGCAAACACCGAGGCTAGGGGATCCCGGGACTCCTCTGGAGGGCGGGCCGGGGGCTCGGCTAGCCAGCTGGAGGTGAGAAACTGATCAGCTACGGAGAGTGGGCGGGTTCCAAGGCCGGGGGTTTCCCCTAAACTGACTTGGCAGGATTTTGGCTAAAACTGACTAAAAACCAAGGGCAGAGGCCAAGGTCAGGCAGACTCAGAGGAGGCTGACTTGAGTGTGGTCAAGGAGAGAGTCGGTGTCTCCACCCCACCAAGATTCACACTTGAAGCCCTAGCTGGAGAAGGTCTCACAGAGGTGATTAAGGTAAGTGGGGTTTTTAGGGTGAGCACTGGTGCCCCTATGAGAAGAGATTAGGACACAGACATGCACAGAGGGACGACCATGTGGGGACACAGGAGAAGACGGCCATCTGCACACCCAGGAGAGAGGCCTCCGAAGAAACCAGCCCTGCGGCACCTGGGCCTCGGGCTTCAGCCTCCAGGACTAGGAGAAGATGTGTCTGTCCTTTGAGCCGCCTGATCTGTGGAGCTTTGTCACAGCGCCCAGGAAACGAATCCGGTGGGTTCTGCGTGCTTTGCAGACGGGATGTACAAATGTAACCCCTGGCTGGGCAGACAAATGCTTCAGGGTGTTACGTAGCCAGACGTTGATCTGGTGCTGGACCAGCAAGACCAACTTCTAACCCCACAGAAAGACGGACAGGAGCAGCTGATGGACGGTCAGCTCCCAAGAAGCAAAGAGAAGCCCAGGGACTGCAGGACAGCAGGTCCATCACCCACTGTGCTTAGAGCACGGGATGAACTCAGTGCCTACGAGCTCAGGCTGCGGCAGGTAGTGAAGGACCGAGGATGCAGGCACACGGCTCCTCCCCAGCCTCCTCCATCCCTCCATGCACACCACAGACCACGGACGGGACTCAGGACTGCTCCTGAGTGACATTTCCTGAATGTGAGGAGTGACACGGGGTGTACTGGAAGCCACTGGGCCACCAGTGGGAGCGCCTAGCCCCAGGGGAGGGCCTCCGTGGGCCTGTCTGTAGAGGGGTTCCGATGGTCTCCAGACCCCCGGGAACCCAAGGCAAGACCCAGTGGTGCCAAGGCTGCAGTGGCTGAGAGGAGGCCCTGGACAATGATGGGCAGGGTGTCTGTGACATCTGAGTTCACCTGGGCCAGCTCCCCAACAAATCTCCCATCACTGCCATGGTCCTCACCATGTCACTGCCACTATGTCACCCCTTAGGTCACCCCCGTGTCACCCCCACTGTGTCACCCTCCACCACGTTGCCCCACCACCACCACGTTGCCCCCACCGGCTTCTGCAAACTTCATCCAGTCCTGCGTCATCCTATGGGGGGGGGCCGGGGCTGAGACAGCAGCCAGGATCCGTGGGGAAGAGGCGGCTCCCAGCTGTGAGTCAGCGGGCATCCGTCCCCTGACTCCTGCTCCATCACCCCCCACCCTGCCCCAGCGGACCCAGCTTGGGGTGCTCCTTCCCAATTCTTGTCTCTGGTCTCCCCCACTCTGGATCCCTCCTTATCCACAGACACGATCCAGCCGCCATTCTGGGCCGCTCCGCACACATCCATGCTTGCTGCGTCCCTCCTGGCACTGCTGTCCGCTGCCATCTGTCCCCCTGCTGCCCGCCTGGCCCAGCTGGGCATGGGAGAGCTGCCTGCTCGCTCACGTGACAGGCGTGTCCTCATCAGTGGGTCCCTGTTTGAACAAATGCTAGACCTGGTGGCCTGAGGCACTTACGCCCCACCGGAGGGCGTTGGTCAGCCCCTCCCAAGGGGCTGCCTCACATGTGCTGAGCACAGAGGGTCTCCAGAGGGGCTGAATGAGCCGGTAAAGCCTGGGAACCTGAGGGCTCTGAGTCCCGAGCTGGGGCCCCCACACAGCGGGGCCAGCGGCCACTCCCCACCCTCCCCAGGGCTCTGACCCCACCTGGCAGGGTGTTCTACCATGGGGTCCCTGCAGGTGGGGGGCTACAACAGCCCAGCCATCTCTCCACCAACACTGACCCAGCAGCCGGGCCAGGTCCTGGGAGCTCAGCCAAGGACTGGATAGGGCACTGGGCCCCCTGGTGGCCGTTCTCAGGGGGACAGACACTGTGAGGAAAGAACTCAGTTCTGATGGGCTGTCTCCCGTGGCGGGCAGAGAAGGATAAGCACAGGGCCGTCCACAGCGACCAAGCCCGCCATGCCCCTGTCACCTGACCCCGTCCTGTTTCCTGTTTCTGTCTGTGGACACCCTCCCCTGGTGAGTGATCTGTCACTGGAATGTCCCTCTGGGACCCCAAGGCTCAGCACTTAGAAGAGCCACAGTAAAGGTTTCCTGAATAAATGACTGAGCAGGTGACACTGGAACTGAGATCTCACGGATGAAAAAATAGATGTGCGAAGCACAGGGTGTAGGGAACTCTGAGCAGAGGGAACAGCCTGTGCAAAGGCCCAGAGGTGTGGATGGGCTTGGCCCTTTGAGGAACAGAGGAGGTGGGAGCACGTGGTGGGTGGCAGGGGTGGGCGGGGCCGGACCACATGGAGCCAGGGCTGTGCTGGGGCAGAGGCTGGGGCACAGGGGTTCCTGCTTGGCATTCTCTTCTCGTTACGGCTAGCTCAGCCTACACGACAGGGACCAGAAACACAGGGGCACTGACCCCCCAGAACAAACACACCCCACTGGAGAGCACACAGAAGTGACTTTTATTTCAGTGCACACGGTGGCTTTGTGCTGCCAAGACAGGGCTGTTGACAAGCTGAGAGTTAACAGCACTTGAACTCAGTTCCTAGTCCTAACCCGGCAGCTGCCAGAGGTGAGGGAGCACGTCCCCTTCTGTCCCTTTCAGAGCAGAGTCGCTGCCTCTGTGAGGGTGAGGTCTGCTCTGGGGCTTCGCCTCCCCCTCCCATGCTGCCTGCAGGCCGGGAGTCCCTGATCAGGAGGGGAAGGTGGGTGCCTCGGCCAGCGGGCGGGCCATGCTCTGGATGGCCCACTGCAGGATGCCGTCAAAGGAGTGCTGTGGGACAGAGGAGAGAGCGGGGCCTCTCTAGGGGAGGGGTCCGCATCCGGCCCACCCTGGCCTCCAGGGCCACCTGAGTATAAACATCGAGATGTGAAGGTGCCCTCCAACCCAAGCCTCCTATTCAGAGTTGGGGAAACCGAGGCCCGAGGCCCCACAGGATGTGCTGGTCAGGGGGCACTCCTCATCAGTGCTCCTTCAAGCATCCCAGGGCCCAGGACACTGCCACCACCGCTGTGCTGCCTCCTTGGTGGCTTCTTCCCCGGTGGCTTGGCAGGGCCAGCTCCTTCGCTCCCTCTGCCCAGCTCTGTGCAGGGCCTGACACTCCAACAGGATGCGGGAGCCACAGGGATGCCCAATATTCCAACAGAACGGGGGTGCCCCCTTTGTCCACCTATATTGGCACCTTGGTCACCCCCGGCCCTCCTGTGCCCTGGGGTCTCTAAAGACACCTGCACTGCCTGCAACCTGCACACCCACAGCCTACCACACAGGACAGGGCCCCACAGTCAGCGGGGCCCCCTAAGGAGCGGGGAGGGCAGGTGTAGCCCAGGCCAGGCACTGCGTTACCTCACTCAGGAGGGACTCCAAGTCATCCCTGTGCAGAACCGGCTCATGACCAGCAGGATCGTCCCCCGCCTGGAACCCGGAAAGGGAGGAAATTACCCCACTTCCACACCTGTACTGGGGACATCCCCACGGAGGCAGGACTCCCTGTAGAGGCACGTGGGGGCAGTGGCCCTCCCAGGGCGGCGGGAGGCCGTGTGCTTCTCCAGGCCAGCCCCTGCGAACTGAATTCTAACATCCAGCCCCCTGGGAGGGAGCGGGAGAGGCAGACCCAGGCAGAGTGAGCATCAGTGAGTTCGGGGCTGCCTCCCAAGGCCCTGCCACTCCTGGCAGGTAGAGGCCCAAGGCCCTCAGGCTGGCCCGCCTCCACCCACTCTGGGGAAAGGACCAGCCGGAAGGGACCCTGTCACCAATGGGAACTCTGAGGCCCCAAGAGCAAAATGTCTGATGCGACCCAGCCCTTCAGCCATCCGACGAGCCTGCCAGGGCCACCCATGCCCTTAGTAAGGGGCCAGGGCAAGGGATGGGCGCTCCCCCAGCCCCATCAGCTAGGATGGAGAGAAGCCTGTACTAGGTGGAACCACCTGAAATTGCTGGGCTCAAAAGCTGCCCAATTCCAAGACTCCCACCAGCCCCTCAAGGGCCCCCAGCCCTGGGCGCGGGCTCCACACGCACAGTGCAGATGGCTGGGATGAGGAGGGAGCTTCCAAAAGGATGCCTGCAGGTGTGAGCCCTCTCGCGGGCAGGGCCTTGGTGGCCCTCACGCTCAATGCCTGGGGCGCCCTGTCACCAACAGTGCACAGGGGAGTATGAGGCAGAGCCAGAAGTAGGATGGGCCGCAGGCTGGGCGGGACACCACCACCCTGGCCCCGCTCCCAGGATTCTGCGGGGTGGGCATGTGGTCAGGCAGGCCCCTGCTGCAGGCTGTGAAAGCAAGAGGCGCCACCTTCCGGAGGCTTCGGAACGGGAGCCACACCGGACACCCCCCACCCAGCCCCAACCTCCGGTTCTGAGGGGGCCCCGGACTAGCTGACCGCTGCTCAGGAAAGGAGGCTGGAGTGCTCCGCCCGGAGGTCCCCGGGGCCCAAGGCTGCTGGAGGACTGGGGTCAGGATGGTTAATATCTGGAGTGGAGCCTCCTTCCCGCTCTCCCCTGCCCAACCCTCACCCCCAGGACGCGCTCTCTGCGCAGGGCACTCCGGCCGGCGGGGCTGTGGGAGGGGCTGTGGGAGGGGCTCAGGGGACCTGGGGGTAGGGGGTACTGGAGGGTTAGGGGAGCTCCGGGCCTGGGTTAATTGTGAGACAGGCCTGCATCCAACCAGAGACGGTCGTAGACACTATTGCTCAGGAAAGTTTCCTTTTTAAGTAGATACAAGTTGTCAAACCGAGTCGATTTAAACAAAAATATTGTATATACACAACGAACACATGGGCAGGAAACAGAGCGCACACCCGCCAAGCTGGAGCCCGGAGCCTCCCCTGGAGACGTGCTCCCCAGACCCTCAGCCACCTCACCTGCGCCCCAGGGCCGGCGGCATCGCTGAGCTTGGGGGTCCCAGGAACCGGGCGGGCAGGACTCGGGGCGGGGCTCGCGGCGGACGCCCCCTCCGCCGGGGCCAGGGCCTGGGCGAGGTCTCCCGAGCAGGATCTGCAGCGCAGGGCGGCCCTGGCGAGCGGAGGAGAGGCTGCAAGGCTGCGAGGCTGCCCGAGCGCCCGCGGAGGGAGGGGGTGGGGGGTCTCGCAGAGCCGTGGGGGGCGCCGGCCCGCCCCCGCGCTCCCCGCTCCTCGGACCCCGGGCACTCACCCGGGCCGGGCCACGCTGGCAGGGAAGTGGCAGCGCCAGTGGAAGGCGGCGGCGCACTGTGCGCACCGCAGGGTGTCCGCGCCGTCCAGGCATACGCCGCACCGAGCTCCGGGCACTGCGCCCTGCGGACAGACCACGGCGGGGTGACCCGGGTCAGGGGGAGGGCCGACCCGCGCCTTCGGCCCCAGGCCCCCGGACCCCGACGGGGTTGAACTAAGGGAGGGGCACGCAGAGCGTGGGGGGCGAGGTTTCAGGATCCTGGCCTGGGGAGGTTAAGGGCACCCCAGCACCCTTCAGCTGCTGCTTGTAGACACCAGGGGCCCCGACCTCGGTCCCCCTTGGTGGGCTCAGACCGCCTTCAGGGCTGGTCAAGGGGTCCCAGAAAGGGCTCCACTCCAGAGGAAGCAAGAGGGGCTGGGAGACCTGGGGCTTCTGCCTTAGTGAGGGGGTGTGGTGAGAGAATGGTCACCCCCACTGGAATCCTTCCTGAAGCCCCCTCCCCCTCCCCTTGGCCCTCAGAGCCCCCACCTTGTTCTAGGACCCACCGCTCTCCCAGTGACCAGCGTGGCTGCTCCTGGCAGGGGCCTCCCCCCAGCCCTGACCCCTGACCCCTGACCCACCCCCGACTCCTACCTCCTACCCGCTGTGTATCACTCTCCTATTTCAGGTTAGCCTGGCTGCACCTGTGGACCCTCAGCTCCCTGAAGACAGCCACCCGACCCCAGCACCCCCTCACCTGCTGCTCCTCAGGGCCCACACACAGTAGGGGGCGCAGGGCCGAGGGATCCAGCAGAGGCAGGGGGGCTGCAGAAGGTGGGACCAGCACATGCTTGTAGGTGACAGCAGTATCCACTCCATCCGGGGGCTCCCTGGGCAGTCCCCTTGCCTCCTCTCCTGCTGACCTCAGTCCCAGGAGGACCTGGAACCAAAGGGTCAGTGCTCAGAGGGGCCACAGGGGACTTGCCTGGCACCACCCAGGAGTTAACGACCAACAGGACCCTGGGAACCAGGGGCTGGAGTTGTGGAAGGAGCCCCACGCTGGCTGGGAAACACCCAGGTGCAGTTCCTGGCTCTGTGGCCCCCAGCAAGGTCCCTGACCCTTTCCCCATCTAAATACAGGAGCCCTGTGGCCCTCACAGCCTGTCAGGGTGAGCACGCGGCGTATACTGGGGCACGTGCCATATCCTTCATGGTTTTGTGACAATAGAATGTGTAGAACATTTTTGGAGAGTATGATAAGTGGTCAAAATGAGTCCAGTATGGGGTGACAGAGCTGAGATCCCCAAGACCGGAGTACTGGGAAACAGGGCCGTTGTCAGGGCCACTCCCCAGGGCCCGGTGCCTCCTCAGCCCCACAGGATAAAGTCAAACTGATATAGACCAGCCAGGGCGAGGGCTCTCCGCTGGGGCGGGAGTGGCCGGGAGGCAGGGCACCGGGGGGGGGCAGGGGCCTGGGAGCAGGCCTGGCATACCTGGGTCGCTGCGGGCGGCTCCTGGGGCCGGGGCTCCTCGGTCCGGGGCAGGTCCTGCTGGGCTGTCCCGTGGAGGCAGCTGGAGCACCTCCAGGTCCCACTGTTTGTGTTGTCACCAGCCAGAGACATGCGGGGCAGGGCAGAGGGGACAGTGGACTCCCCAGCCCACAACACAGGGGAGGCCTGAGGCTCCTTCAGGCCACCTTTTCCCTTCACAAGTAGGGAAACCGAGGCCCAGCAGGGAAGTGGGCTGAGCCGCAGTGAAAGGGCCTGCTCAGCCAGTCAGCAGGAGAGCCAAGGAGGCCGGGACGTTACCCCCGGTGGGGTGTCCTTCGCCAACGTGGCCTGTCCCGAGTGCTTCTCTGATGAGCCTCCAGAATTCCTGACCCCCAGTAACCGGCAGTGGCCCGTGCCTGGCTCTCATGGGCCTTGCCCTGCGGCTGGGCCTCCCTGGGCTGGGCTGCTTGCATCCCTGGGACCCACCCTCGTTTCCATAGGGGGATGGTGCCCAGCAGAATGGGAGCTGAGGGCTGACCCCGGCCAAACCCCCTTGTTTCAGCACAGAGGGATGGGACCTGGTCAAGGTCAGGCAGGGAGCGGGCAGGGCTCGGACTAGGAGGCCCACCCGGCGCTCCACCCCGCAGACCAGACTGCCCTGACCTGGGGAGGTAGAGGTCAGGGGCATGGGAGGTAGAGTCAGGAGGCCTTGCACTGGGCCCAGGGTGGACACCCACTGGCCCTTGTAGGGGAAGATCTGTGGCCTCTGAGCTCCCCCACCCAACGTGGAGTCAGACTTTTCTTAGGGCTGGGGAGAGTGGGGTGAGATGGGGCGGGATGGCCACACCTTGGCCCGGGCCTCCATTCTGCTTGGCCGCCCTCCGGGGCCCTGCTGACCAGGCTGGGAGGACAGTGCGGCCACGCAGGGAGGTGGGGTGGGAAGATCCCGGGCCCCAGCCCCACTGCCCAGTGACCTGAACCCAGGCCCTGCCCAGGTGGGCCTCCTTGCGCATCTGTGGAGCCGAGAGACTTCTGGGCGGCCTCCCCCTCAGGGTCAGCGGGTGGAGGAGCCGGGTGGGGCAGCCTGGGTGCCAGGCTCACCTGGGGACTTCTCTGAGCGGCGGTGACAGGCAGGCCAGGTGGAAGGCGCGGGGGCAGCCGTCACAGCAGATCAGCTCCCCGCCGTCCCGGCACGCCGCACACTCGTCCTCGTTCTTCTGACGCAGGCAAGAGACAGGCAGCCTCTGGGGGGTGCCCGGGCTGGGGACACTCATGTCCCCTCACCTGCTCCCTGCTGGCCAGTGCCTGAAATTCCACCCTGAACGCCTGCTCCCCGGGGCTCCTCCTGACCCCTGCACCCATGAGACTACCCCCAAACACCTCCTGGGTCCATCCCTTTTGGGAAGAACGGTCCTTAAGAAAGCCTGGTTTCTCGTGGGTGCCTGTGCTCCAGGTGGCCCCGAGACTGCACACCTCACTCCCACGCACAACAGAGGGACACGCCCAGCAGCCTTCCTGTCAGCCCTGAGCACCGCTGTCCCTCCGCCCGAGGACTGCTTGCGCCCCTGCCTGGATGATACCTGCCATGCCCTTCCGATTGCCACCTCCTTCAGAAGCCCCCCGGGACTGCAGGGCTGGGCAGCCCCACACAGCAGTGGGCACACTCATTGTCACAACCGCCCAGGGCCCCATCAGCCAGTGAGCTCCTGGAGGCAGGCACGGGTCTTGCTTGTTCCTGGATGCCCGGGGCCCAGCATAGCCCCTGGCAGGGGCGTCGGGACCTGTGGCCAGTTCCGCCTCATTCAGAAGCGGTGCGGAGAGCCCAAGAGGTTGGGTTCCTGGCTCTGGGCTCCAGGCAGGGGCCACCGTCCCACCCAGATGCCCAACCGGCACGCGGACCGAACGCCGTGGTTTTAAAAGCCCAGGGGAACTCGCCTGCTCTACTCGTGTGAATGCTTACAGTTGTTCATTATCAGAAAAAAACTGCTATTAAAAAAGAGCGCGCCACCCTGTGAACAGAAGCCTAGCCTCTGTCCTCAGTCACTGGAGCGAGGGCCCTGGAGAAGCAGCAAAAAGCACGCTCAGGACCGTGGGGATGGCCTGGGTGTTACCTGGTGGAGCTGGGGCTCGCCGAGGAGGGCAGGGAGGCCCAGGGCCCTGTCCCGCGGGCCTGCCCTTGAATCGCCTCCACCCTTCAAGGGAAAAGAGGGAGGGTCGCCAACAGGGGAGGCAGTCCGGGCAGGAGTGCCCCTCAGTGCAGCCCCCAGCCCTCCAGCAGAGCTCCTGCCTGGAGGTGACGCTGCCACCCCGTGGGTGCTGGAGGAGAGGGACCAAGGGCCAGGCCTCCCCAGGGGCAGTGGGGGCAGCGCTTACGGGGGCAGCAGCCTGGGTCCCCTTGGCTGGGACCAGGGTCTTCAGGCCACCGCTGCGGGTCTTGTTCTTCCCCCCGCCGGGGCCTTCGAGCTTGCTGGGGGTGTAGAACTGCCCCCCAACCTGGACACACTTCTTGGAGCCACCTGGAAGGAGATGCTGACTGCAGGGAGGCCCGTGGGCTCCACGCTGGCTGTGCCTCCCCTACGCCCTACACACCCGCGCCCCCCAACAGCTCTGGGGCCGGGATCCTGGACACAGGAGAGATTCTCTGCTGGGGAGAGCGTGTCCCCCAAATTCATGTCCACTTGGAGTCTCAGAATGCGGCCTTATTTGGAAGTAGGGTCTTTGCAGGTGTAGCTAGTTAAGATGGGCTCACGCCGGACGCTGAAGAGGACACAGAGAGACCTGGGGAGGAGTCCCTGGGATGACGGGGGCAGAGGCTGGAGGGATGTGACCACAAGCCAGGGCACCAGGGCTGCCGGCAGCACCGTGAGTTGGGAGAGGTGGGGCCGAGTCTGCCCTAGAGCCTCCCAAGGGAGCGAGTGTGGCCCTGCCCACACCTCAGTTTTGGGACTGCTATTGCTTTAAGCCACTCAGTTTATGGCAATTGCTCATAACAGCTCTAGGAAACTACTACAGGGTCCTTGGGACCGTCCCTGGTGGAACCCACATCTGCTCCCAGTGTCTTCGGTGTCCCCGGTGGGTGCCCAGTGCAGAGAGTAGAGGATGGGGTGATGCAGGGGTGGGTGGGGGAGGAGCAGTCTAGGGTGGGAGACCCAAGCAGCCTGTCCCTGTCCCAGCTGCTCTGGAGCTACCAGGGAGCTTTGGGGGGATGGGGACCCCCGGCAGCCCCTCCCCATCGTGTCTACCTGACTCAAACACCTGCTGGATGAGGATGCCCTCCACGGCGCCGCGGGCTCCCGGGACGTCCCCAGACGACACAGCCATGGCTCTCTGGACTGAGGTGGACATGGTCTGAATTCCTGGGGAAGGGAGCATCAAATGGGGGTGGGGGTCATGAATTGGGAAGATGGACTGGGGGGTGGTGAGGGCATCTGGGTGGCAGAATTCATCTTTCCTTCCACCCAGGGTAGGCCGGGGAGGGGGCCCAGCCCTTCAAAACACAGACAGAGACAGACAGACAGTCCACGTCTAAGTGTAAAGACAGGCCAAGGTGTGTGTGTGTGTGTGCATGCGTGCACACGTGTATATGGTGTGGTCTAGTGTGTGCGGTGTGAGGTACGTGGTGTGGTGTGTGACCGACTGGGCACAGCGGGCAGGAGTGAAGGGGGGGGACGCTGGCATGTGGCCCTGGGTTGTGCTGGGAGGAAAGTAGAGTTCTCGGGGTCTGCCCTGAGCTCAGTACCAGGTGACTGGACAGGGTCTCTAGGGTCCCATGTCCTGTGGCAATGAGGGGACAGAAAAAGGCCAGGTTGTGTCTCCCGAGGGACCAGGGAGGATTCTCTGGAGGAAGCAGAGTCTGAGCTGGCTCTGAAGACTGGAGCACTCAGATGGGCACAGGCAGGGTGACCCCAGGTGTCCCCTCTTTCCCAGGTGAGACAACAGGCCAGCAGGGTCCCAGCTCCCAGGACAGGCCCCTGACCCTCGACCTGGGCCTGGCTCACCGTTGCCCAATGGGAGGCGCTGTGGCTCCGCGCTGCTCTCCAGCTTCTTGGCTGGCTTGGCCTTGGCTTGGGAGCCTGCAAGGGGAGTGGGGAGCAGGGAGCAGGACAGCTGGCCCTCCTCTGCCTGCTGGGGCCAAAGCTGGGAGTGCAGGGAAAGCGCCAGGGTGGTGCCTCCCGGACTCCAGACTCCGGACTCCAGGCTCGGTGTCCATGTCAGGGAAAAGGAAGGCCACCCACCTGGCTGCTCACAGGGCCTGGGGACAACAAGGGCTGCCGGGCTCATCCAGGGTGCCCTCCAAGTACCAAGATGGACCCCTCCCAAGCTGGCTCTGGGCCAGGCAGGAGGGACAGATGCCCCTGGAGCCGGTCAGGGAAGGGGGTATGGTCAGGAGATGTCCAGTTCCCTGGGGGATCAAATTGGGTACCTGGACTGGAGGTGCCCCTCGGGGACAGGGCTGCTGGCGGGGCTGCCCGTGGTTCTTCCAGGGCCTTCCTCTTGCTGGGGGGCCTAGGCAGCAGTGCAGTGGCCTTGGGGCCGGCCGGGTGCTTCCTCCCCTTCCGGGACTGGCTGAGGTCCACATCTGCAGGGCGTGCAGAACTGACTCCCTATTCAGGCAGGTGAGGCCTCAGCCCTTTGCCTCTTAGAACCCACGACGACGGTCTGGGTGATGTCCAGGGGCTCCCAAAACACCGCATCCCTTCCCTCTCACAGTCCAGCAGGGCCCAGGGATGTTCCCGCCGCCCCGGCCCCCAGCGCCCCACCTTTGGGGAAGCTGTCTAGGATGGGCTGCAGCCGGGCATATCTCTCCAGGTTGTAGTCCTTGAAAAGAACCCTCCAGAAATCCAGGATGGCTGCCGCATCCTGGGTCAGGAGCCATGAGAGGAGCGCGTGGAAGGCCTGTGGGCAGCCCTCCTTCTCTCTCAAACGCAGTGTCTCCTGAAGCAATGGTGGGAATGAGGTCCCGGCCTTGCCCTTCCCTGGCATCCCTTTTCCTGCCGCCTCCACTGTGGGACCGGCTGGAGACCTGGGCACCTATGTCCATCCCCTTGGCTTGGGGCCCCTGTGGGGATGGAATAGGGGTGCTGGGGTGAGGCGGGGGGGGGCACCTGGAATTCATTGTAAGGGACTCTGCTCAGCTTGGAGGGAGGCTTGGGGAGGGTTCAGAAGGGGCACTGGGGATCTGGGGGAGTTGGGGGTTGGGCGCCGTAACACGTCCTGGAGACCATTCACTGGGCTGGTGGGTGGGGCATGGGTGGGCTGCAGCCTTGGGGGCAGGGACCATACCCCGGGCGCTGGGGCTTGGGGGCGGGGAGGGGCGTTGGGGGCGGGAGAGCGGGGGAGGGGAGGGGCCCCGGGCGGGGAGGGTCCATCTGGCGTTGGGGCGGGGAGACTACCCGCGCGTTTCTGGAGTTTCCGGTCTGCTACGGGACCCACCTGGAACTTGTCCTCCGGGACCACGTCGTGGTCTGCCAGCGCGTGCAGCAGCGGGAAGGCACTGTCCACGGCCACGGCGATCTCCGTGCGGTGCAGCCTCAGAAGGCGGCGCAGCGCCGCGTCCCCACCGGCCCGGGCCTCGCCCGCCATCGCGGGGCCCGGGGACGCGGGGCTGGGGCCCCCTCTCCCCGCCTGGGATCCCGCTGCCTCTGGGTGCCGCCGGACTTGCGGGGCGTCTGGGCCGTGTCTGCACACCTGGCCGGGAAGGAGGAGCCGGCCCGGCGGGGCCGAGCGCGGCCGCGCCTGTTATACCGGGCTGTCCCTGGAGCGGGCGAGCGCCGCGCAGCCCGAGCCAATCAGGGCGCAGGGCGCTTCCTCCCGGGCGGGGACGGAAACTTCCCTGTGACTGAGCGCGAGACGGCCCCATCCTCCCGCCAGCCCGCGTCTGCACCGGCCGGAGGCTGTTGGCTTTTCTTTTCTTGGTAAAGAAGCTTCTGGAATGGGGCCTGACCCGACTCAATTCCGTACATGCGGTTCTGGCTCGCATCCCACAGGGCCTTGTTCAAATGGGGAAAAGCCAGGACAGGCACCCCTCACCTCACCCGGGGCCCGGCCTCAGGCGCCAGAGGGGCAGCTCCGAGAGGCCGGGACACTACTGCCGCCACAGCAGCTGCTCAGGGGTCCCAAGACGGGGGCTGTCGGCGGGGTCAGGTGGAGGGGTGCCTGCCTGGTGGAGGACCTGGGCTAGGACTAGCGCGCGTCAGCGCGATCAGCTCTGGGCATCACTTGGAGGCTGGGTGATGCCGGGCAGTTGCTTTCCTTCTCTGAGCCTCAGTCCTCTCATTTTTAAAATGAGCACATTCCACTGGGAGTCCCCAGCAGCAGCCCACCCCCGACTTCCTCCAGATGTTTTAGAAAATAAAGCTTCTAGAAGGCGGCTGACCCCGTGGGCAGACAGGCCTGAGTATGCGCTGTGGGAGCCTGTCTTTGTCTGGCTCACAGCCCAGGGAGGCCCCCCCGCGTGTCTGTGGAACGTGCAGGCAGGACAGGCAGGAATGGTCCCCAAGTCCCACATGTCCACAGCTGCCACCCTCAACACTGCAGCCAGCGCCCCAGAGGTGGGCCGTGCCAGGGCCCTTCTCCTGTGTCAGTCCCCAGAACATTCTACCAGAGAACCAGCCTGTTCTGACCCTGAGTTGCCAGAGAGCTCCACACTCAGGTCCTGGTCCCTGAGATAACAACCCCTACAGCCCTTGCCAGTGCCCCCTCCACCGGGTGGGGGCCAATGGACCTCATGTCTCTGCCTCCCACCCCCCACTGCAGGCTTGCTCCCCACAGTCCCAGTGCTCAGCACTGAACCGTCAGTGGCCCAGGCCTGGAGATGGGGAAACCAAGGCAGGGTTCCCGCATCAGGAGGAGGGGGCCTTCACAGCTGAGACGTGTGTCCTCTCCCCGCCCAGGGCCCAGCAGCTGCAACCCGCCTTCCCTGTTCTCTCCTGCATGTGTATCTACTGTTAAAACGTGAAAGCGTGAACCGAAGTCAGCCCTACACTCAGCGCCTGTGGGATTCCTGAGTTCTCTGGGCTCCCGGTCTCCTGGTCACTTCCTGTCACCGCTAATGACACCCGCTGGGCCAGCTGGTCCCCAGATTCACACAGAGGCTCCCAGGGGACCAGGGAGCCATGCTTCTGGCCTCGGGGTGGCCGGCCCAGAGCCCCTGGGTCCTTTGGCATCACCCAGCGTCACCCTGCACCCGGTGCATTTTCTCCCTGGGGGCTGAGTGGTCATCGGGGGCGGGAGAGGGACACCTTAGCCACAAGCCAACTGCTCAAGGGAAGTGAAAACTGCTGAGAAAATGGAAGTCTGCACTTCACTTTCCTAAAGCCTCATCCCCTCACAGGAGTCCCCAGGTTGTCAGGCGGGCCTGGCCACTGTGGACATCACTCAGCCTCTTTCTTGGAGATTAGCAAACAGGCTCCTGTAGAGTTCCGGACTTTCCATCACCCTGGGGGTTTCCAGGCAGCCCTTACCTGCAGGCGACCTGGAGCGGGGGACGTGTGGAGGTGGCCCGCGATCACAGCGGCCAGGGTGAGGGCCAGTGCTGCCTCCAGCCAGGTCACTGCCTCGGGGGGCTTGAGCCTGAACTGCTCCTCTAGGCACCGGGGCAGCAACTTGCCTGCCCCTTGGCAGTGCCATCTCAGAGCCTCTGTCCTCGCCTGCGAGTAGCTCTTCCTGCCGCGTGGTGGTTTTACATACCAGACCCCACCACGCACCGGGCCCTGTTCTGAGTACTTGGCAACTGCACTCACTTAATCTCAGAACTGCCCTGTTGGGTCAGCATTACTATCACCCCCAACCTACAGATGGGGAGACTAAGGCACAGAGAGATTAAGGAGCTTGACCAAAGTCACAAAGCTAGAAAATGGCCTTGGATGAATGGTGCCCAGGTCCAAGATCTCAGCACTCAGGACACCCCTCGGTGCCCAGGTCGTGGCAGGCATCACCAGCTTAGAAGGAGGAGGAAGTGCTTTCTGTGGGAAGTGCTCGGGGGGGGGGGAGGGGCGAGGCCACAGTGTCAGGGTGAGGGCTGGAGGGGCCCTGCCCCTTGGCTGCTGGCTCCTGACCCCTCAAGGAAGCGTGGACACTTTTGCTTCAGTCTGTGTGGCTCCCCTGAAGGGGCTGGGTTCCCAGGGGTCAGGAGTCCTGAGCCGGCATGACCTCGGGGGGCCTCGGAACGCCAGCCCAGGCCTCAGCTGGAGGAGCAGGGCAGGAGAGGCTCTGGGCCTGCCCCTGAGGACCTCCCGGGGGTGGGGCTAGGAGCGGGTGTCTCTCAGTGACTCTCTACCAGGACTTTAGCACCCTCTTGTCCTCCAGCTGGGTGTGTGACCCTCTCCAGACCGCAGTTTCCCCAAGAAAAGATGCTCAACATCATTAATCATTAGGAAAATGCCAAATATCAGCAAGTGAGGTAACACTTCGCACCCACTAGGATGGCTATTAGCAAAACACAGGCAATGACAAGCATCAGCGTCAGCGTCAGGAGATGCAGGGAAGCGGGGACCCTCACACTCTGGTGGTGGGAGTGATGCTGGGAGAATGCTTGGTGTCTCCTCGATGAGGTAAGCGCAGTTCCCGTGTGACCCAGCAATTCCACTCCCAGGTGTGCACCCAGAAGAATTGAAGACAGGTACTCAAACAAGAAGTGGTACATGAATGTTTATGGCAGCGCTATTCACAACAGCCAAAGGGTGGGAACAGCCCAATGTCCATCGACAGAAGAATGGATGAAGTGAGGTCCATCATGCAACAACGTGCATGAGCCCGGAAAACGCTACACCAAGTGAAGTAAGCCAGACGAAAAAGGCCTTCAGTGTGTGATTTTATTTATGTGAAGCACCCACAGTAGGCAGAGCCTTAGAGACAGAAGGCAGATTTCTGGGACGTGGGGGAAGGGGATGGGGGCATGCATACTTAATGAGTATGGGGTTTCCTTTTGGAGTGCTGAAAAAGTTCTAAAAATAGACAGTGGTGATGGATGTACAACATTGTGATGCACTAATTACTCCTGAAATTTAAACTTCCAAATGGTTAAAATGATCATTTTTATGTTGTGTGTATTTTACCACAATTTAAATTAATTAGTGAAAACAATCAATTGGGTATATTTCTGTGATCTATTTGTGGGTTCTCTATTCCGTTCCATTAATCTCTGTCTGTCCATCCATCCACCTCACTTAACTACTGTAACTAAATAATAAATCTTGAAACCCAGTAGACCAGTTTCTCCCATTTTATTCTTTTTTCAAAATTGTTTTAACTATTCTAGCTCCTTTGATTTTTCCATATAAATTTCAGAATAATCTTGTCTCTATCTACAGGAATTCTTGCTAGGATGTGGATAGAAATGACCATTTGGGGGAAATTGGCATCTTTATTATGCCAAGTCTTCCAAGCCATGTTTGCATGTTCCTCCACTTACTCAGAACTTCAGTGATTTCTTTCACCAGTGTTTTGTAGTTTCAGCACACAAGTCCTACATACGTTTTGTTAGACCCACACTTAAGTGTTTAGTTTTTCTGAGCAGGTGTAAGAAGTTTTGTGCTTTTTAACTTTAATTTTGGTGTCCACATACTCATCGTTAGTACTTAGAATTACAGATAACTTTTCACACGTACATCATATGTCCCACAACCTTGCTGAATTCATTTTATTTGTTCTAGGGGTGTTTTCACTTTGTTTTGTTTTGTTACAGAACCCGAGATTCTCTACAATCACATCACCTGTAAATGGGAACAGTTTGACTTCTTCCTTCCCAATCCGTATGCCTTTTATTCCCTTTTCTTGCCTTATTGCACAGGCTAGAACGCCCAGCACTATGCTGAACAAAAATGATGGAAGTGAATGTCCTTGCCTTGTTCCTGATCTTAGAGGGAAAGCTGTAGGCTTTTGGTAGATGCTCTTCATTTAAGAAGTTCTCTCTATGCCTACGTTCATGAGAGTTTTTATCATGAATGGGTACTGAACTTTATTGAATGCTTTTTTGACATTGATTGATATGATCACATGATTTTTCTTCATTAACCTGTTAATATGGCAGATTACATGGATTGATTTTTTTTTAAATATTGAGCCAGCCTTGCATCCCTGGAATAAATTCCTCTTGGTCACGATATACATTGTTGAATCTGATTTTCTAATATTTTGTTAAGGGTTTTTGCATTTATATTCATGAGAGGGATGTTGAAATCTCCAATTGTATTATGCATTTGTCTATTACCCCTATAGGTTTCTTTTCTGACTGTACGTCTGGTTTTGGTATCACAGTGCTATTAACTTCATACAGTGAATCAGGGCGTATTCCATCTTCTTTTATTTGCTGGAAGAGGTTGTGTAGAATTAGTTTTATTTCTTTTTAAAACATTTGGTAGAAACCTCAGTGAAACCTTCTGGCCCTGAAGATTTTTGGGGGGCCAGGGGAGGGCAGTTTTTAAATTAAAAACTCAATTTCCTTAATAGTTACAGGCTATTCTAATTATTTACTCTATATCAGGTTAGTTGTGGCAGTATTTTTTTAGGAATTGTTCATTTCATCAAAGTTGTCACATTTATGAGTGTAGAGTTGTTCATACTATTCCCTCATTTCCCTTTTGATGTCGATAGTGACATCTCCTGTGTCTGTTTTGATATTAATAATTTGTGTCTTCTCTCTCTCTTTTTTTGGTCTCTCATACTAGATATAGTTTACTGATTTTTAAATTTTTTTCTCAAAGAACCAGCTCTTTGTTTCATTGGTTTTCCCCGTTGTTTTTCTATTTTCAACTCTTTTTTTCCTGCTTACCTTCCCTGTCTTTCGCTCCTGCTCTGGCTTTATTTCGCTTTTCTTCACAGTCCTTGAGGTGCGGGCATAGGGTGCCAACCTCTTTTCTAATATCCGCGTTCTGCGCTATGAGCTTCTCTCTCTCAGCACTGACTTAGCTGCATCCCACAAGCTTTCATAGGTTGTGTTTTCATTTTTCAATGTATTTTTTGAGACTTTCTCTTTAATTCATGGATTTTAAGTGTGATGTTTAGTTTCCAAGTGTTTGGAGACTTCTCTGTTATCTCTGGATTAATTTCTAGTTTGACTCCACGTGATCGGAGAACACACGTTGTATGGTTCCAATTCTTCCACCTCTGTTGAGGCTTGCTCCATGGCCTGGGAGGTGGTCTAGCTCGATGTATTTCTGTGGACACTTGAAAAGAATGTGTGTCCTGCTGTCTGGGGTGAAGGTTTCTATAAATGTGGTTAGATCCTGCTGGCCGATGGTGGTGCTGAGTTTCTCTCTGTCCAGTTGCTCCATCGTGGGCTGAGAGCGGGATGTCGTCTCTTTCTCCTTCAGGTTCTATTAGTTTTGCTTCACATGTTTTGCTGCTCTGTTGTTCGTTGCATTTACACATCTAGGCTTGTATGTCTTTTTGGTGGGTTGACTGTTTTATCATATGATGATAAAGGGTCAGTTGTCAAAGCTCTGGTCATTTTCTTTGTTTTGATGTCAACTTTATCTGATATGAATGTAGCCATGCCAGCTTTCTTTAGATCAGCGTTTGCATGACATATCTTTTTTTTTTTCCCAGAAAGAAAAAGAAAACCTCTCTACCTGGAAGAAGACAACAGATGTGAGCCCTGGGGCAGCAGAGAGACGGTGAGATGGGGGTTCCCTGTTTAATCTGTACACTCGAATGTGCTTTGAATTTTAATAACGTGCCTGTGTTAATTTGTGCATTAAAAAGAAGAAATAGGATATAATGGAAAATATTCACAATACCAATCAAAATATCAGATAATTAGAAATAAAGATAGGAAAAAGCCTGCAGTGCCCACGTTTCATTTGATTTACTTTATTTTTATTATTTATTTACTTATTTGTTTGTATCTGTTTATTAAAGTATAATTGGCGTATATAATTTTTAAAAAGAAACAGAAAGGTACACCATGATTTATTTTCTTAATTCCATTTTTAAAAGGCAGTGCTTCCTAAAACTAATGCAGTTCCAATCCCATTACTAAAGAGGTTTTAGAACTTGCATCTAATGTTCTTTTGGAAGATGAATGAACAAGAGAGGAGACATTTTTGAAGAGGATGGTGCTGCCCCAGATAGCTCACGTATTACAAAACTACAGTGAGGAGGGCAGGAGGGCTGGTGCAGAGAGACGCAGACCTCCGGAGTGAGACCCAGACACGTCTGAGGATGCTCACGTGACGAAGACGTCACGTGGGATGCAGGGAGGAGAAGATGGCTCCGTCAATAAATGGTCTCAGAGCAGCTA
Organism: Camelus ferus; assembly: GCF_009834535.1. NCBI lineage: Eukaryota > Metazoa > Chordata > Mammalia > Artiodactyla > Camelidae > Camelus > Camelus ferus. The sequence continues at coordinate 1,891,397 of NC_045696.1, forward strand.
ATCAGCACAAAAGTCATGACGAACACCAGAAAATATTCTGACTAGACTGAAGACAGAAGTTAAAAAGTGAAGTAAGATGCTAAAATAAAGATGAAGGCTAGTATCATCTTGGGGTGGAGAGGAAATTTTTAAGTATGGCAGGAAAGTGAAAACCATGACAGGTGCAACAAAGGCAAGATATTTGTGGGCAAAGATGTACGGAAACATTAAAATCAGCATTCGTGACATGGGACGATGAGGTACGAGTTAATACCTTTAATATAGAGAGTTCTTGGATCAATAAGAAAAAGACAAACACTCAAGTCAAAAAAGAAAAAGGAAGAAACAGAGAGGAGAGACTTGATTTTCATGAAAGGTTTACTCCGCCGCCCGACCTCAGGGCTGGAACCCAGCACTGCGCCACCATCTACTTCGGCGCGTTGGAGTATCGGCCTGTAAAAGCGTATAGCCCACGCACAGGTGGAAGATGGCGCTTCCCTTAGTGTCGTCGAGGGACCATCTTGGCATAGTGGGCTTGAAGGAACAGCAGGTTAGATTGAGGAAGCGGGTGGGTCAGCACCACGCTCTCAGAGACATGAATGCGGTGACGCCACCATGAACGAGGGCCCAGACACCAGGGTCCTGGCCGGCGGCCCTGCTCCCAAGGCCCCCCTGTGGCAGCCGTGGATGGGGTGCTGATGGGAAGGGGAGCGGTTCTGGGATTGGGCATCTTCAGGACTCACACCCAGCGGCAGAGGAGAGGCAGTCACCTGGGGAGGGGGCGTCTGGTCATTTTGTGGGTGGCTCACGCCCTTGCTTTTTTGCTCAGGCGGACTGGGAAAGGCTCTAGTCCTTTCCACTCCCACAGTCACACACGGAGTGGCCTGTCCGAGGCCGTGCTCTGTGAGGTCAGTGATGTCCACCAGGAGTACACGGAGACCTGGCCGTGAGGCCGGGCCGGCTCGCAGCTGTCAGGGCTACCTGCTCACCCTGCATATGCAAAGCGTCATTAGTGGTCAAGGCAGCTGCAGTGGGGGCAGGGGGGCCAGACCAGAGCCTCAGGACGAGTGGGTCACAACCTGGTCCTCTGCAGGTCAAGCCCCATGCGAGGGCAGATTTCTCTTTAACTCCCACTGCTCTGTTTTGAGGAGAAGGATGAGTGTTGGTTCATCCATCCATGCGTTCCCTCAGCGAGCGTGAGAAGCACCCCCACACCCCAGTGGAGATGGGTCACGTGACCCGACTTGGCCACTGAAACTCTGGGTCGCCGTGTTCCCTTCCCCTGCCCTGCCACACACTCCAGGTGGGAGGGCACTGTCTGCCACGCAGGGGCCAGGACCCCCCACGGTCAGGAGGAGGCGGCGGGTTATCAGCCTGTGCTGCCGCAGCCCTGGGCCCCGGGGTGCTGGTGCTACAGCCCGACTAGCCCACCTGCCGGCGTGTCCAGCCTTGGGCCACAGCCCGCAGCTCCTCCCATGCTCTGGCAGCACAGTCACAGGCAGCCTTGGGAACAGGGCGCCGTGGTCAGGACGGTCTGGGCTGGGCTGTGTACCTTCCCCTGCTTGGAGGGTCACAGTTTCCATCACTGCATAAAGGCTCTGATAAGTCCCGCAGGAAAAAAGTGCCCACTTAACCCTCCACTTCCCCCAAACCTATTTCAGCAGAGGTTGTTCCCTTCGAGGTACATTTATGAATGCTGCACGTGGAGTTGGATGCATGAAGCATAGGTTGGGGAAATCAGCCCCAGAAACATAAGGTGACGGAGCCCAGCCCGTCCCAGGAGCCTGCTGTCCCGTGGAAGCATGAGGGTCTGGAGTCAGCGAGCCCACTCTGGGTGGGGACACAGAGCTTTGCACCTCCCCCTCCCCTGCCATGGCCCACGGCCCACGGCCCAGGAGAGGCGGTCTCTGCACCTCCTCTGCCCAGAAGACCTACAAGCAGCCAGGAGCCCACACCTGGTGTCTGCAGAAAAAGGGACAGACCTGAATCCCAGTCCTCCACGCTCGCTTGCATGCCTGTCGCTTCCGGGATGTGGCTTCGGGACAGTGGTCCCAATGTCCCCCGCCAGTGTGCGTCCCAGGAGAGACTCGGCCCTCCACCGGCTCCCAGACCCCTCCCTGCTTCACACGCCTGAAAACCCTTCCCAGTTGCCCGAGAGGTGGCCCCGAGACCCCCTGCTACTCTGGGGGCCTGGCAGGAATGTGGAAGGACGGCATGGGGGCTGAGCAGGGTTGGGGGTGTCTCTCCCCAGTGCCAGGAACCCTGGCCAGTGCCCTGGTACCGGGATGGTCTCTGCCCAGGTTGTATGTGGCCACTGCCAGGCCCAGCGGGGCAGGGGGCCGAGGTCCACTGGAGTCAGGATGCCCTTGGTCCTGTGAGCCCAACTGGGATCAAGTTGTGGGTCACCCTGTCAGGCCAGCACACAGAGGGTGTTCGCGGCCACCTGGGTGTGACCACCAGGCCAGGCAGGATCTAACCACGTGCCCACCGTAGCCCTAGGGATGTGGGGGCTCGTGCAGGGGTGTCAATGGGTCCTCACCTCGCCCACACCAGCCCTGCACATGTCCTGCCGTAGCAGCCTGGACTGTTGGGGGCAGGGCTGGGGTTCGCCCAGGAAGCTTCAGGACCACCACTCGCGGGGTGCGGCTGCTGCTGGGTGCGAGGCAAGGGGGAGGTTTAGCTCACTAGTGGTCCCTGTGGAGATGAGATGGAGCCCCGTTTCACGTCCCGCCCTTTGCTCCCATGGTGTGAACAGCAGGCTGCCTGGGGGGTCCGTGGGTGAGGACAGGTGCACATCGCCAGCAGAGTGGCCTGACATCTCAGGGTCTAATGCTGATGGTGGCCTCGGAGACCGAGCTGGTCACCAAGAGGCCAGCTCCTCTGAGACCTGTTTCCAAACCACATGGGCCTCTTTCTGTGCTTCCCCCCAGACGACATTGGTCTCTGCCAAGCTGCAGCAGCGCCTGCAGGACCCGGGACTCCAACAGGAAGGCATCTGCCCCAGATGTCCTGGGGCCACAGCAGTGCTCGTCCCGCGCTCTGGGACCTTCCATGAGCCTCTGCTCCACGCTGCCAGACCAAGCGCTCCTGACCCCCAGGATGCCCTCCCTGCTCTTCACGTCTAGCAGCGAGACGACCATCCCTTCCTCAGAGCTGGAAGGGGCCCCCAGAATCCCCACATCCCTTTCTGTCAGGGAACAACATGGACAGGGTGGGGCTGCTGCGCGACATGGGGGTCAGGTGATGTGGTTGGGGGGTTGGGCCTGCACCCCAATCACTCTGGTCCTGATAATCATTTTTAATCTGGTGTCCAAGTTAAAAAGCAAAGCTAAACTAAACAAAAGGAGGAGAAAGCAACCAAGACAAGGTGCTCAGACATGGGGAAAGCGGTTTCACTGTCATCATCAGCGTTCGCTTCCCTCCACTGGAAAGAGTTTTAATGAACTCTTTTGGAATAAACATTCTGGGGGTGGGTACAGCGCAGTGGTGTAGCGCATGCTTAGCGCGCACGAGGCCCTCGGTTCCCTCCTCAGCACCTCCATTAAAAACAAGTAAATAAATAAATATAATTGCCTCCCCTCAGCAAAAAACAGAACACATTTTAAAAACTAGAATAAATATTCTAAAGTATTTAGAATGATACACTCACGGGTTGGAAAAGTTAATACTGTTAAAATGTCCATCCACCCAAGGCAACCTACAGAGTCAATGAAACTCCTTTCAAAATTCCAATGGCATTTTTCAGAGAACCAGAAAAGAGAATCCTAAAGTTTGAGTAGAAACACAAATGATGCAGGAAAAACGGACCTGAAGCGTGAGGAGGGCCGAGTCCCAGGTCTCAGCTCAGCCCGTGGGACGTGCCCCGCCGATGGCAGGTCCTCGGCTTCACGTAGGAAAGAATTCAAGAGTGAGCCACAGTTGGAGATTTATTTAGAGAAACACATGCTGTATAGAGTGTAGCCTGTTTCAAAAGACAAGAGAAAGGCCATGAGGTGTGGGGGGTGGGTGCCCAGGTTACAGTAAAAGCAGGCACTCGCTCCACAGACAGGGTGCGGCCGCCTCCAAAGGGGAGGGAGCGGGAGGGGCGGCCGGGAGGGGCGGTGCTGCTGGCTTTCACCCTCGGTAGCTTCACACCTGCAGGTGGGAGGGCTACTCCAGCTAACCTGGGGAGGGGGCTGGGGCTCCCAGGGGCTGGGCCCCCACCCACTCTGACCTTCGGTGGTCGGCCTTGGGGCTGTCCTGGCGCCCGCGGGCATGCTATTTATCATGCTGATACGCTACACTGAGCATATGATGAAGCTCAAGGTCTGCTAGAAGTCAGACCTCCTGCCGTCTTAATCCTCAAGGCCTAGTGAGAGTTGAATCTTCCTCAGCTTTGGTGTTAGTTGCTGTCATTCCTTGAATGGCTGTGCCCTGCCCCCTGCCCTCCTGCCTCACAAAGACCCAGAATTGCCAAAGCAACCCTGAGAAAGAACAAACCTGGAGGTATCACATGCCCTGACTTCAAACTCTATTACAAAGCTGTTGTAATTACAACAGTATGGTACTGATTGCTGGTCAAGATGGCAGAGTGGTGAGACCACGGGCTCGCCTCTCCTTGTGACTACAGCAAAACAACAGCTGACGGCTGAACAACCATTGGGGGAAAAAGGCTGGAACCTAGCAAAAGAGATCTGCTTCAACTGGAAACATAAAGAGGGACCCACAGCAGGACGGTAGGAGGGGTGTGCTCAAGACATAATTGGGCCCCATACCCCCCAGGGCGGGCGACCCACAAGCTGAAGAACAATTAAGTCGCAGCGGCCCTCCCGCGGGGGTGAGAGCTCTAAGCCCCACGTCGGGCTCCCCAGACTGTGGCTCTGGCACTGGGAGGAAGAGGAGACCCCAGGATATCTGGTTTTGAAGGCCAGTAGGACTTAACTCCAGAAGTCCCACGGGACTGGGATAAACAGAGACTCCACTCTCTTGAGAAGCGTACACAGAAACTCACGTGTACCAGGTCCAAGGGCAGAGGCAGTGACTTCACAGGAACCTGGGCCAGAGCTGCCTGCTGGACTTGGAGGGTCTCCTGGGGACGTGGGGGACGGCTGCGGCTCACTCAGGGAACAGAAAAGCTGGTGGTGGACATTCCGGGAGTGTTCATCTACATGAGTTTGCTGGAGGCTGAGGATCTTGACTGGATCATTAGCACCAAGACCCAGCCCCACCCAGCAGCCTGTAGGGAAGTCTCAGACCAAACAACACACAGGGTGGGGACACAGCCCCATCCATCAGCAGAATTCCTGAGCCACAAAGACCTCTAGACACAGCCCTACCCACCAGAGGTCCAGGACCGAGCTTCACCCGGCAGTGGGCAGGTGCTGGCTCCTCCTGCCAGGAAACCTGCATAAGCCTCTAGTCCAGCCTCATCCACCAGGGGCAGGTACCAGAGCTAAGAAAACAACAATCCCAAAGCCTGTGGAAGGAGTCCACAAACACAAAAAAAAGAGTGAAAAGAAATGAGGATAGTCTAAGAGAACTCTGGGATAACATGAAGCACGTTAATGTTTGCATTATAGGGGTCCCAGAAAGAGAAGAGAGAGAGAAAGAACCTGAAAAAAATATGAAAACCAGCAAGAGAAAAGCAACAAATAACATACAAGGGAACTCCCACAAGGTTATCAGCTGAGTTTTCAGCAGAAACTCTGCAGGCCAGAAGGGAGTGGCACGGTATATTTAAAGTGATGCAAGGGGGAAACCTACAACCAAGAACACTCTGTCCAGCAAGGCTCTCCTTCAGACTTGAGGGAGAAATCAAAAGCTTCACAGATAAACAAAAGCTACAAGATTTCAGCACCACCAAGCCAGCTTTACAACAAATGTTGAAGGACCTTCTCTAAGTCATCAAACCACAAGAAAAGACAACAGAAAGAAGAAAGAGGGAAAAAAAACAAAAGCCCTACAAAAGGTTGCTTTGGCTGTTCGGGGCCTTTTATGGCTCCATAAAACTTCGGAATTGCTTGTCTAGTGCTGTGAGGAATGTCATGAATACTTTTACAGCGGTGCCCTGGGTCCGTCGTTGCTTTGGGTGGTGTGGCTGTTTTAATAATGTTGAGTCTTCCAATCCAAGAGCACAAGATATCTTTCCATTTCTTTGCATCATCTTCAGTTTCCTCCGTCAACGGTTTACAGTTTTCAGAGTATAAGTAACCACCTTGGTTAAGTTTATTTCTAGGTATTTTGTTGGTTTTGGTGCAATGGAAATGTTTATGCCAGCTATAAAATTCTGGGTTTTGAAGTGCGAAAAAAAAATGTGAAAGAAGGGCCGCAAATGGCAAAATAACATTCCTTTTTATGGGTGAGTCGCATTCCATTGCATATGCATGCTGCAGCTTTTTTATCCATTCAGCTTTTCAATCCATTCAGCTTTTCACGTGCACTTAGGGTGCTTCCGCTTCCGGGTAGTTATAAATAGTGCCGCTGTTAATAGCAGGGTGTGTGTATCTTTTTGAGTTAATATTTTTGTTTTTCTTGAATATATGCCCAGGAGTGGAACTGCTGGGCCATAGGGTGGTTCTATTTTTAGGTTTTTGAGAAACCTCCATATTGTTTTCCATGGTGGCTGCACCCATTTGCATTCCCACCAACAGTGCACAAAGGCTCCCTTTTCCCCTCATCCTTGCCGACCTTTGTTATTTGCGTTCTTTCTGATGCTGGCCATGCTGACGGGTGTGAGACGGGGTCTCACTGTGATTGTGACTTGCATTTCCCTGGTATTAGTGATGTTGAGCAGCTTTTCAGTTCATGTTCCTGTTGGCCATCTGCATCTTCTCTTTTGGAAAAATGTCTGTTCAGTTCTTCTGCCCGTATTTTCAATGGGCTCTTTGGTTGTTTGTTTGCTTTTTAATTGAAGTGCAGTTGATTTACAATGTTGTATCTGTTTCTGGTGCACAGCATGGCTGGACTCGGAGGGCACTGTGCTGAGTGAAGTGAGTCAGCCAGAGAAAGACAGATACTGTAAGACATCACTTACATGTGGGATCGAAAAAAATACAACAGACTAGTGAGTGTAACAGAAAAGCAGCAGACTCACACACGTAGAGAAGGAACGAGCGGTGCCCAGAGGGGCGGGGGAGGGGGCGGGGCCAGATGGGGCCGGAGGACTAACAGGCACACACTGGCGGGTACAGAGTAAGCTACCAGGCCGTGCTGTACCGCGTAGGAATACAGCCAACATTTGTAACTATGATGGAGTATAACCTTTAAAATTCACGAGTCACTATATTGTATACCTGTAACATAATACTGTGCATCAAATACACTTCAATTTAAAAAATAACGTTGTAAAATAAATAAATTAATTAAAAACAATAAAAACTGGCTTAAAGGTAAAAATAAATTTTAAAAAACAGTATGGTACTGGCACAAAAACAGCACATAGATCAATGGAACAGAATAGAGAGCCCAGAAGTAAACCCATACATATATGGACAATTAACTTACCACCAAGGAGCCACGAGTATACAGTCTCTTCAATAAATGGTGTTGGGAAAACTGGGCAGCCACATGCGAAAGAATGAGACTGAAGCACTATCTTACACCACACACAAAGATTAACTCAAAATGGATTTAAGACTTGAGTGTAAGACCTGAAACCATAAAGCTCCTAGAAGAAAGCATAGATGGTAAACTCTTTGACATCGGTCTTGGTGATGGTTTTTCCGATTTGACACCAAAAGCAAAGGCAACAAAAAAGCAAAAATAAACAAAAAACTTGACCATACTAAAAACTCCATCGCTGCAAAGGAAGCCATCAACAAAATGAAAAGGCAATGAATTGAATGGGAGAAAATAGTTGAAAATCTTACATCTGCTAAGGGGTTAGTAGCCAAAATACATGAGGAATTCATACAACTCAGCAGCAGAACAACAGACAATTTGATATAAAATCCAGGCAAAGAATCTGAATAAATAGTTTTCCAAAGGACACATACAGATGGCCAACAGGAACAAGAAGATGTGCTCAGCATCACTAATACCAGGGAATTGCAAACCCAAACCACGAGGAGATACCACCTCACACCTGTCAGAATGGCCCTCACCAAAAAGACAAGAGACAGCAACTGCTGGCAAGGACGTGGAGAAACGAGACTTCTTGTGCACTGTTGTGAGAATGTAATTGGTGCAGCCACTGTGGAAAACAGTATGGAGGTTCCTCAAAAAATTAAAAATAGACCTACTGTATGATCCAGCAATCCCATTTCTGGGTATTCATCCAAAGAAAACGAAAACTACTTTGAGAAGCTATCTGCAGCCCTGTTCATTGCAGCGTATTTACAACATCCAAGACATGGAAACAACCTAAGTGCCCACCAGTGGATGAATGGATAAAGCAAGTGTGCCATGTGTATGTATACACACACACACACACACACACACACAATGGGATGTGAAAAAAAAGTGAAATCTTCCCATTTGTGACAACATGGGTTGACCTTGAGGGGATTATGCTCAATGAAGTAAGTCAGAGAAAGACAAATACCATATGATCTCACTTACATGTGGAATTAAGAAGAAGAAGGAAAAAAAACCCAAACTCATAGATTCAGAGAAGGTGGCAGTCAGAGGTAGGAACTGGGGGCTGGGTGAAATGAGTGAAGAGGGTCAAAAGGTACAAACTTCCAGGTAAAAAATAAGTCAATCATGTTAGGGACATAACATACAACATGGTGACTGTAGTTCATTATACTGCATTGTCAAAACAGAAACTAGTTTAGAACAGGTTTTATCTGCAGGAAGTCTGCAAAGCTGATGCAGAACCCCCACAGCCCCCACCCAGTCTCCCTTACTATCAACGTCTTGCGTCCGTGTGATACATTTGTTACAGTTAATGAGGCAGCACTGACACCCGATTCCTGACACGACTAAGCCGTGGCTCACTGGACGTCTTTCATTCTCCCCTGATGTCCCTTCTCTGTCCCATTTAGTCCACAAGTCTCCTTAGGCTCCTCTTGGCTGTGACAGTTTTTCAGACTTTCTCTGCTTTTGATGAACTTCACAGTTTTGAGGAGCCCTGGGCAGGTGTTCTGGTGGCTGTCGCTCCTCTGGAATTTTCTGGTGCTTTTGCCATGGGTGGAGGCAAGGGTTATGGGTGGGGAGGGAGCCCACAGAGGGGACAGGCATTCTCATCTCCTGGTATCTGGGGCATGGACTGTCAACCCGACAGACCACTAGCCAGCAGAGCTGTTTGTCAGCAAAGTTACTCCCCCCACCTCCCAGTGAAATTTTTACGAGGATGTCAGGAGACTCAACCCACACCCAAGCCGGAGAGAGAGGAGTTATGCCTCCTCCGGGTCCCCACCAACACCCCCGCTCCCCGTTCCCCCTCTCCCGCCCCGCTGACTGCCCTTGACCCACCCCACCGCATTAAGCCCCTCCTCCCCTCCTGCCCAGAGCACTGAGCGCCCTTAGCCCCGCCCCTGAGCACCCCACCCCCGCACTGAGCGCCCCATTACTGAGCCCCCCTCCCTCACCCTCAAGACCCCCCCTCCCCTGCACGGATCTCTTCTCTTCATCCCTCCCCACTCTGAGGAATCTCCTCCCCCTCACCCCCTTGGGCTCCCTGACCCCCCCCCATCCAGCAGAAGCACCCCCCACATGACCTCTCACCTTTCCACCCAACACCTTCTGGCACTAAAGGCTCCGCTACACTCCCCCCTCCCCCGCTCCTGTCCCGCCCCCGCACGTCACGTGGGGACCCTGCCCCCACTCTGCGTCCCCCAACCCGGCCAGCCCACCACCCCGCTTTCCTGCTGGTTTCTGGAAAGCCCTTTCTGCGGTTCCATGGCCCTCTCCTCCCCTGGGACCCTGAGTCTGGAGACCCTGGACGACTCGGACCCTGACCCAGCAGGGACACCTGGATGGGGCGCGGTGGCCGCCACCCTGTGAAATCCATGAGGCCCTTTCTCCTTCTCCCCAGCCTCCTGCCTTTGAGGGTTCGGCCCCAGAGCCCACAGGCTGGGGCCTGGGGGACAGTGTGGGAGGCAGGAACATCGGCCTGGCTGAGGGGCCCACAGCCACAGGTGGAGGTACAAGGGGGGTGGCGTGCCTCAGGCCCTGTAACGCCCTCTGTTCTCCCGTTTGTGGGGAGAAGCGGCCCACCTGACCGACACTGTGGCGGGGGCCTGGGTGGGGGCATCCAGCCAGCCCCCTCTCCAGGTGGGCACTCACCTCCCAGATTGGGACAGGGAGGTGTCACCGTGGGAGGCGGGTAGGGGTCGAGCTGGGCGGTCTACTCAGTCCCCACGCTGGGGACCAGAGGCTCCAAGACAGGCTGACGGGCCATTTTCTCCCTCTCTCGTGCGTGTCCTGTCTCCTGGTTTGTGTCCCATGGCCGCTGCCCTAGTCGTGGACCTGGAGGCGGAGCACAGCATGGACGTCATCCTGGTGGGCTCCAGCGAGCTCTCATCCCCTCCGTCACCCAGGTCACGCAGAGGTCAGGGCTCCTTCAGGAACTGGGCCTACCGCTTAGGCTGCTGAGCCCAGGCCCGGGCAGCGTCTGGGGTTCCGTGCTTCTGCAATGTTCACACGTCATCCAGGAGCAGGAGGGCCTGACCCAAAGCGTCCCCACCCCACCCCCAAAGCACGGATATTCGAGGTGCAGGAGACGGTGGCGGTGGTCCTCTGGCTCCTGCGACGCCAGCAGATCAACTCGTGAAGCTCGCCTCTCCACCCATTTAAATGAGGAGACAGGCGGAGGAGGGCTGCTGTTTTTCTTTTTCAGATCTTGTCGCGTATGAAGTCCAGGTGAACCAGCGAGACATAGAAGGTGAGAGGCCGCACGGCGGCCCAGGCAAAGGGTTGTCAGCCTCGCCCAGGTGTCCATCCCTGGGAGGAGGCAGCGGGCGCCCAGCTCACGCCCTCTCCCGCCCCGGCGGCCCCCAATGCTCCATTTAAAGTGTGCACGTCAGTGTCTTTTAACGTATTCACAGATAACGTGCAGCCAACACTGCAATCCAGTTTTACGACATTTTCATCACCCCCAGAAAGAAACTGCTCCCCATTAACAGTCACTCCCATTCCTCACCCCTCCACCTCCCCTCTTTCAGCCTCAGGCAACCACGAATCTGCTTTCTTTCTCTGTGGATTTGCCTATGTGAGATCTTCTGCATTTTCATATGAATTTTAGGATTAGCTTGTCAATTTCTAAAAAAAAAACAGAACAAACAAAACCAAAGCCGCTGGGATTCTGAGAGGGATCTGCCGACTGCTCTGGGGAGGCTTGCCGCTTGAACGATACCCCATCTCCTGATGCATGAGCGTCACGTCTGTTTGATCTTTCATTTCTTTCAACAGCGGCTTATGGTTTTCGCTGCACGGGTCTTGCACTTCTGTTGTTAAATTGGTTACTGTGTCTGTGTCTCTGTCTGACGGTATCATGACACGGCGCCCTGTGCTTTTCCACCTTAGACATGTGCATCTGCTGTGGAAGCTTCCAGGTGCACACGCAGCACCCTCTGTTTGAGGGAGGGATGTGTGCTCCATGCAAGGTAAGCGGGGAGGTCAGGGTGGCTTCGTGGAGGCCTCGGAGCGGAGGAGGCAGCCTGGTTTGCCCTCGCCAAGGACAAGTTCCTGGAGTGCCTCTTCCTGTACGATGACGACGGGTACCAGTCCTACTGCTCCATCTGCTGTGCGGGAGAGACGCTGCTCATCTGCGAAAACCCCGACTGCACCCGGTGAGGCCGCGGTGCCCGGGGGCCGGGCGGGGGGGTGAGGGACCGCTGCCCACAAGCCTAGGAAACTCCCGTCCTTCCGGGCTCCGCATCCAGGAGCGCAGGGGGATTTCCCCCTAAAAGGATGACTTTCTCCAAAGCTTTCAGTTTCCGTCTCAAACATTTCATTTGGTGTAGAGCCTTGACCTATGGGAGGGAGGTGTCAAAAGCTGTTTGTGATTTTTCTTTCTGTTTTTATCACTAAGACATAGCTGCCCCCTGGATCACAGGCGCCCCTTGCAGCCGGGGTCAGGCAGGGCATGTTCATTTGCCGTTGCACACCAGCCCAAGCTCCACCTGTGGGCCCCTCCCCTCAGTCCTTCCGGGCCACCCTCCTCCACCCCAAATCTACCCCCTACCTTAGGGATTTGGGTTTACTGGGAGACCTGACCCGGTTCCGCAAGCTCCGGAGTTTGGAGGAGGAGGATAGCTGGCTTGGGGGCGTCTCTGAAATCTGCTGTTGCCCCGGGTTCCCCGCTGTCTTCTGCAGATGGCTGGGTTCCTGACTCCCCAGGTCCCTAAGAGGGGCAGGTCCCCTTCCCTGGCCACAGACTCGCCTCCCCACATGCCACCTCTGTCTTCTCCCTGAGCCTGAGTGTGGCCTCCACCGCTCGCTCAGGGCAAGGAGCGGGCTCACTTCTGCCTGAGGATGCTCCAGGCTGTCGCCAGGCCGTGGCGGCAGCGCCATTCCTGTCGCCGTGGTTTTCTGTCCGACTCTAGATGCTACTGTTTCGAGTGCGTCGACACGCTGGTCGGCCCGGGGACGTCGGGGAGAGTTCACGCCATGAGTAACTGGGTGTGCTTCCTGTGCCTGCCCTTCCCCCGCAGCGGGCTGCTGCAGAGGAGGAGGAAGTGGCGAGGGTGGCTGAAGGCCTTCTACGACCGCGAGGCGGTGAGGCGCGCGGACGGCTGGGCCTCGAGGGCAGGGCGCAGGCACGGGCCCTGGCTCTGTTAGTTTCTCTGGCAACTGGCCGCAAAACGCTCATCTGGACACGTGGTGAAGTTAAAGGCTTTTAAGCCAACGCACTTCTGTGTCTTCCTCTTTGAGAGCAGTTTCCGCTAGGTGGTCTATCTGCTAAAAATTACTGTAGCATGGCAATTGTTTCTCCCCAGCCTGGAAGGAGGCATTTGTAGGCGGCAGGGGAGGGGCTCAGCAGAGGTGGGCCTTGGAGTCTGGCAATTGGGAGCAAACCCTGCGCAGGGTCAGCTTGGTCCAGCCCGGACAGCATCATGGATGTGGGACCTCTCCAGGGTCCAGGCCAGGAGCCGGGAGCTAGGCAGGGGCTGTGGGCTCATCAAAGCAGGTTGAGCTGTGTCCTCCCCAAAAGATACATCTAAGTCCTAACCCCTGGTACCTGTGAACTGGACCTAGTTTGCAAACAGGGTCTTGAGGGAGGTCATCCTGGATCAAGGGGACAGGAAGTGCAACAACTGGTGTCACCTAAGGAGGGGGACCTGGGAGACAGACGCAGAGGGAGGGTGGCCAGGTGATGGGCAGGGGTGTGGGCTGACCCGGGCAGCATGGAACCAGTGCTGGCCTGGGGATCTCTTCTCTGTGCTTGGCGGCCAGGCTGGTTCTGGAGAGTCACCGCACGGCGTTGCTGGCCACCCACCCACAGGGGCACATGGTGGGCCCACTGTCCCGCACTGCCTGACACCGGATGGGAGCAGGTGCCTCTACGGTGCTTGTCAGAATCAAGGCGCCTTGCTCCCAGTGGAGTGTCTTCAGGTCCATTTAGTGGCAGAAACCTCCCCCACTCCCCCACCCTCCACGCTGGCAAACTGCAAGGAGAGCTCCCCACTGAAAGCAATGGGAGCTGACATTCAGACCTGCTGTTGCGACAGCTCAGGGCCAGGCCGCCAGGGGGAGGAGGCGCTGCGCCTGCAGCTGCCGTGGGAACCAGGACGTATGTCCCCAGTGTCCATCAGGGCCACACCTGTGCCAGGCCCTTCCTGCCCTCCTCGCCTCCCCACAGCTCTGGGTAGCCCCAGACCTCCTGCCCGCCACCCCGGGCTCACTGGCTCCTCCACCCTTACCTGGCTGGGCACCGTCCATCTGCTCCAGCCCTGGGTAGACCCTTCCCCAGTGGCTCAGGGTGTCCTGCGCGCCCCCGGTGCAGGCAGACAGGCTCAGGCCTGGTCTCCCATCCGCAGCTCGACACCGGGCTCCCCAGAGGCCAGGCACCCCCCCAGGGCAGCCTCCTGGGGGGCGGGGGCTCTGGGGGTGCTTGTTTCGCAGATGGACCCCCAGGTCTCTGCGGTCCGGGTGTCCTGCAGAGAGGCTGGGTTACCCCAGGCCTTCTCGGCTCCTTGGTCCTCAGCCTGGCTTCTCCGTGGCCGGACTCAGGTGCTGGCTCAGTCCTGGCCTGGGAGCGGCCTGACACTGGTAGCCTTCCTTTGGGAGTACTGGGTGACATGGGCCCTGTTCAGAGCCCACAGAGGGGACGGAGAGGGACGGGTGAATCCCACTGCTGAGCGTGTTTAGAAACACAAGGGAAGCGGCCTCTCCCGGGTGGAATTCTCTTCTTCCGCAATCGGGAACACCCCCTCGAACCTGCGAACCTGTGAACCCGCGGTTCCTTTGCTAGAGATGGCCTGGGGAGGGCAGAGTCTTCTCCGGAGGGGGCGCGGCTGGGGGCAGCCGCCCCGCAGGTGTGCCCTCTGTTCATCAGGGCAGATGCTTCTGCTCGGCCAGAGAGAATTCTTCTTGTCCCTCACGGGCTCTATGACCACGTAGTCATCAGAACATCCTTTCTTTTTTTCTTTTTTTTGAATAGAAGAGTCCCCTTGAGATGTACAAAACTGTGCCTGTGTGGAAGAGAGAGCCAGTCCGGGTGCTGTCCCTTTTTGGGGACATCAAGAAAGGTGAGTGCGGTGACGTCCGAGGACTCACCCTGGAAGATGGGTCAGCCTGGAGCGAGACCCCAGAGGACCCGGTGTGCGTGTTTGGGGAGGGGGGGACATCCCCAGTGTCGCGCTCACTGCAGGTCTAGAGCCAGGCGCCGAGCACGAAGACGGCCTGAGGGTCATTTTCAAGAGGTGTTAGGTTGGGGGGGTGTCGCTGCAGCACTTGGCTGCTCATCCCTTCAGCAGCGGAGCCGTGGAGAGAAGGCGCAGGTGGCAGGGTAGCGGCGTGGGGGCCTGATGAGGCCCGTGGGGCCCAGGGCTCTGCCTAGGACAGCACCTGGGCCCCGCTCTGCCCACGGCCACCCAGCCCCAGACACCTCCACACACCTGGCCACCTTGCAGGGCTCTCCGCACCCTCCCTCTCCCCCAGTGTCCCGGATTGCCCTGGCCGGTCACATGCTGCGTTCCAGCCCTGCCTGGGTGTCCTGCCCCTCCGGCCCCAAGCAGACCCCCACCTGCTGGTGCCTTTGGAAATCTTACAGATTCTTCTCGGCCCAGCAGACACAAGAATCCATGAAAATACTCCTTAGTCTCTGGCCAAATGGAATGGGGGGTGGGGATCTACCCACTTCCAGGGCTGTGTGGCGTGCCCGGTGGCATGTGGTCCAGCGCCTCATGCACACCCGTGTGAGGGACCTGGGGCCTGGGACGCACAGAGCAAGGCACATCGTGTGCCCGAAGGAACCCAGGGATCACGGCCCACGGCCACCCGGCCTTCGAGTCCCTGCCTGGATGGCGCATCACTAGTTCAGTTTGTAGGCTCCTTCCTGTGCCGGGGCCCAGTGGTGCCACACAGCCTGGCTGGGTGACGTCGTGTGGATTGCCACCACCAGTGGTTTCCTAACCCAGAGAGGGGCACCGCAGCCAGGGAACCCTGGTTCTGCAACAAATGGCTCGACTTTCTGAAGTTAGTCCCGGTGGAGGTGGCTGCTTACCCCTGCCTGGTCGTTGAAAAGATGAAGTTTGCTCGTTAACGAGGGGCACGTTTTCCGATCGAGTGCTGGCCTTTTGATTCTGCGTGGGGTCAAAACCAGCACTAGCCCTCCTGTGCCCCCTCTGCTCCCCACCCAGAGTTGACGAGTTTGGGCTTTTTGGAAAGCGGCTCTGGGCCGGGGAGGCTGAGACATCTGGATGATGTCACCGACGTGGTGAGGAGGGACGTAAGTACTGCTGTGTTCCTCCAGGCACCAAGGGGAGGGCAATGTGCCAGAGGTCCCAGGGGTGCTGCGGGGATAGGGGACGGGGAGGTGGGAGGGTCCCCAGCAGGTCCGGCGTGGGAGGGTCTCGCAGGGACTGGCCCCCACAGTGGGCAAGGTGAGAGGACACCTTTGTGGCTCCCACGCTGCCCACAGCCCACAGCAGAGCGATTGGCCAAACCTCCTGTCTGGCTTGTTGGAATCCAGGGGCCAGTCCCACCCCCTGTGATGACAGGGCAGCCCCGAGACCTCCTTCTGAAATAGAACGCTGAGTCTGGGAAGCCACAGCTGCGGATTGTCTGCACACGTCCTCTGGGTGCTGCTGCGAAGTGGTCAGGGGCCCTGGAAGGCTAGTTCCTGCTGTCCTGCCTGAAAATGACTCACCAGAGCCCAGCTCGGCCTCGAGCCGTCTCCGCAGATGGGAAAAGGCCGGAGCCTCCTCCCGTGGCCTCAGGGCAGGAGGACCCTGGTCTCTCGCCCCCAACATGGGCACAGCCTCTCACCCCAGGATTAAAGCCCACTGTCCCCAGAGCCCAGCAACCACGTGCAGAGGGTCTGAGGGGCTGGAGTGCTGGCCATCGAGAGGTGGCAGCAAGGAAAAGGCCAACGTGGGGGTTGGCTCTGCGCTGGATGCTGGCCGAGGCCTCACAGCTCTGCTCCCCGCCTGGCCCGGAGCCTGAAGAAGCCTCCTGCAGCATCCCCGGCCCCCATCGCCCCTGGTCCACCCTGCCGTGAGCCAGGACAGTCCTCTTTGTGCTCTCCCCCCACGCCTTCAGACGTCCCACCACGAAGCATTTCGGGAGCCTGCCCCCCCCGCACGCCGCCAGCCCCCACCCAGGGCAAGGTCCTCCCTCGCAGGGCAGGATGGTTAAGACGTGACGTGAGGGTGACAGGAGGCCTCCCCGAGCCGCAGAACTGCAAGACCCTATCAGAGAACTGGGTGTTCCCTCTGAGGGAACGTGGGGTGGTAGGGGAGCACGGCAGCCTGCGGCCTGCAGTGTTGGGGTGCAGGCCTCGCCAGCCCACACCCACACCCACCTCCTCTAGTCCCCGCACCCCTCCCCACCCAGACACCCCCGGGCCTGCTCCGTCAGCCAGCCGTGACAGAGCCCGGTGTCCAGGTGCCACCAGGAGCGCACCTGGGCGGGGTCACAACCCACTGCCACGTGGGGAACAAGGCTGGGGTGGACATTGAGTGCAGGCTTCCGCCAAGTGCTGTGGTGGGAGGTGGGGCGTCAAAGGAAGCCAGGTCTGCTCTGGAGGGGGTGCTGTCGGAAAACCAGGGGTCCAGGATTTGGGTCTCTGACTAGTTTTTTAAGAACGACAGTGGCTAGAGTCGTCATGAGCGAGCCCCGGGGTCCCCTGGGCCACCTCGGTGGTCTTCCCGCCCCTCAAGGGCGCCGCTGCTGGGCAGCGCTGACCTGTCGGGGGCCTGTCAAGTATTTCCCAGCAGCACACAAAATCCCCATGAACCCCTGGGGGCCCGTGGGTCGCGGTTCCGCGGGGTCTGTAAGGGCCACACCTGGCGCGAAGGACTCGTCAGCGGTCAGGTTCCCAGGGCTCTGCGGAGGGCTGTCCTCTCCCAGATGGGAAAGCCGGCTCCGTGTGTCCCCTGAAGCACACGGGCAGGTCTGGCCCGGAGGGTCTCATTACCCCCGACCCCCAGGGGCCTTTGGGCTGAGGGTCAGCCTAAGTCGCATGGTTAGATGAGCAAGGTGTGGGGCCCTGGGGGACCCCTCCCCACTCCTGAGCCGCCGTGCTTTCCTGCAGGTGGAGGAATGGGGCCCCTTCGACCTCACCTATGGCTCTACACCCCCCCTTGGCCACACCTGCGACCACCCCCCTGGTAAGAGACCTAAGTCTGCTCCAACTCCGGGGCCTCTTGTCCCCCACCCCCTCCCATCGCCCCAGCCCTCCTCAGGGAGGGCAGAAGTGGCAGGTCGTCTGCACTGAGGTGTCACAGACCCACAGAAGTTGTCTGTCTCCAGTGAGTACAGTTTGGTGGTTTTGAAGTGTGCACCCTGTGAAGCCATCACTCTACCCGAGACGATGACTATGTCTGTCACCCCAGGGCGGCCTGGCACCCCTCCCACCCTCCTTCCGCTGAGCTGGGTATCCCTGTGAGGTGCTTGCCCGGCTTCTCTGTCACCTGCCTTGTCTCAGTACCGGGCCCACTGGGTGAGGCTGGGTCTGCAGCCCCAGCTGACAGGGAGCCCTGAGCCCTTGAGCCCTCTGTGGGGACGGGGCTGCCCTGGGGAGCAGATGGACGCCCGGGGCCCAGGCTGGCCGCACCGCAGTCACCCCGCCCCACCAGGGCCCCTCACCCCCGCCCCCGGGGCAGAGCCCAGACGCACGCGCACGCCCCCCCCAGGGTGGTACCTGTTCCAGTTCCACCGTGTCCTGCAGTACGCGAGGCCCCGGCGGGGCAGCCAACAGCCCTTCTTCTGGATGTTTGTGGACAATCTGGTGCTGACCGAGGAGGACCGGGCCGTGGCCACTCGCTTCCTGGAGGTGTGTGCGGGCCAGGGCCCAGGGGTGCCAGCGGCCCCTTGGTGGGGGTGGCACCCCTTAGATTCCTGCCCCCGAGGCCTGAGTTTTCAGAGTTTGTGGGGAGCACGAGGGCCACCGCACCACTGAGCCCCCACCCCCACTCCCAAGGGTGCCTCCCGGCTGCGCTGGGTTCAGGACGCTGCCCCCGGGGCTCGTGTCCTCCCCCCCCCAACGCCATCTGCGCACACGCCCTGTGCACTTTCACACGTCAGCACGCAGTGCGCGCAGTGACACACTCACACCCGTGTGCACACACGTCAGTCACTCTCACACCCCACGGCGCACAGGGCACAGGGCACTGGCACACACCACACACACGCACTCACACCCACCGACAGCCTTGCTGTTTCCTCCTGTCTGAGTCCTGACCATCAGAGCATTCACGTGCGAGCTCAGTGACCAGTCTGTCCAGGGCTGACCAGGCCCGTCCCTGCCCGCTACCCCCCCACTCAAAGGGCAGCCCCAGCCCAGGCCCAGTGTCCCCTCCTCTTGGGACGGCTCCCCACGATCAAGGGTTCATAAACTGGTCGCCAAAGCCCACCGCCCCCACCTCCGCCACCCCCTCCACCTCTGCCCTCGGGTCCTGGGCTTCCTCCAGGACGTCCTCACAGGCGCACGGGGCTGCCCGCGCCGCTGCCTTGCGGCCGGCTTTTGGCAATCAGCGTTTCCCTGGGAAATCCTCCCGTTCCGAACGGCTCTTCCCCAGTCTTTGTTTTATTGCATCCGTCTTGCTTTGTGCGGTTTTACTTTGTGTGGACGTGGAAAATGCATTGAACCTGTTCCAACTAACGGATAAGGGGGATGCCGTTACAAAGGATACTCAGGGCAGGGGCGCGTGGGGACACACCTGCGGGATGGAGCCTGGAGTGCGGGTGCAGGGTCCAGGCGCGGTCCCCAGGGGTGCAGCGCCGCCGGGGAGGGTGTTCCCCGAGGCCCCGCCTGGCCGGGCTGCGCTGCGTTTCCCTCGCCCGCCCACGGGCGGCCCCCTCTCTCTGCGTTCCCTCGCCTTCTCCCAGACGCCGCAGGGTTCTTCCTCCCTCCTCTGCAGTGGGGGTTTCCCATCCGTGTCAACTGGTTTTGATTTGTGCGTAAGAAACTATTGCTCCACCCCTGCTAGCCCGACCTGGTCGCCCTCCTGGGCTACTTTGTAGCCGGCAGTGACCTGCAGATGGCTCAGCAGCCTGTCTAGGGAGTGGGGCAGGTCGTCTGCCGACAGGGACTGTTTTTCCTTCTTCATTTTGTACCTCGAATGTCTGTCTCTTGTCACACGTTGCTGCTGCCTCTGGGACAATGTTGAATCGCAGGAGTGACGGGACATGCCTGTCTTGTTCCTGACATTCGAGGAAATGTTTCCAGTGTTTCCTCTACTAAGCTGTTGCTGGCTTTCAGGTCAAAGTTGATACAGTCCACTGTGTTAAGGAAATTTCCAGAAGTTCTCCTGGATTTCTGCTTTTCTGAGTTATTCTGTTGAGAGTAATTGCTGGATTCTGTCAAATGTTCTTTTTTATGTCTTTGGAGGTAACTACACTTCTTCTCTGGCTCTGACTGTGATCTCCTAGCAGATTTCCTAGGCACAACTGTTCTTGCCTTCCTGGAAAACACCCTTAGTCACGGCACACGGTTGTGTTGCCGTACTGCTGACTCCCAGTGAACAGCAGTTCATGTGGGATTTTTGCTCTGATAACAGGACAGAGGTGGGTATGTGAGGTTTCTTGTTTTGTTTCGTGCCGTTTTTTTTTTAGTTGAAGTGTTTTGTGCCACCGTTACTGAGCTTGGGTGTCGGTGTCCAGCGTGCTTCGCACACGTGCCCGAGCCTTTGGCAGGGCTCTCCCGGGACGTCGTCTGAGCTGGCTGTGGTTGCCGCTGTTCTTACGTGGGAGTAACTCCTCTGTGGGAACTAATCTGTTAAGGTTTTCAGCCTTTTCTGAGGTCAGTTTGGTAAGCTGTGCTTTCCCAGAATATAAGCCATTAAGTTAAAGTTAACAAATCATTCCTATAGAGCCGGGCAAGAAGTCCTCATGATTCTCGTACTTTCATCCGCGTGTCTGTGGTTATTTCTCCTTTTTATGAAGCCTGGCCGTTTTAGATACTGACACGTCGCCACATACCAGCAGTCAGGGCCAGCTTCGTAAGGTGCAGCATTTATCAAAACATCTGCGCCTGGGTGATCGCGAGCCCAGCCAACCCTGGGCAGCAGTGATCAGCACACGCGCAGCACAGCAAAGACACTGGCGGTTTTGTGAGCACGTCTGGCAGATCAGAACGGGTCCCAAACCAGGAGTCGGCAAAAGAGAAGCTCCACCTGTCCTGTGCCCGCTCCCACCGCGCTGTGGACTCGTTCCCGCTGACGGCAGGGAACCAGCGAGACGTGCCGATACAGGACCTGCCTCTTTCTGCTCTGCAGCTGGTGGTCCGTCCCGGTGTGAGCCTCCTCCCGGCCAGGCGTCGGGACACAGGAGGAGGCTGATGTGTCGGGGACGGTTCAGGGAGGTGGAGTCCAGGCCACCCCAAGTGGAGTGTTGGCAGCTGGGTGGCCTCAGTTTCTCCTCCCTGCCCTCATCCTTTCCACAGCTCCTGCCACTAGCCCTTCCTCCCCTGGCTGCCGGTGCTTTCCGGGGAGACGTGACCAGGACCCAGGTGCTCACTGGACTCCCCACGGGCCCCATGAAGCACCAGCCCTTTAGGAAACCCTGCTCTCTGCCCACAGAGCCTCTCATCTCCCTGAGACGAGACTCCCCTGGTTCTAAGACCCAGGACTTCTCTGTCTTCACGGGAACCCACCTCCGCTCTGGAGCGAGTAGGGAGTCCCTGGGCCATGTGCCCTTGGGAATGAAATATCTACCAGTTAAAAGTCTTACAATACTATGTCAGCTTTTTTCCTCATGAGGTGATTTACTACAAAAACAGAGATGTGAGATGTCAGCCATGTGGACCAGAAGACAGTCCAGGGAGGCTGGGGCCCGTGTTCAGGGCTCAGAGATGGTGCCCATGGTGGCCGAGGCCTGTGGGCGCCGTGGGGGTGGAGGTTACGGTCCGGGTCCCCCAGTTCACCGCCAACATTCTCATCCCTCAGATGGACCCCGTGACCATCCAGCACGTCCGAGGCAGGACCACCCAGAACGCCGTGCACGTGTGGAGCAACATCCCCGCCGTGAGGAGGTACTTCCTGTGCACCCGAGGCCCCGGGAGGCTTGGGTGGGGGGCTGACCAGCGGCGGGTTCACTGGGGTCAGAAGTCTGAGGGGACGGAGCCTCTGCGTCCAGGTAGGGGGCTGTGTCTGGGGGCCTGTGGGGCCACCCCAAGAATTCTAGACAAGCCCTGGGTTGGGGTGCCCCCTTCCCACTTGGGGAACTTCCCCTGCTTTTGCACTGCTGCCTCTGAGGCTCTCGCCTCTGGACGAACTCCTGCACACGGGCTGCAAGGCTCGCTGCCCCGGTCCTGGGACGCCCTCCCCAGCCACTAGAGCACCTGCCTCCCTGCACAATCACACTCACACACTCACATACCCACACCCGCTCACACTCATCACACACACACACACACAGCACGCGCTCACACAAGCCTTGTGTCCTCACGCTCGCCCCGCCGTGCACTTCTGGGCTGCGCCACTGAGCTGCTTCCAGCCCTTCACACGTGCCTGCCCTGGGTCCTCACACACACGCACACACCCTTCTCTGCCTCCCGAGAATTCTCAAGACTGTTCATCCTCACGATCACCCCCTCCGCCTCACCGCCCCGAGCAGCCACCCCGCTGCTCCCCACGCTGGCCCTCCTGTCCTGTCTCTGCCACGTGCCGTCCCCCCAGAGCCCTTGGGCAGGTGGCCATCTTCTCCCCCAAACCCCACGTGTCTGGCCTTTGCCCTTGTGCTGAACCAACGTTGACTGCATCTTACAGGACAGTAAGTCGTGTGTTCTCCCGACAGGAAGTTTCTGGAAACTTCTTCTCGGCACCTCCCGATCCCAGCATTGTCCCGCTGGCGCTGTGTGTGGGGAGGGGGTGGCGGGAGCGAGGTGGAGGAGGTTTCCAAAATGTGATCTTCTCAGGAGCTTCGAGAGTCACTCCGCCCCTTCCGCGGGGTCGCTCTCCCGCCCACTTCTCCCCCTTGGAGGAGGCGGGGCTGTTCCCAGAAGCGCAGCAGGTGCTTCCCTTCAGGCTCAGGCGTGAGGAGGGAGGCCCACCCTCCCTGGAAGCAGGGACTATTTTGCTGACCGCCCGCCCTGGTCCTCCCTTGGCCAGTGGAGCTGCCCCGGGGAGGCGGGCGGGGAGAGTGCCCGGAGGGGCACTGCCTGTTTCTGGTCCCTCGTCTGTGGCCTTCACTCCCCCAAAGTAAGCCAAGAAGTGTCCCCCAACTCCAGCGAGGTGCCTGGTGCCACGTCCAGGCGCCTTGAGTCCCAGGGTTGCATACATGGCACGCGGGGTCCCTGCGGGAGTCCTCAGCACAGGTGGCCCGGGACCTGCAGGCGCGGGCGCACTGGGCAGCACCACCCTTGAACACAGCGGGCCTTGCCCACAGTCCCGCCTCCCTTCTCTGTGGGTTTGCTCTGGGGAGGGGGGGCTCGCCCCACTGAAAGCAGGACCCGCTGAGCTAGGCCAGTGGTCTGTCCTTGGGGACCCTCTGTGCCCTCTTCTTGTAGGATGGGCTCCTCCCTGGGGAGGCGGGAGATGTGAGGACCCTGGTCATGCTTGTCTTTCTACCACCGGGGAAAAGACTCACAGAAGGTGTGAGGTCTCCTAAGGGCGTTTCCACCAGAGACCTCAGGTAGTCCAGTGAGACTGGCGCCCGCCCCTCTCCAGGGGCCCTCCCCGCCCACCGTCCCGGCCTTTCCGGAGCCCGCGGGGCCCTCGGGTGGGCACTGAGCCCCTCTCTCCTTTACAGCAGGCACTCGGCCCTGGTTTCCCAAGAGGAATTAGCCCTGCTGGCCCAGGACAGGCAGAGAGCGAAGCCCCCCGCCCAGGAGCCAGCCGCGCTGGTGAAGAATTGTTTCCTCCCCTTGAGAGAATATTTCAAGTATTTTTCAACAGAGCTCACTTCCTCTTTACAAATGAGTCATTATACTGTGAAAACAGCAACAAAAAAAGACTTTTCCTAGAACAAAGATAACTTTCCTTACACAGTCTCTTTTTTCCTTTTCAAATTACTATTTATTTGCTTAACTTTGGGTCTCCTGTGGTCGCTACAGACCTACCGCCCCTTTGGGGGTGGCGCCGCGGGCCTCCTGCCTGCCCTTCGGTGGAGCGGAGCCTCGGGTCTGACTGTGGACGAGACGCTGATGTTACTTTGCGTATTGTGCTGCTGAAAACGTTTCTGTGCTGGCTGAGAAGTTAAAAATACCTTTGTTACGATAGTTATGGGTCCCTTTTTGGTGTTCGTGTGTGTGAGCACAGCCTTTATATTATTCTGTAGGACGTGGGAGTGTCTCTGGGAAGGACGGGCCAGATGCCCTTACGACCACACGTGTTCCCTTGTGTACGAAGCGGATGCGGCCACGACTGCTGTTTGCTGTGACAGTTAAAACCACTCTCCCTGATTAGAGCCCCACGAAGCACCCCAAACCTTTGCGAAGTGTGGGGTATCGACTTGGTGCAAAGGGAGGGCAGGCTGGACAGGCGGCGCAGGGGCCAAGTGCAGGTCCACCTGTGAATTTTGGTCCTCCTTGACCCACAGGGACTTGCCCACAGGAAGCAGGAAGCCCACTCGCCTGGGCTCCCTGGAGGACAGGCCACTGGAGAGCGCTGACTGGAGCTGGTTTCCAGTCACTTGTGATGAATCCCGGAGGGTCTTCCCAGATGAGTCAGGAAATCTCCCAAAGGGATCCAGACTCAGACGAGCGCACAGACTCCACTGTCCTGGCGTCCCCCTGGGAACGGGGGACCCTGTAACTGTCCTAGCACCGGTGCTAGTACGTGGAAGAAGGGTGGGGTTGAAATTGGACCTTCTGACGGTTTTAAAAAACATGTTTTGAAATAGAATAGAAATTGTGCTGGTTAATCTTCTGTGCCAGCTTGGCTAGGCCTAGGTGCCCAGACGTTTGCTGAAACATTATCGCCGTGTTTTCCGTGAAGGCATTTTTGGATTGGATTAATATTTAAATCAGTGGACTTTGAGTAAAGCGGATTACACCCTCCGTAACGTGGGTGGGTGCTGTGGTCTGAACGTCTGGGTCCCAAAATTCATCTGCTGAAATCCTAACCTCCGAGGTGATGGTATCAGGAGAGGGGGTGTTGGAGAGGTGACTCCAAAACGGGCTTAGTGCCCTTAGAAAAGAGGCCCCCGGGAGCTCCCTCAGCCCTGCCCACGTGAGGACACACGAGAAGCGTGTGACCAGGAAAGGGGCCCTCACCCGACCCCGCGGCACCCGACCGCCCACTGCCAGACCCGCCACCAGCCAGATACCAGTATGTTTCTGTTGTTTATCAACTGCAGGCGGGTACAGGGGGCCTCTCCCAAGCCACGGAAGGCCTAACCTCCCTTGAGCAAGAAAGAATTGTCTAGCAGACTGCGGTGGACTCCAAACACAACTCTCCCCCGGCCTCCGGGTGGCCAGCTCACCCTGCAAATTTGGGCTTATCAGGCCTCCGTTATCGCGGGTCATTCCTTGAAGTACATTTCTCTCTTTTTCTCTGTCTACACACACTTACATCCTGTTGATTCTGTTTCTCGGGAGAGCCCTGGCTGACACAGACGTCCTCATAGAATCCATGTGACCTTCTCTTGAGGGTGGACAGAGGACCATCCTGGGCTCTGATGTCATAGGTCTCCCGTCCAGGGGCTAAAGTTCTGTAATGAAACTGAGGTCATGGCAGCCCCAGAAAACATAGAGGGGTGGTAGGGACAGGAGCATTGGAACATGGATGAGACCCTCCTAGGAGGCCACGCTCTGGGTCCAAGCTGACTGCAAAGACGTGCTCGTGTCAGCAGCTGACGGGGCGGGGCATGGTGATGGCTGTGCCCTGGCAGCCTGGCTCCAGCTGCTGCTACCCAGTATCGGCAGGGTCCACCCTCTGTCAGCCTGCTCCTATGCAGGGGCCCAGAGCCACCCCAGTGTTACATCTTCAGCACTCTCTCAAGCATTCTACAGTCTCCCTCTAATATTTTAATCTTACCCACAAGGGTCCTTTGTGAGCCCCTGTGGTTGGCTAAATAACGACCCCAGAAAGATGTCCCTGTCCTAAATCTCAGAACCGTGAATGTCACCTTACATGGCAAAAAAGGACTTGGCTGATGGGATGAGATGGAGACAGGGAGACTGGGCTGCACCATGTGTGACCTCAAAGGTCTTCATCAGGGGAGGCGGAGGGAGACCTGACCCCGTCCGGAGGAGACAGACTTGCTGCAAGCCAAGGGATGCCTGGGGCACCCGGGGCAGAAGAGGAAGGAAGGACCCTGGCCTGCATCCCCTGGAGGAGCCCTGGTTTCAGGCATTCAGCCTCTGGGACTTGAGAGGATGCGTTTCTGTTGTTTTAAGCCCCAATTTTGTGGTGATGGGGTCTTCATCTTGATAGTCACCCAGGTGGGCTTCTCCCCTACCCCCACAGCCTGAGAAACAGTCGCGGTGAGGGGAGAGAGGAAAATCTTGCCTCAGCCACAAGGAGCCTCCAAGGGCCGTTCTGCCTGCTCCTTTGTCTTGAAAGCCCCTGTATTTGTAACCCAGACGCCAGTGTCAGTGCGAATGCACTGTGTGCATTACCTCGTAGTAACCACAGACTAACTTAGCTGCTTTAGGAGGAAGATGTTGGAACTGTCCTCGATTCACAAATGGGAAGACAAAAGGCACAGAGGCATTAAGTAACTTGCCTGTCATCACATGGCTCCTGAGGAGTGGAGCTGGGATCTGACCCAGCACGCACTTGCCAGTCTGAGGTTTCTGGGGCTGGTCTTGGGCCCACTCTGGGAGCGGCTCCCTCCCCCACCGCCCCAGGATGTCCCAGCCCAGCCCAGCTGCATTCCCAACCACTTCCCTGCTTGCTCAACAAACAGCAGGTTCCTTGGGCCCACAGTCCCCACTCTTGGATGGGGCTGGCAGCAGCACTTGGCCCTCGGAGGACTGGGCCAGTACTGCTGCCCAGGAACCAGAGCCTGGCCCCTCCCCCAGAGCGCCCACCAGCTCGAGGGCCCACCGCTCTCCCTTCTGTGCTACAGTGGGGCAACGCCCCGGCTTCACTGAAGGGCAGCACTCTGGACACCGACTGGTCACCTTCCCTTCGCCCTCCACGTGAGCGGGCACACTCTCTGAAGGAGACTTTAACCGAGGGGGACTCCCCAGCCCCCAGGACTGTGCCTCTCCAATAACCCGAGGTTGCGTGTGAGAGCCACCCTTCCTGCTCCCCATCCCGGTGGGTAGAGTGGGGAGCCTCGTGGGAGCGGGGGTGGGGTGGGGTGCAACCCAGGCGTCAGCCAATCGGTGCAGCGCAGCCCTCCGCCTGTCCAATCAGAGAGAACCCGGGGTCCGCGGGAGGGACTGGACCCGCCCCAGCACGCCCTTCCTCCTCGCCTGTGAGCAATGCGAGGGGCTGGTCCTCCCGCAACGCAAACACGGTCCTCCTCTGCCAGCTGCGCCCAACCGTGGGGGAGAGGATCTAAGGCCACCGATATCACTATCACCCCCTCCTCTAGCGCCCCCACCCCCGGCTCTAATACTTGCTAATTACATTCGTTCAAGACAAAGCATTGGTTTTCTGGCTCTGGGAACGGGGAGCTTCCTGAGACCCGCTCTGTGATTTATGTCCACACCAGGCTCTCCTAGCCAAGTCTTCCTCCCGTTCCCCATCTCCCACCCCCTTTATCACGTCCCCTCTCCCCAAGTTGAGACTGTGCCCTCACTGGACACTCGAACAGGAGCCCTGGCCGGAAACCCCTGTCCCTCTCCACCCTGCCCCTCACTGAAAGGGAGGGCAGACCCCGCTTGGCCTCTTTGAATGCCCACTGCTCAATCCCCCAGCCTGACCGTGGAGGAGTGAAGCCCCTGGGATCTAGAACTGCATGCCCACCTACCCCTCTGGTCACCTGCAGCCCCGCCCTTCCTGTTCATCACCCTCAGAAGCATCCCCAGCTCCCAGCTTATCCTTTCTGCTTCTTTGTCTTGTTTGTTCTTGTCCTCACAGAAATGTTCATTCCTACCGGGCAGAGATTCTCTTGTTTTAACCCTTTATCCTTAGTGTTTTGCACAGGACACAGTGGGTGTGCATTAAATATTTGTTGAAAGAATGACAGCATGCAGGAGGTGGCTGGGCACAGGGGGGCTCCCCTTGGCTCTGCCCTTACTTTACACCCTACCTCTCCCCCTCCCAAAGGCCGACCTCAGCATCCCCCTCAGCCTGGGCAGTGGGACACACCTCTCCTGCCTGCTCCACCCGACAGGAGTCTTCAGACCTGAGGTGCGGTGTCTGGGAGCCCAGGCCCTTCCAGGGGCAGCCTTTGCAGGGAGGGCACCCTATTTCCCCATGGCTCCACCCCGTCACCTCGTTGTCACCTACCTGGCGGTGTGGGAGGGGAGAAGGGGAGCCCTGACTGACTTGGGCCTCGCAGAGAGGAGGCCCAGTGGACTGGAAGGGGTGGGAGGGAGGAAGAGTACGGCACGTTTGCCCTTTGATCTGAGGCTCAAAAAAGTTTTTTCCAGGCCAGAAAACGAGAGTGCCAAGTCCCACAAGCTTGGAGGAGCACACACGAACTGGTTTCCACGCGTGGGCTTCTTCGAGCCTTTAATACGCAAAAATGCTGCGGCGGGTGGCCCAGGACCCAGAAGGGATGAGGGAGCAAAGGTAGGGGTGGAGATCTAGGGCTGGCTGGGAAGGGGAGCCGGCCTGCCCGCCTTCCCGCCTTCCTTTCTCACATTCATCCATCCCCAGACAGCCGTGGGGCTCTGGCCTCACCGAGGGCCAGAGGTCCTGACTCCGGTCCCGGTCCGGGAGGGAGAGCACTGAGCCCCGCCCCGCCTGGGGCAGAGACTCAGGACTCGGAGGCGGACAGGCGCAGGCGGAGCCGGGGCGTTTGGGGGCGCGGACGTCCTGCGGGACACTGGGGGGCAGCACGTAGCCTCCCACGGGCCCTCTCGCGGCACATCTGGCCGTCCCCCTCCCTGGGGCCTTTCCTGCCTTCAACTTCCCACGGCACCTACAGCCCGGTGGACCGGGAGCCCCCGCCCCGCGCCCCTCAGGGCCCGACTGGCACCTTCTCGTGGGAAGGGCTGAAGGTTTTGGAGTCAGCGTCCAAGTTTCGGTTCCAGCGCGCCCCGCCTGCGGCCCAGGCCGCGGGAGGAACCGGGCCGGGGGCGGGGCCGGGGGCGGGGCCGGGGCCGGGATCGGGCCGGCGCTCAGCCCCCACCAGCTCCGCGCCCAGAGCCTCCGAGGCGCGGCGGGAGCGCGGTGGCTGCTGCCTCCGGCGCTCCGAGGGCTCCCGCGGCCCGAGGGCTCTCCTGTTCCTAGTTCTCCCGCGGCCCGAGATCAGCGCTGCCCGAGGTCGCCGCCCCCACCATGCCGCTGAGAGGGTGAGCGGGCGAGCGGACGCGCCCGGGGGTTGCGGGGGGCTGAGCGGCGGCGCCGGGTCGGGAGCGGCGCCCCGAGCCTAGGGCCACCCTCCTGGCCGCGCCGCTGGGGCGCCGGGCGCGGGGAGCATCGGGCGCATCCGGCGGGGCCGCGGGAGGCGCGGCCACCTGCGGGAGGAGGTGTCGGCCCAGGGTCGGCGCGGGGAGAGCGGCGGGGACCGGGCGACGGCAGCGCGCGGGCGAGCTGGGGGCGGGTCCCTGCTGAGGGTGGGAAAGCAGCTGGAAGGAGAGGAGACAGCGACCCACGCTCACTTCCTTCCCCCGCCCCCGCCCCCAGCGAGTCGCCCAGAAGAACCAAGGGGGTGACCAGGCTGTGTCAAGGGCATTCTTACTCACTTCGAATGCCAGCCGGTGCCCACCGATTGCTGACATCCCTCCCCCTTCGCCCAGCGCCTGGGATTCCCCCTCCTGCTTCAGCAAAGGCAAACGGGGAGGCTCAGGCTCCTGGTCTCCCGCCAGATGAGGAGGTGGATGACAACTTTGCTCCCAGCTTTTGGCCACAAGGCCCCTTCAGGGACGCTGTAGGGTTGGCAGCCGGTGCCCCTCCTTGGTGAGCTGGTGAGGTTCCCCATCCTCAGGTGTCCCCACCCTCACAGCCCAGAAGCCTGCTCAGCCCCGGGTCCCACCGCCCAGTCTCTCCAGTTAGAAGTGCAGGTAAAGACTATTCCTGCAAGAAAGGAAAGTAAAGTGCTGGCATGTCACAGCTGTCCTTCGCCACCCACACCCCAGAGCAGGTGGCCCTGCCTGTGCTTTGTCCCCTCTGACCCAGGGAGGAAGGGGCCGGGGCCTGGGCAGGGTGGTGACAGGTGGGGCAGGGGACACCGCATTCTGGGAGGCCTGCAGGCAGGGCTGGCTAGGCTGAGGCGTGCAAGTTTCAGAGGCTCCCAGACTGAAGGCTCCAGGACCCTGGGGGCGGGGAGAGGGGCTTGCTGGCCCCAGTGCCAAGCTGCCCACCAGCTTGGGCAGAGCCACCAGATCTGGTTTCAGATTGATCCTATTCCTTTGGAAGATTGTCCTGCAGCTCACCAGACCCTGCCAGGGGCGATGGGATGGGATGGGGGAGCATCTTACGTCCCCTCTACCTCTCAGATTTTAAATGATGCTCTTGCTGTCAGCACCTCAACAGTGGGTTTTTTCTGATTTTATCCAGCATCCTGGACTCCATCCCTGCAAGGCCAGGCCACCGAGGGGTTGGTGACTCCTCTCAGTGCCCTTTAGCACTCTCACTATCGCTCTGAGGGGAGTTTGTCAACATAGGAGCTGGTCCCTTGCAGGGGTCGCCAGCCCCGTGGGACTTCCCGTGCTGGGCAGGGAGTGGTGGTCCTAGTTCCTCTCCCTGAATCCCTGGATGCCCGGGGAGCCTCGGCTGATGCGCTGGCTGGCTGTGGAGGTAACCCCGTTTCCATGATGGGTGGAACCATCTCCTGCTCCCATTTGGAAGAAGTGGGCCTCACCTGCCTTTTGGGTTGTTTTTTTTTCCAGTCCTGAGCTGCTCCTGCTGCTACTCTGCGGCCTGCGAGCCGGTAAGTGCGGTCGCTGCTCTTACGGGAGATTTCCAATCCCTTCAGTGCTGAGCAGTGAGGTCCGTGGGGTGCAGGCCTCCCCACTGCCCTTCTTGCTTTTCCAGGGGCCCTTTTGAGAAAGCTGGGCCCCAAGACCAGAGTCATGTGTGGGATTGAAAGCCACAGAGGGGAGCGCTCCTACGGACTCTGTGGTTTTTGTTCTGTTTCGTGTCTGAAGTAGAGTGCAGTTCCTCCCCAGTGATTTAGAACCTCCACTTCCAGAGGAGCCAGGAGCCAGGCAGCCTGCTTCTCCAGCCCCTTCACTCCCCAAAGCCACCAGCTTCCAGAAGAGCATAGAACAGGGATGTGGCACCACAGCTGAGACCAAGGCCTTGACCAGCTTTCCAGCCCATGGGTGATGGGTCAGGGGACATGGTCACTTTCCCTGCGGGCATTCAAGTGGTCATAACAGGCCACCAAACCTCACTGGGCCTTCTCCAATGCAGTGCAGGCTGCATTCGAATGTTGTTGAGAAGCTGCTGTTTTCTTTTAAAATGTCTGAATTTTTTTGAACCCTTTTTATTTTGAATTCATTATAAAGTCCCAAGAAGTAGCAGAAACAGTGGAAAGCAGCCCTAGGTTCTCACATCCCTGCTTCTCCCAGTGTTGGCATCCCATGCCAGGGCAGAGAACTGACACTGGGCAGGACGTTGGAGCAGCTTGCAGCAGATGTCCAAAGTTTTAAAATAGCATGGCTTTCCTATGTGCATCTTCTATACACATTCCTTTCCTAGTGAGATGAGTCAGAATTGGTGTTTGAGTCTTGCAGCCCAGAGGCTCCCCTCCCCCCGACAGTGTGACTCTGAAGCCAGGAGTCACCTGTGGAAGATGGATTTTGTACTTTCTGGATCATTGCAGAGATTCAGGAACAGGAGGTCAGAGCAATGGTGGGCAGCGACGTCCAGCTCAGCTGTGTCTACCCTGAAGGAAACAGCTTCGATTTAAATGACCTTTATGTTTACTGGCAAATCCCGGACAAACCAAATACCTACTCCGTGGTGACTTACTACCTCTCCGGGAACAACTCCGCTGGCCACAGCGACAACCACTACAAGGGCCGGGCCCAGCTGTCCCTGGACAGCATGAAGCGGGGTGACTTCTCTCTCCACCTGCGCAATATCACCCCCCAGGACGAACAGAAATTTAACTGCCTGGTGTTTCGGAAATCCTTAGAATTAAAAAAGATTTTGGAAGTTGTGGTCACGCTGCACGTGGCAGGTAAGAGCACGGAAGGGGCAGAGCTGATTTCACCGCCGCCGCATGTCCCTGAAGAAGTACCAGTAAGACCCATTTTCTGTAGGCCGCTCAGCTGTGTCTTCCCGTAAAGAGCACCCCCATGCCTGTGGCGGGCGCCTGTTTACCCGCGCAAAGCCGAAGTGGCTGGAAGACCATTCGGCTCATGAGGAGGTTCTCCGTGAGCTGCTTTCGCACGCAGCCCCCAATCTCACTGCCTTTGCCTTGAGCTCTCCAGCTCAACTCCCACTAGATTTTTTTAATGAAATGAAGAGGGAGGACTATAAGGCACTAAATGAGATCAGAATTTAGGAATACAGTTAGAGCCTCTCCTCGGAGTTGCTCAGGGCATAGTTCTGGGGAGACGGGCTGTGTCTGTTTCAGGTGAACTGCCAGCTCTCTGTCACTGGACTCCAGGGAGGCCAACCTCCTTGGGGCAGGAAGTGGGTGCCAGTCACCGCCTGCTGGGCTCAGCAGCGCCCCCGTGGGCGGGAAGGGCGACTCTTGGGCAGAGCAGGACCTGTGCGGCTCCCCAGACCGCGTGGCCTTGGTCCCCTACTCCTCCGGGGTCAGGGCGTGACTGCCGCCTCCCTCTAACCCGGCCCTGGGCGCCATGCACCCCTCCGCTTCTGACCCTCAGCCCGTTTTCCTTCTTGGCAGCGAACTACAGCATGCCTGTGGTCAGCGGCCCGTCCCAGGATGAGGAGTTCACCCTCACGTGCACGTCCACAAATGGCTACCCGAGGCCGAACGTGTACTGGATCAACAGGACAGACAACAGCCTGCTGGACCCGGCCCTGCAGAACAGCACCGTGTCCTTGAACGAGCGGGGCCTGTATGACGTGGTCAGCATCCTGAGGCTCGGGCGGACACCCAGCGTGAACGTGGGCTGCTGCATAGAGAACGTGCTGCTGCACCAGAACCTGACCGTCAGCAGCTGGACAGGTAGGGTCCCCCGGGTCTGCACGCTGACCCCTGCCCGAGGCTGTGGGCTGGGAATGGCTTGGGGGGCTCTCCCCAGGCAGAAGACAAAAGCCCTCGCAGGCTGGCTCGGTGGCAGCAAGAGAAAGGGGGCTTGAAATGGGGAGGAGGTGGGAGGCAGGCGTTACCGCGGCGACTGAGGGCAGGAAACTGTTGGGCACTCAGGGCACTTAATCCTCACTCTCGGGGCTCAGTTTTGGTGACCCATCTCACAGGTGAGGGACTGAGGCTCTGAAAGGTCATGTATCATTTCAGAAGTCACAGAACGAGGCAGGAACAGCATCAGGGTGGAAGCCACCCCCTGCACAGCCCCCCGCTCCAAAGAACCTGGGACCCCCCACCCCCGTGTTGGGGTCCGGCTGGGCCTGACTGCTGGCCCAGGCCTCCCCATGGAAGGGTGCAGGCGGGTGACTCCCTCGGAGAAGCCACAGGCTCTCAGTGTGTCCCTGTCACCAGTGTTGAGTTGATGGGGGCGGGGTTCCAGGAAGAGCAGAAGAGCTGCAGGATGGGGCCCATGGGCCTGCCTCCTGCAGGAGGAAGACAGGGAGCTATCAGGACCTGCCACAAACCTGCAGGGCCCAGTGCAGCATGGAAAGACACACAGAAATCCTTGTCCAGAAACTGTCAGAATTCACGGTGGTGATGGCATCGCATCTCACCAAGTGCAGCCCCGCAGCCTACCCACGGCACATGCCAGGACGCACCCCAGCTGCCGGCAACTCCTGCAGCCAGGCACTCTCTTTCCTGGAATGTGGGTGCAGCCCTGTGGCTCAGCAGTCACGGTCTTTGGGCTGCACCAAAGCCCGCCTCTGACCTCTGCCTCCCAGCGGAGCAGCCAGGCGGCAAGGGAAGGGGACCGGGAGGCTCTTCTGGGGCTGTGGTCTTGGCCCCGCTGCTCTGTGGGATAACTGGGAAGCCTGTCAACCCACCCCTGGGCCCAGAGCCTCTGAATCGGCACCTCTGGGCTGTCTGGGCATCAGGACACGTGGAGAAGCTTCTAGATGGTTCTAAAGTGCCTGGAAGGCCTAGCCACTGTCTGGCTCGTGGCTTCTCCAGGTTTGGAGAAACACGGGGCATTTGAAACAAGCTGCCTGAGGAAGCTGTTGCTTGTCTGCCCGTGAGAACCACGCTCCAAGGGGCCAAGTACTCGGACATTAGGACAGGAGGACTGGCTCCCTCGTGCGCTGCCAGAGAGACGTGAGACAGCACAGCGCTGTGGGAAACTGCTGATTCCTTAGAAAGCTAAGCAGAGGTAGCACGTGGCCCAGCAATCTCACTCCTAAGTGTGAACCCAAGAGCACTGGAAACGAGACTCAGACAAATGCTTGTACATGAATGCTCACTGAAGCTTGTTCTCAGTAACCAAAAGGTGGGAACAACGCGAGTGTCCAGGGATGGATGAAGGGATGGACACAGCGTGTCCACCCACACAGTGGAGTCTAAGCCACGAAAAGGTGTGAGGCACAGGCCACATAGCAGGGTGGACAAACCATGAAAACGTGATACTCAGTGAGAGAAGCCAGACACAAAAGGCCACACGGTGTGTGATTCCATTTCTGTGAAATGTCCAAAACAGGGAAATCCAAACAGGCAGAAAGTAGCTTGGAGTCCCCGGGGGAGGGGGAGGGGCTGCTGGCGGGCAGGGGCTTTCCCTTTGGGGCGGTGAAAAAGTTCCAGAGTTAGATAATGGTATGGCCACGCGACCTCATGAGTGTACTAAATGCCACCCAACTGTTCACTTTTAAATGGTTAATTTTATGTTCTGTGAATTTCACTGTGATTTTTTTAAAGCCAGCGATTAAGCGAGAAAAAAATTAATTAATTTGATTACATTTAGGAAGCCAGGAAGGCTCCGCTTCCTGCCATGCCCCTCCCCAGGTGTGGGGCTTTAGGTGGTCTCCAAATACAGGTCACACAGGTAGGGGAGGAGGGTGACACCCCAGGGAGAGACGAGGGCCCGTCGGAGAGAGAAAGCCCTTCTCTCCATCAGCCTCGTAGCTTAAGAGTCACAGAACGCCAGCAGGAAGCCCGCTAGGTCAGCACTCCCCTTAGCGCTGGCTTCTTCAGGTGGAGACACCCCCTTTTCCTGGTGGCCCTAAGTCGGGGGTTACTCTCCTTTCTTGTAGGAATGTTCACCGGAACCAAGGACAGCTTCACGGAGAACCCAGCCGATGGCACCCGCGAGTGGGGAGGCGGGGCGGTTCCCAGCATCCTGGCCGTGCTGGCCGTGGTCGTGGCTGTGGCCACTGGCTGGCTGTGCAGGAGCAGGTGCCCCAGCCGGAGCTACGCAGGTATCCGAGGGGCCTGCGCTGTAGGCGGCGAGCATTTATTTCGTCGGGGTAGGGGCGGCCCTTTTCCAGGACCTGCTCAAGCTCTGCAAGGCGTTCTTTCACGGGAGGCATGGTTTCCCTGTGGTACCGCGCGTGCGCGCGGCCACACCGACGCTTCTGGGTGTGCGTCCCCAGTCCCCACGACCCTGGCTCGGCGGGCAGGCGCCCAGGTTTGGGGAGGGTACGCGGCCCCTGAGTACAGAGATCAGGACCCAGGGCATCTGTGGACACTGAGCCGCTGGGATCCCTTCAAGGCGGTCTGTTGGATTCTGGCCAAACACAAAGACGGATCCAGAAAGTATGGGTACTGACCATGCTAAACAAGGAAGCAGAGCTCATGGTGGGGAGCAGAAAAATCCAGAACGTGGACCCTGGGACCACCCAGATGTCAACAAGAGGGCCTGCCGTGCTGGCCCGGGCCCGGCCCGGGCCTGTTGGGGGAATGGCGGGGCCCAGCGCAGTCTCCCCAGGCCAGCCTGGCGGTGGAGGTCAGCAGGCGTCCCCAGAGGTCCTGTCACTGAAGCTGGTCGCCTCCTGGACCCCCGGCAGTGGAGGACGGGGAGCTCAGCTGGACTAAGGAGTCATAGCACAGCGGGATGGGGCTTCTCCGTGCTGCCCTGCAGTTTCGGCTTGGCTGCTAATTCCATCATCCCAGCAACACTTCCCACCGCCCACAGCCCCATTGCCAACGCTGCCAGGCCGCTGAAGGTGCCCTGAGCATCTTGAAGTGCTTCTCACGCTTGCCTCTTGCCGTCCTGCCTGAGCAGGGAGCCGCTGGAGACGGCGGGGTGGGGAGGGCTGCTGGGCAGAGGCCCCTGCGGTCTTCAGTGCATTCCTTCTTCACTGCCCACCCTGAGCGTTTCTGGTTTGTTCCAACAGGTGCCCAGGCTTCGAGGCCAGAGGTGGAAGTCACCGGTGAGTTTGCCAAGAGGGAAGGAGGCCTGTGGAGGAGGTGCGGGGGGCCGGGGGGTCTGGGGGCCCGGGCAGGCTGGGCTGGCGGCTCTCCCCGTGTCCGCCTTTCAGCACGAGTGACACTCGATGGGCAGGAAGTAGGTACTTCCAGGTCCAGAGACACAGTGGAACCCAGGGGGAGGCGTGGCCCACTGGCCCTCCTGGCGTGTGGTCCTGTCTCTGGTGTACTTGCTGATGTGTGCCACGGGATTTTCCTGGACCACAACCCCAGGCGCCCCCCACCTTCTCCGTCCTCCCACCATCGTGTCCCCACCCCGGCCCACTGTGGGTTCTCCTGCGAGTCCACACCCTTTGTGCAGGCGAGCACCTCACAGTCCCGGAGCAAAGACCAGTGAGACGCCCGCCCCAATTTGGGAAAATATTCACACACAGGGTCTTCAGTTTGGGCTTCCCACCAGCACATGCCGTGGGCTGTGAGGGTCTCCGTAGTCCGACTGGCGGGCTCCACACCTTAGACAAGTGGCCGCACCTCCCAGAGCCCTGCTTCCCCACCTGTGAGAAGGGCCGTCAGGGGAGGGTGGGCCCAGGGCGCACACAGCCCAGCCAGTGGCACCTGCACACCTGTTCACCCAGGTGAGTCCGAGTCACATGGCCGCCTGGTGCCGCAGCAGATTCACTTGTCCCTGCAGCCAGTTTCAGACAACCCCGGAACACAGCTTACCAAAAAATTAGGGCCTGCCTGACCTTAGAGTCACAGGAAGCGCTTTGTGTGCAGGCGTCTCCAGTCCCTCTGTTTTCACCAACCTGAGTCCTGAGATCAGCCTCTGCCTCCAAAGTGAAAGTGAGCTGACTTGCCACCCACGCCCTCTCCCTCTTTCCTCCCAAGAGCACGTGTGACAAGAGTGGAGCCCCAGGCCTGGACAGGGCCCCGGGAGAGGCCCAGCAGGGACGTCGGACGGCAGCTTGGGAAGTGACTCTGGCCGGCTGGGCAGAGGGGACTGTCTGCGCCGTTAGCACTGGGATGCACGGACGTGGAGCCCCCCGGCTTTGGGGGGACAGGCAGGGCTTTCCCTGGAAGGACCACACGGACCCCAGGAGCACGTGTTGCGCGCTTCCCTGATCCCAGCGGGCGGCCTTTTCCCAAGGCCAGCAGCTCTGGGTACGCGGACCCCCGAGTAAGTGGGCTCCCTCCTTCACTGCCAAACCGAATGAGAAGGGCTGTGACGGCTCCTTCCCACCCTCGGCCCCCCAGAGCCCGCAGCTCTTCTCAACACCCTGGACTCGCGCTGTGGGACCAGTGTCCGAGGCCGGAGGAAGGGCATCTGGTTCAGAAAGAGGCAAGAGGACGCCTGCCCTCATCTGGGGTGACCTCGGCTGGGCTGGTCAGTCCTGCTGCAGTGGCCTGCGCGCTGGCTCCGCTGTTCAGGCTCGTGCCCCACCTCCGCCTTGAAGGCACAGGGCCCTGGAGTCTGTCACGTGGGACCTAAAGCAGGAAGTGGTGGACACTGAAGACTGCCCGGAATCCATGTTCTTCT
Source organism: Camelus ferus (assembly GCF_009834535.1). Taxonomy (NCBI): domain Eukaryota; kingdom Metazoa; phylum Chordata; class Mammalia; order Artiodactyla; family Camelidae; genus Camelus; species Camelus ferus. The sequence continues at coordinate 1,928,874 of NC_045696.1, forward strand.
AGGGCATTTGCACCGGGAAGAAAACCCGACCTCTTTTGTTTTGGTCAAAAGCTAGGTTTTCCTCCTCAAAAGCACAACGAAATTTTTCAATGTCTGTGCTGGGCTGTGCAGCCATCTGTGCTGGGGACGTCCCGGGGGGACGCACCTGGAGAGGCAGGAGCCCAGCCTGGGCGGGGCTGAGGCTCGTGTTTCCAGCGGACACTGGCCTGGACAGGTGGTCATCGTGGTCCTTCAGAATGGGGCTGTTCTCCTGGCACTTGGCAGCCTTCCAAATGCAGCAGAAACTCCCTCGAAGTGTGCTGGGCGGCCTCTGCCCCCGGCCCTGTGGCCCACAGCCCCTTGCTGATCTCCCATGAGGACCTGCACAGTCTCAAGGCAAAACCTCGTCTCAAACCTTGGGCTCCTGGGAGCCCACCAGGTCCCCCCAGTGACTGGAGTGGAGCAGTGGCTACGGGGGCGTGCAGCCGGGGCCTGGACCCCACCCAGACGGTTTCCATGTTGGTTCCTGGATTGAATCTAGCAGTTTGTTGTTTTTGGAAGGCTCCACAAAGGAGGCGCACCCCCCAGGAAAACAAGCCTGTTTTGCCCCTGGTCGCTCAGCACCGAAGGGCAGGGTGTGGGAGGCCTGCACTTCCCAGACTCGCGGCAAACTTGGCGAGGCCGGCTCAGTGTAGAGCCTGAGCCAAGATGTGTTTCTGGGAACCCTTCATGAGTTTCTGCACCACAAGGCCCTCACACGGCTTTTCCACAAATGTGATGAGGACTCTACTCAGACTTTTAACATGAAAGCATTACAAGACATGCATTGTTTTCAAAAGAGTCCCAGAAAGCTGACTCACTGGCCTCTAGAGCAAGAAGCCCAGGGGCCCTCGTGGGGCGCGGGCAGGTGGGCGCGGGCAGGTGGGGCGCGGGCAGGTGGGCGCGGGCAGGTGGGCGCGGGCAGGTGGGGCGCGGGCAGGTGGGCGCGGGCAGGTGGGGCGCGGGCAGGTGGGCGCGGGCAGGTGGGGTGCGGGCAGGTGGGGTGCGGGCAGGTGGGCGCGGGCAGGTGGGGTGCGGGCAGGTGGGCGCGGGCAGGTGGGCGCGGGCAGGTGGGGTGCGGGCCCCTCTGTCCACTGTGATGTGACGCCAGGTGCACCGAGGGGCCCGTTCCACCATCCTGCCCAGGCCTGGCCTGCGGCCTCAGCAGACCCTCAGGGCCCCTGCAGATACTGGGGCTGGGTTCTCTGTCCAGCAGGATGGGGCAGCTGCAGGGAGACTTTCCGCTTTCCTATCAGGAGCGGTTTCCAAGTTGGGGAAGCAGCGGGGCCGGTGCTCCTGCTTCTGCCCCATTACGCCCGGGCCCGGGAGGCCGCCCAGGGGCTCTCCCACCCCGCGTTTGTGGTTTCTGCCTGGACTGGGGCTCCCAGCCAAGGCCACGCCCTCCAGGTCCCGTGCCCCGAGTTATCGTGTCCCCACTGGCTCCCAGCAGACCCTTGCTTCTCCCTCTGGGCCTCGGGGGCTGACACTGCTCTCTGCCTACCCGGCTCCCTCGGGTCACCCTCGCCCTCTCAGCCTGGGGACGGCTGCCTGCTTCCCATGCTGTGTTGCAGACAGCATGTGAATGCCATGTTTTGATGTTTCCGGAAGCCTGATTTCTGAGAATCCAAGTTACCAGCCTGCCTTTGTCCAGTCACCTTGGTCAGCACGCAGGCAAGCTGGTCCACTCAGCTTGCAGTCAGCGACCCAGCCCTGCCCCATCGGTTCTCCCCCAGGGTGGCCCTGTCCCCCAGGGGGTGCTGGGCAAGGTATGAAGACATTTGGTGGTCAGTCTTGGGGGTTGCTGTGTCTTCTAGTGGGTGGGAGGCAAGATTCTGCTCAACGTCCCCCAGCACCCAGGACAGCCACCGCAGACGGGCATCCTGCCCAAAGGTCAGTGGTCCCAGGGATCCCTGCAGCCACCTTCCTGAGGGAGGGCAGGGTCAGCAGAGCCACTGTCCCCGTCCCCATCTGCACTGGGCACAGGGGAGGAGACAGAGTTCTGGGCCAGCCCCAGGGAATGGCGTAGGTCAGGGGATGGCTGGGTACAAGAATCCGGGGTGCTGGCACTGCTCTGGGGTGGGGCCCCTGGCCACTCTGGCCGCTGGAGTCCTGGTCTCTGGGTGCTGTGGCTCCTGCCCCTGCTGCACGTCCTGAGCACAGTAGGTGTGCACTCAACACCCGTCAGAGAGGGAGAGCCCAGGCTGGCAGGTGGGAGGTTCGTCACCAGGGCAGGGGACAGAAGGAAGCAGCAGCCGTGTGCTTGGAGCGCCTCAGTTCTCCCTCCTGCAAGGTGAGGCGGCTGGAACCAGGTGCCTCCTCCGACCCCCACAGCTCACACACACCCCGTGACCACAGGCACCACAGCCATCCTGGGGAGGGAGGCTGTGGCTTTAGAGAACCCCCGCCTGCCCCAGCCCCAGTGCCGTGCTGCTGGGCACTGGCCAGGGCAGAGGGCCCAGGGGCTCCAGGCGGTGCTGGAGGCGCGGCAGGCACATCCCACCCGAACCTCCCTGCGAGCCCGGCTTTTCAGAAGGAGGACGTTTTCAGGGAGAAGGCAGCTTACCTGTCTGGGCTGGCTCTGCCCTTGGGGACTGACTCCCCCTCCCCCACAGCCCAGGGAAGCAGCGGCGTCCTCCTGGCCCACAGCAGTCCCACCGCCCTGACGTCAATCCCGCCAGCACCCTCCCCCTGCCCGCCCCACGGGGCCGCAGTCTGACCACAGCCTGCTGCGTCCTGAGTGGCTCCTGGGTCCCCTGAGGAGAGAGGCTCCTCTGTCGCTAGTGAACGCTTCCCCCTTTCCTTGAATCTGGGTTGATGCTGCCACGACCAGGGAGGGGCGGCCAGCTGGGGCTTCTGTGATGGCGCGGGGGTGGAGCAGCTCCATGGTGGCAGGATGGGACCTTGTCCCGGGGCCACGGGGCTTAGTGTCCGGAGTCCCGGGTGTCTCCACCACCAGAGGGTGGCCCGCCGGGGGTGGGGGCCTTGAGCCCCTGCAAGACCAATATGAACAAGCTCCAACACCCAGGAGCTGTGCAGTCAGCCGCCCGAGTCAGGACCAGAACTGGGGCCACACCAGGATCAGCTCCTGAAGACCTTGATCTGGGTCTTGTGGGAGGGGGAGGTGACCAAGGAGTATCCAGGCCAAGAACTGAGTGGGATCCTTCACCCTCCCCCACCACCTCCCTCCCCCATCTCCTTCCTGCCCCCACTGTCCTCCCTCCCCCACCTCCTTCCCTCCCCAGCGCCCTCCTTCCTTATCATCCTCCCTGGCCCAACCCCCTGCACCAGCCTTGTGGTCTGAGCACAGGCCCTGCCCTTCCCCTGGGAGTGATTCATTGCTCCTCTCTCAGTGTTCTCTGGGCCTCCTGTCCCCGAGATTGCAGGTGTCCAAGTCTGCTGTGAGCAGGCCGCCCAGGAAGGGGGAGGGCACTGTCACTTCAGAGTTGGGGTTTCCCCGGCAGGGACAGGATGGGCTGTGAGGAGGGAGTGGTCCCCCAGAAGGCCCAGGTCTGTTCTCTGAGAGGCAGCTGGGTGAGTCAGGGCGCTGCTGGTTTAATGGAAGGAAGGTTGCTCAGAGAGCCTGGTTGTACACATGTGGTTCGCAATGTCCCAGATGCACTGACCCAGGGGCAGGAGAGGTGACACCTGCTCCCAGCAGATCCAGAGCAAGTTCCCCAGTCACCTGAGCCCAGAAAATGACACCAGGGAGCAAATACCATGATTCAGCTAAAATGCAGCCTGAGAGGTGCTGGGCCCAGGAGATGGAGAAACGGGGAGGGGACAGAGGCAGGTTCCTAGGGGGCAGAGGGGAGGTCCCGGCTGGGACCCAGGGTGCCAGCCTGCAGCCTGGCTGAGGTGCGGACCCCAGACACGGTCTGGCAGCTGCAGGCTCTCTGCCCCATGTGACGGCCCCATTCACACCTCCACCAAAGGGAGCACCTGCCAGGAGCTGGGCCCAGTGAGAGAGCCCCCACTCCCACCCCAATTGGGTTGGGGTCCTGCCCCACAGGAGCATCCAATGGGGCACCACAGCGGAGACCGCGACTCCCTTGTCTAGGGTGCGGGCCCTGACACCCGCATCGTCCTCTTCGTGGTCCCCGCTCCTAGCAGCTGGGCCTGGGGTTGGGCTGCCGGCAACACTGGGGCCCACCAGGGCAGCTGAGAGGAGGCAGGCTCTCCCCCCTAGAGCCTGGGGAGGGCGGACCCCACCTTGTACTGAGCCTTCCCTGGGACCCACGCTCTCTGCCCGCTGGCTCAGAGCCCTTCAGGTGCCTGGGCGGCGCCGCCCCCCATCCCTGGACACGCGCTCTGGACGCGGCCCCGCTGGAGGGGCGCTGGGAATGGAGTTCTTGGTCTCGGGAGGCTGCACCCGTGGACCGGGCAGGGGTGGGGAAGTCGAGGGTGGAGGACAGGGCCGGGCGGGGAGTCCTTCGAAGGAGAAGCACTGACCAGAGGTGTGACGGGGAAGGTGCCCCACGGGGCCGCCGGGGCCATGCGGGTGCCGGGGCTTGGGCTCTGGGGAACGAGGTCCAGCAAGTCCTGTCTCAGCCGATCATCCAGGCCCGGGTCCCTGCGCGCCAGCCACCCCTGTGGAGGCCGGCCTCTGCCCTCGCCCAAACATCACCATCGGGAACCCACCCCAGACCTCCAGACTCCAAAATCAAGAAGCTTCAGGGCCACACTTCAGTTTTTAGTGAGGAAAGTTACTTAATTAAAAAAAAAAAAGCACTTCTCAAAAAGTGGGGTGGGTATAAATTGCAGTGCCTGCACCCTAAGCGAGTCCTCACTTAACTGGGTCAAGCCCAGCAGGGCGAGGCGGGGCACGGCGCTGTCCCCGGGAGCAGCCTGCCTGTGCCGACCTGGGAGGTGCAGCAGCTTCTGCGCTAGAGTGACACCCCGGGGCTCGGCCACAGCTTCCGAGAGCTGGAGGGCCGCGCCCTGCGGAGACTGTGTCCCGTGAGTGTGACATGCCGGCCGGAGCGCTGCGGTGGCCGTGGCACCGGAAGGCATGAGCTCTCCGATGGCCCGGGCCACCTGGGAGCCGGCACCTGGGGTTGTTGGGGACTTTCCACACCTGCCCTCAACCGCTGGACACGCCCGGGCTGTGTGCACGGAGGCATTTAGCACCTGCCTTGCAGAGAAGCTTTCCGTTTATACCCGCGTCTGCAGTCATAATCTTGGAACCTTCTACTTTTGTTTTGTTAACTGATTGGGTTCTCTATTCAGCTTCCAATAAAACCTCCAAATTTGAAAAAGAAAGCCACTTCCTGGGACTCCAAGTAGACCATTTGGGGAGAAAGAGAGTTCAGTCACCGTGTGGATTCAGCATGTCCTCTCTGGGGGCAGGTGGGAACGGGGCGGGGAAGGCGGGGAGAGGGTTGGGCCAGCCAGGACCAGGGGCTGAGGACGGGGAAATCTGCACCTTGTGCCTCGGAGGACAGCGACATCCACCAACTGGGGAGAGGTGGTTTATAAGCCGTCACCTAATGATGGAATAAACCCAAGAACCCCTCAGCGTCTCTGACAAAATAAAGCATCAAGCAAAAACTAGTGGAAACGTATTACAACAAAGGGCGCTGGAGGAGCCGTTAACCCCCCAGATCTGGGAAAGGCCACTGGCTGTAGATGAGAGACCCACAGTCAAGGGACCCCGTGGTCAGAGGGGGACCTTATGGGCAGAGGGGGACCCGCCGTGCACTGAGGAAGGGATTATCCTGGACTGTTTTTCAGTAGGAAGAGTCAGGACACTGAATCAGAATGAGTGACTTTGGCACTCAAGAGGCATTCCTGGAGGGACTTCCTTGAGGTGGCTGCTGGCTTGCATCCTGGCCTGGCAGTGGACTTGCGCCACCCTTCTCGGGGACCGTGGCCTCTCCACGGAGGGAGTGGGTGCTGTGTGGGCATATGCTCTGGGCAGGGTCTGGGCTTCGGGGTCGACAGACGGGGGGTCATGGGGGGAGGGTGCCTGAACCAGGCTTTGACCATCACACACACCCACGTGGGCCAGAGGCGTCCCTGACAACCGGCGGCCCACAGTCCTAGAGAATCAGAATAAAACTCAGCCCCAGGGGAGGCCAAGAAACAGACTTAATTACCTACCTCCCGGACTTCCTGTCTGCCTTTGACGCCTAACAAGGGAAGTGCCACTTTCACAGTCAAGAAGCCACGTCGGAAAGGATCCTCTGACGCATGCAGGCTTCCCAGAGCTAACCTGGCTCTCCTTCCAGAACCCGGAGAATTGGGGGTGCTCCCTGGTTCCCGAGAGGAGTGAGGGCAGCTCACACTGGGGGCCAGGGCCTGAGACGGGCGGCCAGTTCTCTCCACCAGGGGCAGAGCCACACTCCGCCCGCCCGCCTGCCCTGTGAGGGTTCAGTGAGGACAAATGACAAAAAACATACAATGCTCAGGAAATAACAGGATGCTGCTAGGGTGTCAGGTCTGCAGTTGTGACCGTGCGGTCCTCCTCCCCTCCAGGGGCCAGGCCAGCAGTCTGTAGGGGCAGCACCGTCACACAGTGGAACGCGCTTCCCTGGGGAAGGGGTACGTATCAGGAGCCTGTCGTCCCCAGTGTCCCGCTGGCCTTGGGCTGGGCTATGACAGCCCCACCCTGGGGTAGAGGCAGGTGAGGAGGGACCTCCAGGCCCAGCTCCAGAGGCAGATCCTCTGGTCAGGGCTGGGGGGCGGCCAGCCTGCCAGCTGGGCTCACTCCACGCGTGCAGCTCAGATCCTGTGCCCGGCTTGCCAGTTCCAGCTCTGTGCCATCTCGACTGTGCTCCAGAGAGGCTGCAGAGTGTCTGACCAGCCAGTGGGAACGTCACATCCGTCCCGGAACTGGGCCTGGGGCTGTCCCCTGGGGCTGCACCCTGGGCCTGGCCTGAGGGGCAGCCTGTCGGGAGTGCAGCCTGGGCGCTCCATGGTCCATCCCTCAGGCCACAGGGCCCCCGAAGCCCCGAGCCGGTCAGCAGGTAAGGATTACCAGACCACCTGCCGACGCGCGCCCCGTGGCAGGTGGGTCAGGGAGGCACACGCAGGCGCAAGGCAGACACAGAGGTTCAGGTTTAGACAGAAACCACAGCTGACCGAAGGGTGTGATTAGCTGTGGACACAAACTAGTTTTTAAACTGCTTCTATCAAACTCCAGAACACCTGCAGTTTTTTCTGAAACAATTCCAGAATAGCCAGACTCACTCCACTGACTCTCCAGCCAGCCTCCTGATCGCATGCCATGCGGAAGCCTCCGGGCTCCTTTATTCGGACAAGAGCGCGTAGGGGGGCCTTGGGTCCCCGGGCCCCGCCCCCTTCCTCCATCGGGACTCAGCCAGTGGGGGTGGTGGGAGGGGCAGGGAGGAGAGGGACCGGCATCTCCCCCACTCCCTTCGAGAGGAGCGTCTGGCTGTGTCCTGGTCCAGACCTTGATGAGGTGGTGGCCCTGCTGCAGGTGCTCAGCCGCTGGGCTGAGCCGCTCACGTCTGTCTCAGTGAGCGCAGATCCCGGACCTTGAAACCCGAGCGCTCCTGCGTTCCACCCTGTGTGTCTTCCTGGAGCCTCACGGTGACTAGGGAGCATTTGCAGGGCAGCTTCCTAATAACATGTCACGCAAGTGGGACACGCGTGATGGCTGCTTCCCAGGGAGGAAGCCATCACGCAAGTGGGACTCGCGTGATGGCTGCTTCCCAGGGAGGAAGCCGAGCGCCACCCCCGCCTCCATTGCACCGCTGACGGCGGATCCTTCCGGTCCCATATCCCAGCCCCTTCCTCCGTGCCCAAGAGGTCCCCGCTGCACCACCGGGGCTCCTGGGTGACCCCCAGTGGGTTTGATGACAGACACACACCTCAGGTCACCTTGGGACTTTCTGGGAACTTTCAGCAAAGCTCCTCACCAGGCCCATTGTGTCCAAAGGCCTGGGATGGGCCCCCGCTGAGCATCCCTGCTGCTAGTGCCTCTGAGATTGGGGAGCTGGCCAATCAGAGCTGCAGAACCAGGTCTTGCCTCCTGATTTTACTGAAAGAAGACCAGCCCCAGGGGCTTTGCGACCAAGGCAGTGACTGAGCCGGGCCCACGGGCAGGGCTGCGCCCAGCAAAGACCAGCAGGACACCTGGATGCAAAGTTGAAGGTGGGCTCAACCCATGGGCTGAGGCCCTGCCTTCCCCCTGCAGCTGGGCTCTCTGGGCACCACCAGACCCTGGGAAGTGGGAAACAGTGGTTAAATATTCAGGAATTTTGCAGCCAGCTGTGAGAGCTGTCAACTGCCGTGGGAAAGACAGGGCGTTCACTCGTCAGGGCTGGGGGCAGGTAAGCTCCCTGCTCTCTCTTGCCCGCTCCTAGCACAGGACCTTCCCTGAATTATTTAATCTGTTCTTGCATTTTCTGTCCTAATGTCCTACCTGGCAAAGTGCTGTTCTGTCCAAAAAAATCCCCAGTACAAATTGGCCCAGGGTACTTTCTCTAAATAACCACCCTCCACCTGGGGCCCAACGTTTCTTTGCCAAATCCAGGAACATTGTCAGTGTCTTTTTCTTCTTCTTAATGACCGTTGAGTGACTGCTTTCCACCGGACCGCCTGAGCGCTGCCCTGGGGACAGCCGCAGCCCCTCGCTCACAGCTCCTCCCGGGGACATCCCCACAGGTGGCATCATCTGCTCGAGAAATGGTCCTTGACTCCTGGACACGTCACTTTTGTGGCTTGATCTGCAGCAGCTCCTTTTGATAAAGGGGGTTTCCATCAGTTTGTTAAAAAAGTTTTGTTTTTAACGGCCTCTATTTTTGACACAGTTTTATCAGCTGAGGCCCCAAGTTCTTCTTGGGAGGTCCGTGATCCAGGACCTTCCTCTGCTCCTGCGGTGTTCCACTGCAGCCTCTGGGCGCCACGCAGGTGCTGGTTCTGCTCACTCATCCAGCATTCACTCCTTGAACGCTGGCTTCCGCCTCTGAGAGGGGACCGTGTTCCCTAAGTGCCCAGTCGGGGCGGGAACTGCTCCCGGCACCCAGGACGTGGGTGAGCGGCACAGGAGCCAGGCAGAGAGGGTGATGTCAGAGAGATGAGGGTCTGGAAGAGCATGAAGGAGGGGTGGGGTCGAGGGGCCTGTCTGTGTCCCACAGAGGCTTCTGAGGTGGTGATGTGTGTCCAGACCTTCCTCCGTGTATCCCCCACTCCCTCACTCACTCACTCATCCATTCTGGGCACCTGGACGCCCACGCAACCACAGAGGAGCAGTGACTGCTGAGAGGTGACACCGGTTGAGTCATCCATCATCTCCTGAAGGAGTGCCCTGGGCCAGCGCCGGGGCTGACTGCTGGCCGCGAAGCCAGGAATGTTCCTCCCATGGTGATCTGGGAGGCCTGCAGAGGCGCGGGCTTTGGAGAGGAGGGTGACTGCGGAGGGCCTGGCCTTGCCCAGTAGTGAGCTGGGGGCCCCACTGACCCACAGCCCAATATAAGGGGTGGCCCAGCTTGTCTTGAGGTTGGCGGACTTCTTTGGAGCCATCAGGACATGCTCACTCACTGAAGTGGTGACTGTCCCTGGTTCCCTCCAGTGTTCCCGTCCTCTGTCGTTTTGCCAGAATCCTCAGCCCACTGCTCAAGGAGGGCTCTTCCTGCCAGGAGGTCCTGGGTCACCCAGCGCCAGGCGGAGTGCTTCCTGGTGCCCAACCATCTCCGGGGAAGGGGTGTTGCCTCCCACAGCACAACCTGTCTGTACAGGCTCCAGGTCCCTGGGGTGTTCTGGCACTGGCAGTCGGGCGAGGGCGGCATGTGGTTGGGTCGGAGGGCACTGCCAAGGCAAGCAGGGTGGGAGGTGCCCACCCTCTCCTGACCCCCTCACCAGCTGTTGGAAAGGTCTCAAATCTCAGGTTCTTAGCATCGGAAAGGCCTGCCTGCCCGGAGGGCTGGGGTTAACCGCTGTTGGTGGGCGGGGGTGGGGGTGTTAGGGCAGCTCTGAGTCTATGGTCTGGTTTCCCCTGGTGGGTGGAGGGAAGAGGGAGGAGGGAGCCCTGAGCCTCTCCCAGGCTGCACAGGAGCCTGAGAAACCTTCCAGAATCTGCTCCCAGACCATGACTCCTGATGTGATCTGACGTAATCTGATGTAGCCAGTGCCCTGGGCTTCAGCTACAGAAAGGCCTGGAAATGACCTGTCAGTGACCTTGGCTCTCAGAGGTCCCAGGAACCACATTAGTTGACCACGTGCAAGTGGTGGGGTCCTGCTCTGTCGTCCTGACCCCCGCCCCCGGGGCCCGTCTCTGTGGTCCTGACCCCCACAAGAAATCTGCTCTGCGGTTTTGACCCCTTGGGGCCCTGATCTGTAGTTCTGACCACCCCCAGGGGCCCGTCTCTGTGGTCCTGACTGCCCCCTCGGGGCCTGTATCTGTGGTCCTGACTGCCCCCGGGGCCCGTCTCTGTGGTCCAGCCCCTTTTCAGGGCCTGTCTCTGTGGTCCTGACCCCCCTTCAGGCCTATCTCCGTGGTGATGGAAGAAGTTTTTTTCTGACCTGGAGACGTGTAAGAAAGCAAGATTTAGAATCCTGTGCCTGGGCCCAAGGCATTTGCACCTGTGTGAACAGGAAGAGGGCCCAGGACAACCTCTGGGCCAACCCCCCGTGGCTGGGCCTTTATCCTGGCCGCCCTGGTCCATCCTCACACACCTTCCAGCAACACAGCTGTGCTATGGGCTCCCACCTCAAACCTGCTGGTCTCTGGGCCACCTGCAGAACGAGCCGGACTCTCGGGCCCCCTGCACCCCCTCTGCAGGGGCTCAGGCCGTCCCTGGCCCCCACCAGCGCCTGGTCCCACCTACCCCAGGCTTCCCACCAAGGTGTCCCTTCCCTGTCCTGCCTCTCATCCCCTCCTGTGCCTGCCCGGCTCCAAAGCCCCGTCGTCCAGACAGAGCCTGCCCCGCCGCTCCAGTGGGGACTGATGTGATGATCCCATCTCCTCCGCAGGAGGCACAATGACAGTTTGGGCCCCGCGGGTCACCCAGGCCTGGCATTCCCCGTGGGACTCTGACTGAGCCGGGCTGCACCCAGTGAAGTGGGCACTGACAGCATTGCCCGCTGTGGTCCCCTCAGAGGCTGTGCGTGCCAGGAAGGAGGGAGGGAAGCCCCCCAGCAGGGCCGGGAGCAGCTTGTCCAGGGGAGGGGTGCAGAGGGACCACACAGAGGCAGACGCGGACGGCAGGCCCCCCGGGCAGGGCTGGGAAGAGAGAACAGTGGGGTAGTGGGGGATGTGCTGCAGAGGCTGGTCATAGCCCGGGGCGGGGGGTGGGGGGAGTGGGAGCGGCCACTTCACAGACTGAACGGCAGACACCAGTGATGTCAGCAAGCCCAGCCCAGCCCGAGGAAGTCAGCACAGCTCTGTCCAGAGCGGGACCCCCCACTCAGCACCATGGACGCTTGGGGCCCAGTCACTCTGATACTTCCCGGCCCCGCCCACTGTTTGGTGACAGCATCTGCCACAGGAATGACAACCCAGAAATGTCTGCAGACGTCGCAGGTCAAAACCGCAGCAGGTGAGAACTCGGATGTTGGCCAAGCCGCGTCCCCACACAACAGCCTTGTCCGGGCTGCCTGCCCTCGAGGGTCTGGGTCACCAGGCGGGCCACCGGTGGGGGTGATGCTGTTTACGCTCTGCGCGGAGCAGACACACCTGCCCTTCAAGACAGCTTCGGGGCGAAGCCCCTACCAATGAACAAGTGAGAGAAAGGGGAGCACGAGCAGGAGGCATCGCCCGGCCCTCTGCCTCCCTGGCCCCGAGGTGAGGTCGCGCCCAACCTTGGAAAACCCCTCCAGAAAGCCTAGGGCAAGAGCAGGTGTGAGTTCACGCCCGGGAAGAACCAGAAGCAGCGGTGACGCATCAACGCCTGGGCAGCCACCTGGAACACCGGGAACGAGCCCTGCGCAGGTGGGGGCTGGGCGCAGAGCAGGGACGCGGGGCTGGGCCCCTGTGACCGGGGCCCCGCGCTGGCCCAGCACAGGGCCAGCCCCAGGAGAGGGCAAAGGTCACAAGTGGCCTCCGGCCCCGAGTGACCCTGAGCCCCGCCTACCACCGAGGCCCGCAGGAGTTACTAGTGCTGCTCTTGCTGATGGCAGCGGCCTGGGCCGCAGGAGCCGGCGGCTGAGTGCTGGGGGACGGGGTGGGGGAGGGGGAGGGGTGCAGCAAGAGAGGGCAGCTGGTGGCGGCTTGGCGCCCAGCTGTAGTGCGCTCGGCCCGGGCTGACCAGATGCCCCAGCTGATGTCCCCACATTGCCACCAGGGACACAGACCTGCCGGCGGCCCTCAGTGCTGCCCTGGGGCCAATGATGCACCCCCTCCTGCCAGGCTGCCACATTAGGAGGCCAGCCCCTTCCCACTGAGCCGGCCCCTGACCCCTGTCCCCCACAGCCGTTTCCTGAGGCTCCCGTGTGTGTCTCCTCCTCGGGGGCCGAGGTCCGGGGCCTCAGCAAACCTAAGCAGACCTGCTGGGGTTATTTCCTTCTGGTTCCAGAGCTGACGTGCCTTGCAGGGTTAAAGCCACTCTGACTTAGTTTTCCTTTTCTTAAATCACGAATCAAGGGTGGAGCAGGTGCTCAGATCAGCAGCTAAGAGATGCATCTTACATCCAGAAGCTTCTGTCTGGCCATCTCTCAATCATCCACGTTAAAAGACAGCCTTCAAAAAGAGGCCAAATCATGGCTCTGAAGCAGACAGACAATAAATGCATATTGACGATTTTATTAAACTCGTATTTAGTGGGGGAGCTGGTAAGATGTTCCAGCCAGGTCAAAAGAGAGTGAAAAAGCATAAATTTACAGGGAGAAAAGGAATAGATGGAGCTGGCTGGTCCACGGTTGGGCAGAGGGAAGTCAGCCTTGCTCCCGCCCCCACTCTCCAGCAGAATTCATCTACATCCCAGCCAGTCTCCTGAGACACAGACTGGGAGGCTTAAAGCAGCAGAGATTTCCCCTCCCACAGTTCCCGAGACCAGAGTCCTCTCCAGGTGTCCCAGGTTTGATTCCTTCTGGAGGCTCCGGAGAGGCTCCTTCCTTACCAGCAGTCCTGGGGCTGCTCGTCTCGTAAATCCATCACTCCACTCGCTGCCTCCTTCTTCCCATGGCTTCTCCTCTGTCCAGGTGCCTCACATCTCCTCTCCTTTCTCTTACGAACACACCAGTCACTGGCTTCAGGGTCCACCCTAAATCTAGGGTGCTCTTACCCAAAAAGCCTTACCTTGATGACATCTGCAGAGACCTGTCTCATTAGGTCACATGCATGGGAACCAGGCGTGAGCACCTGGACGTGTCTCTGGGGGCACCATTCAACCCACTGTCCATAAATAAGACTTACCTGGATTGCTATCGTTTACCTAACATTTACAGAGTGTAAACGTGCAAGAGAGTAGACTCGAAAGCCCCAGGAGGAGCTGGGGACGGCCCCTCGTCTTTGAATCGTTGCTGCTTGCTCCGGATTGCCTTACACTCAGTCCTCAAAATTGTGTCTAGGCTCTCAGAATGACAGACATGTCTTTTTATGCCCATTGGCCACTGGGTGCTGTAGGCACTGGACCTGGTGGAACTGGGGGACCTAGGGGACCTGGTAAGCTGTGCTGTGGACAGGGGATCTGCGGCCCATGGGGCCCACCTGGAAAGCCCAAACCACCACCACACAACCCCAATCTTCTGCCCTCTCCTCCTTGCCTCCCGCAGTTCCTTCTGCTACCAGAGGGCCTGCCTGCCTCAGGGCCTTTGCGCATGCTGCTCTCCTAATGGGCTCCTCTCCAGGGGTCGGCAGGCACTGCCCCTCTTCAGTTGGTTTCTGTTCAGAGGAGCCCCCTGCACCTGCTCTCCCAGCCCCACTGCACTCTGCGCCACACGCTGCGAATCTGCCTCAGGCCGTGAGCTCTGGACTCCGTCCTCTCTACCCTGCATCCCCAGCACCCAGAACTGCACCTGCCCTATAGCCATCACTGCCAGCACCTGTCCAAGGATGAGGGCCTGCCCTCGCTGCCGGCCTGGGAGGAAAGTGGCTCCCTCCTGGCCTCCCCCGACCCCCGCCCAGCTCCATCTCCTCATACTTGGTCTGCGCCGGCCCAGGTGGAATGGTACCTGGGTCCCCTCTACCTCCTGGCTCGGAACACAGAGCCCGGCAGGGGGCTGCCTCCCTTTCACGGCCAGGGCTGAAGGATGGGGTGAAGGAGGGAATGACCACCTATTTACAGGGAACAAGGAACCAGGCTGGACGGGAGGCGTCGGGTGGGCGGAGCAGGCCCCCAGGGAGGGAGGCAGTGGGCTCACAGAGAAGGACGACAGGCGCCTTCTGTCCCGCAGGGGCTGCGGAGTCAGAGCCCACTGCCCACGCTGTGCTCAGGCCCCAGGGCGGGATGCGGGCCCCGGGGCAGGAGGGAATCGGGTGGTCCTGGCCTGTCCCTGGGGGCCACCTGGAGCCCTGCTTCTGTGGGAGCCGTGCCTGAAGCCTCTTCCACGGTCCAGGTGGGACGGGCACTCCGTCAGTGCAGGCTCAGGGAGGGCCATGGACAGAAGCAGACTGGGGTCCCCAGGGACATTCCAGGTGCTTTCAGGAGACCCATCCACGTTTCTCTGCCCCCTACACGCACAGGGACTCAGAAAGCCCCACAGACGGGGTCACGGGGGTTGCTTTCCAGAGAAGCAGGTCCCAAGTCTACACTTGGACCATGTCCCTCCAAATACATGGCTCCCGGCAAAGCAAACAGAGCCAGACCAGGCGCTGCAGCATGTCCTCTGTCCTCCGGCCCGACTCGAGCCCTTGCAACCGACTCGCCCTGGTGGGCAAATGCCTGTCCTCCCGCCCCTCCGCGCATTTTCAGTTGGGGGGCCTTCCCCGCCTGGCCCGGGGACGCAGTGGGCAGGGGGACCCCGCCCCTGTCCCCTGGCAGCCCACCACCCCTCCTCCTCCAGGAAAGCCCCTCAGCCTACAGGTGCCCTAACACGGGGCATCAGGTCACCTGCTAGGCCTCAGCCAGAGGGAGGGGGTTGGGCCCCTATTTTCAAGAACTGCTGCGCAGGGAGCAGTATAGCTCAAGCGGCAGAACACATGCTTAGTGTTCATGAGGCCCTGGGTTCAGCCCCCGGTACCTCCTCTAAAATAAATAAATAAGCCTAATTACCTCCCCTCAACAACAAAAGAAAAAAAAATTGCTGTGCAGGAACCCAAGGGGCCTGGGAGGGGGACTGTGGCTCTGAGACCCCGGGATGGGAGGGGAGAGCTCAGGAGGATGGGGGGCGGCTCTGCAGGGCACTCGGGAAACACGGGGGCCCAGTCCCTGGCAAGCAGGCAGGTGCAGGTGTATTTGCAGCCCAAGGAGTAAGGCCACCACACTGAGGAGTGAGGAGGCAGAGGAGGCCCTAAATGGGGTGCGCCCACACTCGGAGGCAGGGAGGAGCATCAGCAGGGGTCTGCGCCGGGCGGCCCATCTGGGTGGCTCTGAGAGCGGGACCCTCTCTTCGCTGTGCTCGGTGTGTTTCCGGGAGGCCACCTCCTGGCCACAAGGATCCACTTAAGTGCCCCCCAAAATGAACAACAATAATAACAGCCCCCACTAGATGCATTACTGTGAACTTCAGAATATCAAGGGGGGAAAGGAGGTCCTGAAAGATCTTTGAGGAACAAAATACCTGTCACCCACGGAGGAGTGAGGACTGACTGTCTGCAGCTGGAGGTGCAGGGGTCGGCAGAGTGGTCCATCCAGATGCTGCTGGGGGTTACTTTTGCTGAGAATTCACTCACTGACCAAACGGTCGGTCAAGTGCGAAAGTGGCTAAGGCTGTTTTCAGACACGTAAAAGCCCAGAAAACACACTGCCCACACACCCTTTCTTAGGACACTACTTTAGCAAAATGAGGAGATTAAACCAAGAAAGAAAAAGACGTGGGTCCCTGAAGCAGTCTCTCCAGCTCATGGGGACAGTGTTGGGAAAGCCAGGACAGTCCCTCTGAGCAGGTGTGGAGAGCAGCCAGTTCAACGCGGAGCAGGAGGATGGAGGGCTCTGGAAGGAAGTCCCTGGGGATGGGAAAGGATCCCTGATACTGTGGGTTGAGTTGTGTCCTCCAGGGAGAAATGTGCAAGCCCTGCCCCCGGTAGCGTGAAGGTGACTGTATTTGGAAATAGCGTCTTTGCAGATGTGATCCAATTAAGGGGCGGCAACACAGGGCCAGAGCGGGCCCTCACCCGGTATGACCGGTGTCCTTATAAGAAGAGGAGAGACAAACAGACAGAGAGAGATGACCATGTGACGAGGAAGGCAGAGATCGAGCTGATGTGGCTTCCAGCCAAGGAAATCCAAGGACTGCTGGCAACTGTCAGAAACTGCAAAAAACAAGGAAGGATCCTCCCTCAGCATTGTTGCAAAGAGAGCACGGCCCTGCTGGCACCTTGATGTTGGACTTCCTGCCCCCTGAACTGTGAAAGAATAAATTTCTGTTGTTTTAAGCCATGCCACTTTGTGGCCCTTGAGTACATAGCCAGAGGAAACCAATGCACCTGACGTGAGGGAGAGTTGGGGGAAAATGAGGGTATGATTAAAACAGTGTAAGGGAAAAAAACAAAGGCATGTGGAAAGGCCAGGAAAAACATAAAGCAGTATCGGGAAAGATGTGTGACAGCGTACACCACTGGCCTTTGCTATAAGCAATATTTCTTCAATCAAAATAACACAAACATTGTTTATAAATTAAAAATCATGATATTGAGAGGATGGGGAGGAGAAATTAGGATGCAAAAGAGCTAAAATCCAATCATTCATAGCAAGAAGCCAGCAAATAAGGTCTAAAAACAGTAAACCAAGAAGTAGCCACATGAACCTGGGTTTCCCTCTCTGTGGTGGCCACCCCTCCCCTGCTGCCCTCCCTCCCCATCCTGTTGACTGGCGGTGTGGGCTACGCCATGGCTGACCCTCGGGGGTCCCTGTCGTCAAAAAGTCATACCATGAAAAGAAAAAATGACATTGACTGTCTCAGACCACAAATAAGGTGTTTATACTGCTTCTCAGTGAATGGGCCAGGAGCACATGGCAGCTGTATTTCCATTTGGCCAGTAAGAGAATCAGTTCCGTCCAAGTTTGTACATGGATTCTTCCTGGCAGAGATATTTCATAGAAAAGAATAAAAGATGGTTAGATGATTGCCGTTAGACTAAATTTTAGGTAAATATATACATAAAAGCCTCCCAGAAGGTCGGGGGGGCCTTCCGTTCCAGAGTAGGCCAGTGGTTTGGATGTGAGAATTTTTTTTGGTTTTAAGTAGGAGAAGGAACTGCAGCAAGAAAGGAGGACGCCCGAGCTCTTTCCCAAGGCAGTGTCTCCTCTGCAAGATTGCAGTATTTGTCTTAGAAACCATCCTGGGTTAATTTTTGTTTTCTTGTAAGAAGCAGCAGGAATGGTAACAATTAGACCCCATCACCACAAAGAACAGCATTCCAAGGGAATTTCACATTTTGGGGAAAAAAAAGTGGAACTTTGGTTTACTTTGCTCCGTCCTGTAAACAGTCTCAGGCCTTGGTGCTGAGTACAGGGCCCACAGCTGTGAGTGGGACGCTGGCCCACCTGGGGTAGCACCGTGAAGAATGGGGATCCCGAGAGGTTTAGAGAGAATGGGCATGTTCCAGGCCTGAGTGCCTCTTCGAGGTGCCACGCCCGGCAGCTCCTCGGAGTTCAGACTCAGGGTGCAGAGCAGCCTGCGTCGTGCTGGTTTCGCTGGGGGCTCCCTGAAGCCCAGTGACGTGGGGGCAGAAGGGGAGGCAAGCGGGGCTGCTCCTTCCCCTGACCCCCCGCCCCGCCGCGAGCCGACGCCCAGGGCCCGGGTCCCCTCCCGCAGGGACCGCGCCGCCACAGCGGGAGCCAGCCGGAGCCCGTTCTCCTGGGACACTCGGGGCCGGCGGCCGGGTTCGGATGGCTGTGCTCACAGCCACCAGCTAGAGCGGGCGCCGGAGCCTCCTTAACCACACGGCTCGAATGAAAGTCCTCTTACTCTTCCAAGTGGCAAAATAAACATGCGTGTCAAGGTTCTGGACCAAGGCCACCCGTCTGTTAAGACGGATTTGCAGCTGTTTGTTGCTACTTATGAAATAATTGCGTCTTGTTTTGAATGTGGCTTTTCTTAAATGCGGTCTTGTTATGTGAGTTTTTGCAGCCGCTCCACGGATGTCTCCAGTCTCACGCTGCTTAAACGTGTTTTATGGTTATTTGGAGAACAGTTGTGCATGAGTTTGCTAGTAAGTGACCACAACCGAGCGGCTTAAAACTACGCCAATCTATTATCTTGGAGTTAGGAGGTCAGAAGCCCTAAATCGAGCTCGGTGTGCGGCCAGGGCTGCTTTCTCTCTGGCGGCCTCCTCGGCTTCCTCCTCCGCCTTTCAAGGGCGGCACCACGTCTCCTGCCCCCTCTGGCCTCTGCTTCCATGGCCACTTCTCTCTCCGACCTTTCTGCCTTCTGAGGATAACCTCCCTTCTCAAGACCTTTACTTTAATCCCATCTGCAAAGTCCCTTTCACCCTCTCAGATGACATAATCCCAGATCCCAGAGATGAAGGTGCGAATCCCTGGGGACTGATGTTTGGCTTCCACAACGGGACCTGATGGAGTCTGCAGAGCTTCCAGTTACCTGGGAAAGGGTTTGAAGACCGACACGGACAAAGGCTACCAGAGACGACCCTCGGATGAGAGCTCTCGGTGGTCACCTCGGCGGGCCAGCCTGAGGCGGGAGGAGAAGGTACACAAAGTGTCTTTTACATTCTTCGGATTTGTTTGTTTTATTAAGTGCAGTTATTATAAAATAATATTTCTTCAATTACAAAAAGAAAGAATGCTATGTTCCCATTCCCAGGATGCTGGTCATCGGAGGAGGTGCACCTGTGTATAAGGTGCTGCCAGCCGGTGCTCGTGCAGTGGAGAAGTTTGTACCAAGGGCCAGGTGAGCCCGGGGGGCCGGGGGGCCAGAAAAGAGGGGCCTCTCTAGGCCAGTGGCCTTCAAACTGGGGACGCAGCAATGCCTAGCACTTCCTGAGGGCACAGGGAGGGGCCCCTATGTTCTCTTCCAGTGTCCCTGGTGGCCTGCAAGTGTCCCCAGGACTCTGGGGCTTCCGGGTGCTTTGAGTCTCCCAAGGCACAGTGTGGGGGGCCAGGAGGGGAGGTGATGCTCTGCGGTCAGGGAGCCAGACCCTAGGGAGACCCCAACCCTAACTTCCCACCTTCTCAGCTGCTGCCAGTGCCCCTCCCGGGGGTGTGACACCACGGGAGGAAAAGCGCCCGGTCAGCCAACGGTCCAGGCTGAGGCTCTGACCCCGCAAGTGGGTGGGACAACGTCCTGCAGGCCACGTGGGCAAGCCGCCCTGGACAGAAGTCACATCCACTCGTGCTGCCGACAGAAACAAGCTGCCCTCCACCCGGGGTCCCAACCGGCCGTCGTGACACTCAGATCCCCTCGTCCCCTGACCGCACGGGAAGCCGGGCCTCTGAGCTGATGGCAGCAGCGGTGTTAACTGCTTCCTGCTGGACTCGTATTTATCACTGGTGAGCACGGAGCCTCACCCACGGCGCACACACGCGCACGCACTTGCACGCTCACTCCTGGGCTCACACACCTGAACCCAACACTGCCTCACACACACTCACCAGGGACACCAGCCTGGGCGGCCCCCCTTAGCCAACAGCGTCCCCTTCAGCCGCGCGGACTTCACGTTGCTGAAACACGGGGACAAGACGAAGAGCGATGACTTTCTGTGTTCACGGTGTAGTGAGCGGGCAGGTTGCCTCCACACGACTCCGCCTCCCTCCCGGCGCTCGCAGCACACGCGGCAGTACGCTGAAAAGAGTGACTTCACGGTCGCTTTTTTTTATTTTTAAATTTCTATTATTTTTCGGGGGGGGAGCTAAGTTTATTTTTAATGGAGGCACTGGGGAATGAACCCCTCCTGCGTGCTGACTACGCATGCGCTCTACCGCTGAGCCGGCCCCCAACCACCAGTTACCTCTTACATCTTGACGTGACTGCTTAAACTTAGGATGAGAAATTTTGGCCGTGGGAGACTGCATGTACACACGGGAGTGGCCAGATCACGTGAAAATGAGACTCTGACTCAGCCTTCAGCAACCTGCCCAGGTGGCCGACCCGCCGCCTCCAGGACCAGCCGGGGTGGCCGTGTGAGTCACCCTGGCTCCAGGCCAGACCGCTGCCTCCTGAGACCATCCCGGAAGCAAAAACAGTCGGCCCAGAACCGACAGAGCTTGGCCCGTGACCGCCCGCCGGCCTCCCTAAGTTTGTCGCCGATTCCAGCTCAGGACCTACAGGAGGGAGCCAGGTGTACACCCTGAACAGTCACAGGGGACGCGCTTCTGGTCCACCCCCACCTCCCCGCTGCCCCACGCAGCTCTTCCCGCCTCCAGGCTGCCCGGAACACTGAATAAAGAGCCTTTGACTTGGGTGGTCTTTGTTACCTCCGCTGTTGTTAGGCTGGGCAGGGGCCCGGCAGATGGGAGGGGGCACTGGAGACTGGGGGCTGGTGAGCGGCAGCCTCAACACCCAAATGTCATCCCATGGGCCACTGGGGACCGCCAAGGAGCTCGCTGAGGGAGGTGGCACCATCCATCAGTGTGGGCAGGGGAGCACACTGGCAGCGGGGGCTGTGGGTGCTGAACGGACCTGGAGACACGGGAGGTGGGGGGAGGTGCGCACCTCAGTCTTCCCCGACCCCCCCGGCTCATCCGACGGGGCAGAGGCTCGTCCCTGTCCCCGGGGGAACTGGAGAAGGCGCCTGTGCTTTAACCCCAGACAAGTCTGCACCCTACCTGGTCAGAGTCCATTCCAGGACGCCTCCCCCGTGCGGCCCCTCAGGGACCAGGCGCCTTCCCTCTGTGGCTCTGCCCTGCTCTCACCTAGGTGGGGACCAGGAGGAGTTTGGAGGCCCAGGTGTGGGAGGGCGGCAGGAGGGGCTCCTGGCCACGGGGCTGGCGTGAAATGCAGCCTGGGCTCCTGGGCTGAGGGGCAGGTGAGGATGAGGACGCAGTGACCCCACCACTCCCTCCCTGCTCCTACTTTCTTCCTTTGAAAAATGAGCAGAGATGGCTGAGAGGGTCAGTGCGGTGTTGCCATGGTGTCACACACACAGGGTCAGAGCACAGCCAGCCGGCTTGGTGCTCCCGGGTGTCAGCGAGTGTCCCCACTCTAACCACACCCAGACGACTGGGGTCCCCTGCCCAGGCCCCTCACATAGCCACCTGGGACCCAGGGTCCGGGCTCTTCATCCACTCATGTGACATCACTGACTGGGAAGCCATCACACCGAAGTGTCACAGACATGCTTAGGGAGGTGTCTTTCAGCCCTGGGTCCAGGAAGGGAGGAGGTCCTCCCATCACAGAGGCCTAAGGCCCTCTCCCCAGCCCCCAGGCCGCAGAAGGGCCCAGCTTCCCAGACAGAGCTCGAGCCCAGAGCACACAGACCAGAGACGCCAGCTGTGCGTTGTGCAGGTGTCCCGGGTAACAAACGAGACCAATGGCGACCTGCCATCAAGAGTGAGCTTGGTCAGCAGACCAGGCAGCCCAGCAGGAACCCAGCCTAGCTGTGTGGAGGAGGGAGACGGGTCAGCAGGTCCAGGGGCCTGGCTGGTGTGTTTGGTGGTGAGGGGGCAATCCAAGTCCTTGAGAGGAAGAGGAACCAGAAGCATCGTTCAGAAGCCACCACTGGCCTTTCTGGATCCTCACACCTCGGCCATACCTGGACTGTGAGCTGCACGGGGCTCCCAGCTTTTAAAACAATGCCAGTTCCCACACCTGTCATCCTCCTGAAGCCCTGAAGCCCACCTTTCTTTGCATGGGGACTGCAGGCGTCCAGGCGGGCAGTCAGCATGCAGGCGCCCAGTGTGGGCAGGGCTCGCCTCGCCCTGGGCGTGCATGGTCTACACCAGCCCCACCCGGACACAGCCGAGGAGCCGCCTGGCCAGCAGGGCGAAGGGGAGGGAGCACAACTGGGAGTGGCCGCGCATCACAACCACACACGGGGCACAGACGCCCCGCACGTGTGACGAGCAGACTGAGCAGGACCGGGTCAGTGAACAGACAGAGGTTCCCAAGGCCACCTGGAGGGGCGGAGGGCGGCCACGGTGGGAGGCTGGGGTGGGCAGCGCTGCTGGCTCCAAGGAAAGACGGGGTGGGGGAGGCGGGGGCTGGGCCGGAGGCGAAGCCTCTGGACAGCAGGGACGGGGTGCAGCCCGCCCGAGCACCTGCTAGAACCCTCGCACTCACCCCGCCTCCCACGGCCCGGCCCAGAGCACGCTGGGCCCTGGGACAGCGGCAGCCAGTGAGACCGCTTACGTTGTCTGACTTCCATCTGTATGTGCGTGTTTACTGTTTTTAGCTGAGTGTTCTGGGATGTCTGGGTCCGTCTCTGTGTTTACTCACAAATCCAAGCCAAGGTTAAGTAACTGGTCTTCATCAAACATTCACTCTATCCCAGAGCCAGAACCGGCCAGAAGAAGGACTAGAACAGAGGGAAATGTCCAGGGGAAAGCATGGGGAATGAGGCGGGAAGCCCCATAAAAAGACTAGCAGGACCCGCAGGCACGGCCACTACTCTCCTGCCAGCACCATCCCGTTCCCTGGCCCAGAGGCTCTATCTCACTTTTTGCTTCTGAAACGGCTTACTTACCCCTAAAATTCTATTGGTTCCCTGAGCTCACTTCTGATTGGTTATTTCCTTCACTCCTGATTGGTTATTTCTCTCACTCTTGATTGGTCCATTTCTACAAAGCTTGTTCCTAATTAGTCAACTTTTGTTATACCTTATTTGCATATGATGTTACAAAGTGTAAACTGGCAGCCTGTAAAAGCCGGTGTAAACCGACAGACGGGTCCTGAGCTTGGAGTGTTATCTCCTCTGGGCCCACTGGTGTAATAAACCTGAGTTTTCTCCAACTCTCCGAGTGCTGCTTGGTCTCTTGCCCGGATCCAGGCTGCTGTCACAACTGAGCTGGAACACTGAGCTGTAACACATTTTTTTCTACAACGTTTCCACATCTTCTTAAAGACACCCACCCACATGTCCACGTGCTGAAGAATGAAGTAGGACCCTCACCTCACACCTCACACAAAAATGAACTCAAACTGGACCGGAGGCAAAACTGCAGGAGCTACAACAGTAAAACTCTCACATGAAAACAGAGGACAAGCTTCACGACGTTGGGTTGGGCAGCGGTTTCTTGGATCTGACACCAGGAGCACAAGCAACAAAAGAAAAACTAGATAAATTTGATTTACATCAAAATTAAAACTCTTGTGCATCAAAGTATACTATCAACAGAGTGAAAAGACAAACCACAGAATGAGGGGAAATATTTGCGTGTCATCTAAGGGGCTAGTGCCCAGAATATACAAGGAACTCCTAGAACTCAACAGCAGAAAACAAATGGCCCTGATTTTTAAAATGGGTAAAGGACTTGAATAGACATCTTTCCAAAGGAGATAAAAAGAATTGGAAATAAGCACCTGGGAAGATGCTCAATATGGCTGATCAGGAGCAAATGCAAATCAAAACCACACAAGGAGGGAGGGTACAGCGAGCTCAGGGGTAGAGTGTGCACTTCACATGTACCAGGGCCTGGGTTCAATCCCCAGTACCTCCATTTTTAAAAAATTAAGTAAATAAACCCAATTACCCTCTCCCCCCAAAAAAAGAGTTTTGAAAAAATGCAGTGAACATTAAAAAAAGCAAACACAAAAGAGGTGTCACTTCACCCCCATTAGGCCGGCTATTATTAAAACAACAATACCATCAAACGGTAGAAAACAAAACCAAAGTGCAGGCGAGGATGTGGAGAAATCGGAAACTTTGCGCACTACTGGTGAGGATGTAAAATGGTGCAGCTGCAGCGGAAAACAGGATGGTGCTTCCTCAAAAGAATTAAACATACAGTCACCATACCCTCCATCTGGGTCTATACCCAAGGGAAGTGAGAGCAGGGACTTCAGCAGATAATTGCACACCCATGTTCACAGCACATTCACAGCAGCCAAAAGGTGGAAGGAAAAGAACTCGCACATCGTCCATCAGCAGACGGTGGATAAACAAAGTGTGGTCCATCCACACCACGAACAGCATTCAGCCTTAAAGAGGAAGCAAATTCTGGCACCTGCTACCAGGTGGATGAACCCGGAGGACGTTATGCTGAGTGAAATGAACCAGACGCCAAGGGGACAAATACTGTGTGACTCCACTTACTTGAGTTCCCTAGAGCAGTGGAATCCCAGCAGAGAGCCGGCGGCTGCCAGGGCCAGGGCGCCTGTCTAACGGGCGTGGTGTGTCAGTTCTGCGACGTGAGGCAGTCCTGGAGGTAGACGGTGGGGGCGGTTCCACAGTGGTGTGGGTGTACGCGATGCGGTGAAGTGTGCGCTTAAAAATGGTTAAAATGGTAAATGTCATGGTGTATATATATATATATATACACTATAATTTTAAAAAACGGGCTACACATAAAAACATAACTATTTTTATCATAAAAAGTTAAGCTTTATAGATCATTAACTTCTTTATAGACACAGCAGAGTTAGCATTAAGCTATAATTTAGCCAAACAACAACAAATTTTAGTAGAAAGAATGCACCATTTCAACCTTTTTGTAGTAGTTATCTTCAAAGGTAAGTTTAGGAATAACGTATGATTTCCATTAGAGTTGCGATTTTACGCTGAGAGTTGTTCAACTATTTAAGCTTGTAAGACAGTATCAGAACGGGTGTGTGAACGTGATCTGTTATAAGCTTAATTCATTAGATAAAGAGTAATTGAAGTGTTGAAGAGGATTGGTGTGTTTGTGGTGTAAATGTTTCTTGTCAGGTATTTGAAATGCTTAAAAAGAAAAATGGCACATTAAATTATAATAGAACTTAAAGGGAATTTAAACTTAATAAAAAGCTAAAAAGGCATGAAGCCAGCATTAGGAAGGCCAGGCTTGCTGGGCCCTGAGCTGGATCAACCAGGTGAACTCGTTTTCAAACAAGATAATGTCTGGTGAAGAATACCCCACAGCGGTGAGGCGGGAGTGGCATCTGCTGATTAAGGCAGCACCCGGGGGACAATGCCCTGTCACCTCTCCCCCCAAAGTATCTGTTGTCACCACTGCCCTGCAAACCCAACCCACTGTTTGCTTCCCAAGTGAGAACGTCCCCCGTGTAAGCACAGCCACGTGGTACTGAGGCGTAATCCGAAGGGAGGCCTTGGTTCCAAGCTGGACCCACGGTCCCTGCCCGGCCCCTGCCCAGAGGCACGGCAGGAGGGTGGGCAGGACCCCGGGCTGGGCAGCACATCCTGCCCCAGGACTGTGGGGGCTGTAACCGAGGGAGTCAGACCCATCCCCAAGGAACACGGAGGGAACGGTTGCTTCTCTAGCAAAACAGACCAAAAAATGACTAAAATGACCAAAATCAGTCCTAGAACTGGAACATTTCAAGTCCAGCTTCCAGAGAAGAAATTAGAAAGGTGGCTAAAGCTCTCTCTTTGGCAAAATTCAGCTTTGAAGTTCAAATTCGGCTAAATTTTATTTACTTTTTAAGTCGATATTTCCATCTTGTGTAAACTTTTCTAGACACAGGAAAAAGATGGAAAGCCTCCTCTAATGTATGAAAACACAGCTTTCATAACGGTAGCGTGTGAAAATGATGCCATTTCACTTGAGTCCAGAGATGCAAACATTCTGGATAAAACAGTTGCCAAAATGTTCTGCAGAACTATCAGCCACGGTGCCAAGGTATCCAGTCATCGTGCTCGGCCACCCAGTGGGTTTACGTTAGCAGTGCAAGGACAGTTCAAGGGCAGGACGTCTGTCAGTATGAAGAAGAAAACTGAGTGAAGAAAGAAGAGGCAGAGAACCCAGGCTAAGCACTCAGAGAACAGAAGCTCCTTGATCGGTCTGCCCCCGGGCGGCCTGAGGGCGGGCCTCACTGGGGGGCTCATGAAGGCACGGAGAGGTGAAAAATCGGTCCTGCGTCCAGATGGACCGGGAAACCTCTGTGCGACAGAGAACTTGAGTGGGGAAAGGGCCTCCTCTTGGTTATGCTTGACCGCACCTCCCAGAACCCAGCTCAGACTGGCAGGTGCAGACGGGAGCGTAGGAGGAGGGGTGGGAGTCCCAGCCAAGGTCAGGAGCAGTGGGTGGCAGGGATGCCCGCTGCCCGGGCTCTGGTCTCAGCCCTCGTCTCTGCTCCTCGCTGGCGCTGGATGCCGCCCTCCCTCCCCTCCCCCGGCCACGCGCGAGTCCGCCTGGCGGGGACCTGGACCACTCGCGGTCTGAGAACATTCCGCCCTCAGTCCTGGCGTGCTGGGCAGGTTGCCGCAGCTCCACACTCCTGAGGAAGGGGTCTGACGGGCCTGCTGGGCCCGGCGCCCACCCGGCTCAGAGGTCAGGGCCAGGCAGGGCAGGGCCTTGGGCAGGGGACGGGCAGTTCAGAGAGTAGCCCTCTCCTCAACCCCCGAGGAGGCCGCAGACTGCAGGCCAGGGAAGCTGGGCCAAGCACGTCAGCCAAGGGTACGCGGGGGCCTCCAAGGAGACAGAGTGTTCTGCGTCTGTTTGGTGGTCACAATAACAGCAAAAATGAGCAAACCAGCTCTGAGGCCGCGTGTGCACAGCACCCTGAGCCCTCCCGCTCAGCTGACGGAGGGCTCCCGTGACCGCCTCTGCTACAGGTGGGGAAACTGAGGCTGGGAACGGCTAGATAGCTTGCCCACAGCCAGACAGCTGGTCATCCCGGTGGCCAGGCTCTGGTCTGGGCTCCTGAACCCTCACCTGCCTGCTTACCTGTGACAAGTAAGGACCGTGGAGTGCATCTGGGAGAAGCAGCCCTGCCCCCCGGCCCAGGCTCACCGACACACATCCTCAGCAGGTGCAGACTTGCTTTTTCAGAGGAAGAAACATGAACAAACTGAACAGAGACAGTAATCAAAGACACAGTAGAAGAAAGTTTCTTGAACTGAAGACCAATCTCAATCTATTTAACAAAAAGTCTTGTTGGTACCAAACAAAATTAATGACAATCTGGTGAGAATCTTCAAGTAGAAAACATGAAAGGAAGACACTCAGAGTGGGGCAAAAGAGTTCTGTGCAAACACCAGGAGACTACAGAGGGCGGCCACAGCGCCACAGCTCCAGACCACGACGTCTGTACCCAGCCAGGTCATTCTGCACATGTACAGGCAGCAGGAAAAAAATTCTCAGATACAGGGGGTTCAGAAATTGTACTGAGAACATATCCTACCCGAAAAACCAACTCAAATAATTATCTGGGCAAATGAGCAGTGAGTCAAAATGAAGACCCACAAACAGTGATGGGCAGACAGGGGAATCAAGGTGATTGACACTAGAATTAAGTTCAAGTAGGTTATGTGAATAAAACATGAATGTTACAAAAGACCTACTGCTAAAGTTAAACCTCTTCCACCTTATCAGGAACAATGGCCCTTCAGGGGTCACACTTCATAGCAGACAGGGGTGACATGGCAGGTAAGGCCTGGAAGAGGTGTGGAGGCCATCACATCCAGAGCCAGTACCAGACTCTCAGGGTCCCCTGCCCACCCCAGAGCCCTTTGGTGTAGCTTACCTAAGAAAGAGCACTGGTCCCCATCCCACCCCCATGACCTACCACATCCCTCCACACCTTCCTGTGGATTTGCAGCTTCTTATAACATTCCCTGTGTATGAATCAGGGTTCTCCAGGACAAACAGAACCAATAAGGGATATATCTCTAGCTATATTGGTATATAGATCTAAGTGGGGGAGGAGATTTATTTTAAGAATCAGCTTGGGCACTTGTGGAGGCTGGCAAGTACGAAGTCTGCAGGGCAGGCTGGAGGCCCAGGAAGAGCTGATATTGCAGCTCAAGTCTGAAGGCCGTCTGGAGGCAGAATTCCTTCCTCCTCAAGGGACCTCAATCTGTTTTCTCTTATGGCCTTCAACTGATTAGACGAGGCCCACCCACCTTTTGGAAGGCAATCTGCTTTACTTGGAGTCCATTGATTTAATTTTTTTTAACTTGGGGATATCTCATTTTTTTTAATTGAAGTATAGTCAGTTACAGTGTGTCAATTTCTGGTGTACAGCACAATGTCCCAGTCATGCAGATACATGTATATATTTGTTCTCATTTGTTTTCATTAAAGGTTATTACAAGATATTGAACATAGTTCCCTGTGTGATTTAATGTTAATCTCATCTTTAAAAAATTTTTAATGCAACATCCAAATGTGTTTGACCAAATGTCTGAGTACCGACCATGGCCCAGCCAAGCCAACACATAAAATTAACCATCATGCCTTATCAATCTTTTAAAAATTATATTTTCCAGAAATTGTAAGGAGAGGCAAATATCCTCCTTTCTAAAGAGTGGACCACCTAATCTTACCTCACACACCATGGGTTATTTCTACCACTTGAGTCTATACTTGTTATTACATTTCAAAACCATGAAGTTTCATTCTGAATTACACAGTTGGGGCAGGGGAGTGGGACCGCTAACGGCATTAATCTCACCCTTACTATTGGCATGTTTTCTTGCTACTTTATTCATGCTGAATAATCGGACGGCAAACCACAGCCCTCATGCCAATCCTCCCTGAAATATTTCTGTTTGCGTCTCTTAAAAAATACACATATTTTTCCCATAAACAACTTCATAAGCTTAACAAAATCAGGGCAAATTCTTTTGTAATGTCTAATCCTCAGTTCATGTTCCAATCTCCCAAATGGCCCAAGAACATCTTCTACAGCTGGTCTCTCCTGGAGAGGACTCAACCCAGGCTGCACGTGATCTGTCACAGCCCCGGGTGTGGGGTCCCTGGAGCACAGGCCGCCCCAGCGGCGCTGACAGGGAGCCAGGCCGGCGTCATGTGGAACGCCCACAGCCAGCGTTGGCCTGGCAGCTGGTTTTCCCATCCCTTGTCATCCCTGCGGCTGCAAGTTCACTCTGAAGGCTTCTGGACTCCAGTTTAACTCTGTTTGGCAAGAGTACCCTGTGGCAGACGTTTGCGGAGTTGAACCATAGCACGAGACACGAAATTCTACTGTCACCCTGTGGTGGGGCCAGCGCAACCTCGGGATTAGCTCCAGGAAACGCCGCCGGCCCACTGAGCGGGGCAGCGACAGCCCCCGGCTGGCCGCCCTGGTGCCGCAAAGGCAGCTCGCAGCCACTGGCAAGGAATCCAGGGTCAGCCCTGAAACGCGGGGCAGGGTGCTCAGAAGCGCTGGGCCTGCTCCTGCCCCTCGGCGTCGCGGCCTCCCCGTCTGGGGCGGAGGCCTGTCTCCCGCGGGGGCGCCGCTGCTGGCTGGGCCTCGGTCCTCAGGCAGGTGAGCAGGTTGATGACTGGATGAGGTGGGGCCCTCGGGGGGGTTGGAGAGCGCCCGTCAGGAGGGGTGACCTCTAGACACACTGCTCACAGTGGATAGCAGCCTGGGCACCACGGGAGCGTGACCCCAGACCTCCAAGTGGCACCTGCGTTTCGCGGGCCCCTCGTGACTGAAAAGCCCTGGCGTGGATGGGACTCTGGTGGAAGGGACAGCAGGCCAACCCCAGCACTAGGTCAGCAGGGGACTGGGGGGGTCTCAGCCCGAGGCTGCTCCCGTGATCGCAGGACACTCTGCCAAGGGATCTGAGCACGTGATTCCGCAACTAACCCGCTGACCTGCCGTCGGGGAGAGGATCTGGCCGCGGCCTCAGGACACAAGCCCTCTGGGAGCCTGGAGTCTTCCGTTGCTGGTGCTGGCTGAGGGACAGCGGGACACCAGGGAAGGACTGGGACGCCCTCCAGCCCAGAGAGCAGCCCCTGACTGACAGCCAACCGGAAAACAGGGCTCTCGGGCCAGTACCTGCAAGGAACTGGGTTCTGCCGACAGCTGCTGTGAGCGTGGAAGGGCCTGTGCTGCACTGAAGCCGTGGCCTGGCCAGCACGGGTGTCGGCCCCGAGGCCCGGACCAGGCCCAGCCACGTGGGGCCAGGCCTCCCACCTGCAGGCCGAGCTGCCAGTGCCGTGGTTCTTCCGCGGACTGACTGACTTGTTTCTGTGGCGAAGTACACGCCACGTGAAATTCGCCGCGTTCCCTGTTTTACTCAGTGGCACTAAGCAATTCGCTGGTTTGTTCTGGAACCTGCCGTCTACCCAAACACGCTGGCTGGACAGGCCCCGAGTCCAGGTCTTGAGGGCGCACTTGGAGAAAGTGTGGGTCCTGGCCAGAGGCCACAGGGAAGCCCCAACTGGCTGCTGGGGTGATTTGCTTCCTCCAGGCAAGTCCCGGCTGTGTTTACTTTCTCCGAGCCACCTGCCAGGGAAACTCCACACCCAGAACGTGGAGATTAGCTTCCAGGAGAACATTCCACCAGCGCAAGCCGCGGGCACAGGGAGGAAGTGAGTGGGCCCCCTCCAGGCCCGAAGGCCCCGAGCCAGGGCTACCTGGCGAGAAGAGCAGGACATCTGGCCGCCCTTGACCTGGGGCACCTAGGCGAGCAGGCCGCCTTCCCTGGGCATTCGAGCACCCGGGCTGCGGGTTCGTCCAGGGGAGGGGCAGGAGGGGCCGGTTAGCACTTGGCGTGTCTCGGGGGGCTGCTGACAGGGCCCCCAGGCACTGCCTCTGGGCCAAACCTGCTGGTTCATGACAAGAAACCTGTAGGAAGGCTGCTGTCCAGAACTCCCCCAGCCCCGGTCACCTAGGTCACCTCTGGTCAGCTGGGCCGCATGACAGGGCGCCTCCCTCCCGGAGAAGGGTTTCTGCAGAAAGCAGGGTCTCTCTGAGGAGACATGAGTCCGCACACATGAACACAAGTGCAATGCACCCACACGTAGAGGTGCAGGGGCTCAGAAGTCCGCCCCACACCGTGCCGCCACCGCCATCCCCTCCTGGGACCAGACGGGCGTGGGCATGGGGGGGGGGTGCGTCTTGGTTCCTCTTTTGGCCACACCAAGACTCTCGTCCTAGAATCTTCTTTCTGCCCATCAAATTGGAATGTGAGTAACTCCCTTTCGAGTCCCCCAGCCTCAGGTTTCTTATTTAAGTTTTCCCTGTCGCAGGAAGCCCAAGTGAAGGTGGGGCCAGGCCTGCGGGCCTTGCGAGCCTGCCCAGCGCAGGGCCCTGTGTCTGCGTGTGGCGCAGTGCGGCCTCTCTGTAAGGTTCTAGAGAGGGTCCTGCGAGCCGACAGATGCTGGGCCACTCCGTCAGGGCGCAGGGAACGGCGGCTGCCAGCCACACGGCCGCAGAAGGGCCCGCGCCCCTGGCGTGGAGTCACGACGGGGGGTGGGGGGAGAGAGCAACACAGCAGAAGCCGGTCCGTGCTCAGGGCACGTCTTCCTCCCGTGAGACTTGACACACGTTCACATCCTGAGACGTAAGGGGGCCCTCTGGCTTGTGCGTGGGCGCCCTTGAACCTGATGCTGACCGAAACAGCACCTGCGGCCCGTCAAACACGCACCGTCCATCGGCTTCAGTTATCACAGAAAAGGGCACGCTGACCAGAAGGAAAGAAGGTCCGTGTTGAAAACACAGATGAAGCGCCCTCCCCGGGCGCCAGTGCCGGGCCTCCTTCGGTGATGAGACCCCACCGGGTGCCGAGGCCGCGCTGACTCGCTGCGTCTGCCTGGCTGCTCCTTTTTTTGAAACCTTGAAGGGACACATCCCTGACTTGCCGAATGCTCTTTGTTCTGACAAGACGCAAAGCTGTGCTGGGAGCCCTGCTTCTCCGGAGCGGTTTCTCGGAGGAGGCTGGGAAGCGGGCTTCCGGGCTC
Organism: Camelus ferus; assembly: GCF_009834535.1. NCBI lineage: Eukaryota > Metazoa > Chordata > Mammalia > Artiodactyla > Camelidae > Camelus > Camelus ferus. The sequence goes on from NC_045696.1 coordinate 1,960,640, forward strand.
GTCCTCAGTTTGGCTCAGATAAAACTCTTCTATTCTAATCATTGCTTGTTTGCTGGTTATTTTTGTTGACAGACTACACTCCAAACACAGACGTGTGGACTTCAAGACACGCCTTTCCACTGCTGTCAGCATGTGCGATGTTCTTTCTGATGCACTTTGTGGGGAATTTGGAAAGTACAGAAGAACACAGAGAAGAACCCAAAAACCACCCTCTTTGTGGCCAGCAACCGCCAGCTGTGAGTGTCGCTCCCAAGCTCTAGAGAGGGGCCAGTTATACTAAAGATCTAACCAAGACGTTGACCGTGTCCATGAGGACAGGAATCCTGCTAAATCCGACCCAGAATCGGCATTCACTTTCTGCCCTGGGACCTACCCCAGCACCACAAGCTGGGGACAGAGCAGGCGGGGCTGGGGGGTCCCTGACTGAGGAGCAGAGCGGGCTGAGGGTCGCAGTGGGTGGGGACAGAGGAGGGGATGGGGTGGGGGTGGGTGGTCGGTGGCCCTGTTGGTGGCTGTGTTCCCAGTTGAGGGTGGGGACGGGCTTGGGGTCTGTAGCTTGTGGTTCAATTGCTTGGTCTATAGGCAGGTGCCCCACCAGGATCCTGGCCCTCCTTCTCCTCGCTGCAGGCTCCTGCTAACCCAGGAGCAGCTCCCTAGACCCCAGGAGGGAGCTTCAGGCCCCTCGGGTGGGGGCGCATCAGCAAGGAAGGCTCAGCGGTCTCCTACGGGCCTGTCTCCTCCCTAACTGCCCTGAAGCAAGAACGGGAAAGCCCTTCCCGGCTCGCACCCTCTTGCCCAGCCCTGGGCGCCAGCAAGGATGGAGACCCCTCGGAAAGGGCTCAGCTCCCCGTCAGACTCCTCCACCTGCCGGCATGGTCATGCAACACCTCCCTTTGTCAGACAGCGACCCCAGGACTGCACCTGCCCAAAGGGCAGCCCCCCGGAATCCCAGCATCCAGACCCCACTCCCCGGCATTTCTGGCTCACAAGACCTTACACCATTTTGCCATTTTTAAACAACATACAATAAAGACATGAGTTTAGGTTTTAAAAAAAGTGAATTTCCCACCTGCATCTCATCACAGATGAACTTGATAACATTCAAATATAAAAAAGCCAGTGTCAGCCTCCACTTGTCCTGCGATATACGTTGCTCATGTCACTTACACAAGACAACGTATTTCGAAAGTGATGATGTTTTTAACGCACTGCCATGGATTTGATTTGGGGACGAACTTTCTTGGAAACATGGGTGATGCTTAACTCCGTGTCTCAGTCACGGGCACCAGGCCCACCGTCCTCAGCCGCGAGCGCCACACTGAGAAGTCCCCCGGCCGGTTCCGTCAGGTCCAAGTGCTGCCTCCAGGTGCAAACATGACCTCCAGCAGGCTCGGGCGCTCTTCTCAGCAGAAAGTGGGGCCGGAGGTCTTCAGGAGAAAGGCACCCGTGGACCATGCCTGGCCCAGACCCCCCGCCCCGGTGCCGGCTCCCAGGGACAGCCAGGTTCTCAGGGAGAACTCCAACCTTTCCCAGAGACGCCGATCTGCAGAACCACCGAGTTCCTGTCGATGGCAAGTGAATTTACACCTCTGTCCTCGGTGGATGGTCTCTGTGGAGGAAAAAGGTACAAATGTCTGATGTTTCTCAACAAGTCTGCATGTGTGTAACACATCTAAACCAGTAAAGCTGTGTGGACACGCATCCCAGGACGGAAGGACAGGAGAGACGTGGGCCCAGTGGAGGGGACAGGCTGGGCAGGTGGACACGGGTGAGAACGTGACCTCCCGCAGGCTTTTCTGAGCCAGCTTTGGGGCCCACCGAGGCCCCCCAGATCGCCCCAGGTTTAAAGGAATGTCATCTGTCCAAATCCTTCTCTATGTCAGTCATTTTGCAGAAATCAAGATGATGTTGCCCTAAAAACTAGGCTCCTTTCTTGGCCCAGTGGGAACCTGCCTGGGGGAAGGCTGGGCGCCCGGAGAGGTCACATCCACGTCCCCTGGACACTGGACCCAGCGGGAGCCTGCCTGGGGGAAGGCTGGGCGCCTGGAGAGGCCACATCCACGTCCCCTGGACTCTGGACCCAGCGGGAGCCTGCCTGGGGGAAGGCTGGGCGCCCGGAGAGGTCACATCCATGTCCCCTGGACACTGGACCCAGCGGGAGCCTGCCTTGGGGAAGGCTGGGCGCCCGCAGAGGCCACATCCACGTCCCCTGGACTCTGGACCCAGCGGGAGCCTGCCTGGGGGAAGGCTGGGCGCCCGGAGAGGCCACATCCACGTCCCCTGGACACTGGACCCAGCGGGAGCCTGCCTGGGGGAAGGCTGGGCGCCCGGAGAGGCCACATCCACGTCCCCTGGACTCTGGACCCAGCGGGAGCCTGCCTGGGGGAAGGCTGGGCGCCCGGAGAGGTCACATCCATGCCCCCTGGACTCTGGACCGACACCCTCCTCACCTGAGACTTGAGGCTGGTGTGGCGCTGTGGGCCAGCTGCCCTTGGCCCAGGACGCAAGACCGGCTCTCCCTCGGGCCCGTGCACCCAGCCTGTCGGCTCACCTGCCCTCCACCCTCCCGGGTGCCAGGGCTACAGGCACGCGTGGGCGCCCTGCTGCTGGGGGTTGGGGGCAGTGGCAGGCCCACCCACAGCAGGAAAGTGCTGGGGGCCCTGGAGCAGGGGCCCGGGTGGACGGAGCACAGTGGACCTGCTGTCCACCTGAACCGCCCCCCTCACAGTGACCAGCGGCTGCAGGTTCTACTGGAGGAGGCTGACCCCAGCCATGCGGAGGAGCCAGCCTGCCCGCACGGCCAGGAGCAGGCAAGCTCAGGCTGCTGTTGGGGTTTTGAGCACTTCACTCAGGTGACAGCCACCTTCCAGGCCTGCAGGGACACCAGCTTGGCTCCTGCTGGGTGCCAGGGCACACACTTGGCAGGAAAGGCCGCCCCCGCCCTGGCAGTGCCAGCAGCGTCTCCGCAAGAACAGCTCACTTCCTGCAGCCCGGCCTGCCTCCGGGCCGGCTCCCGCCTGGAGGAACGGAGGACTGTGAGCAGGGCAAGTCCCCCGGCTGCTTCCCAGGAAAGTCCCAGCAAAGTCCCGCTCCCTCCCGACATTTGCAAGAGGCTTATTTTAGCCCAAGGAGGAAAGGGGATTTCTTTCTCCCGAGTCCAAGTCTGACAGGCAGCATCGTGCCGGACACGTGTCCCCGGCCCTGCTGACCGTCATCAGCCCGCCCTGCAGCCACAGAGCCCTGCTTCTGCGGGTGGGGCGGGGTGGGATGAGGCTGCCCCCGCAGGGGAGGTGAGGGGCCCCCAGCCAGGCCGGCTCCCGCCTCACCCCAGGACTAGGGGACTGCCCACTCCCCCAGGCCAGTGCCCACACCGCCGCAGGACTGGGGGCACCAGACGCTTTCCCCGAGCACCTTGCGTCACACCTTTCTAGGCCTTCATCTGTGCCCGAGCGGAGCGGCGTTGCGGCCGCCCCTGGCCAGTCGGAGCCTCTTTCCCGGGACCACAAGCACAGAAGCCTTGTGTGTCGGGTGAGAAGAAGGTGAAATTCCAGAGCAGAGGGGTGTCCTGCAGTCCAGACAGTGGGGCCCCGTGGGACCCTAGCTGGGGGACAGTGGCCTGGAGGAGGTGGACATGTCCTCAGGAGGCGTGCTGAGGTCTTCCTCCCTTTTATCAGCTGGTGACCTTGACCTCATGGTGTCTCCTCCCCTCAGCTTCCCCACTCCGGCCGCCTGGTCCCAGACCCTAATTCTAGCCTATTAAGACCTGGGACCACCCACATGTGCCACGGTCCTGACATCCCTTCCCTTGGAGGTCTGCTCTCCCTCCTCAGCCCCAAGGAGGTCTGTGCTACTGTTCGCTGATCTATATCCAAGCCCAGATTGGCATCCACTCTGCTCCAGGCCCCTCTCTGGGCCTGAGGTGAGCATAGCTTGGAAGGAGCCCTCCAGGAAGAGGAACAGCCAGTGCAAAGGCCCTGGGGCAGAGGTGCCTGGAAGGAGCAGAGCAGCTGAGCTCAGAGGCCAGGGGTCACGCACAGTGGGTCCGGATGCAGCCTGGTGAGACGGGCCCTCTGCGAGCGTGAGCCGGGAGAGCAGGCTCTGCCTGCCATTCCTCTGACACGGCGGGGCTCCCCCAGGACGCTGGCTTGGCCTGCGCCCTCCCCTGCCGCCGGCTGACCTGGTGACTCCACTTTCACTGGGGCTTCCCCTGGAGTGTCTCCGTGGCAAGGAGCCTGACCAGGAAAGTCCCAGACCACAATTAACAAGAAGTCAGCCCCAGGCCAGGCCGGTGGAGCCCAGCAGGGACTCCTGAGGTCCGGAGCTCAGCTCCTCTGAGAGCCTGGGGCTGCGGGGATGTGGGGCTGCCGGCCCCTGTGATACCAGAGGGCCCAAGGATGCAGCCTCCACGGGCCTCGCCCTCCCGCCTGGTGCCGGCCTCCGACCTCTGACCTCAGTCCCGCAGCCACAGTCAGACGTGGGCGTGGTCCACAGACCTGAGGGCCCAAGAGCTGGTCGCCCTCTGAGGAGGGACCGTGATGCCGGGGGTGGGGGGTGGGTGTGGTGGGCAAGCTGTCTGGAGCATGAGGACCCCCACCTCCGCAACACGTGGGTGTAGGAGGTTCAAGTGCGTGGGGGCTGGGCGGCGAGGAAGGAGGGCTCTGGCGGTGAGAGCCGGGGAAGCTCAGCAGGGGATGTGATGGAGGAGGTCTGGAGCAGGGGGGGCCCTGCGGGGGGATGGTGGGGACGGGCCCACAGGGGCCACACCCAGAGACAGTGACAGTAGAAGGTGCTCTCGTCCTAGACGTCCTGCCCTGCGAGGTCAGAGGTTGAGCACGGGGACAGCGGCTGTCCTGTGATGACAAGTCCAGCGGCAGATGGAGCGGGGCTTCAGGGATGCAGTGGGGGGGGCACACCCCGAATGCAAACGGGGGTGTCCCTGGGCCTGGGCTGCCTACAGACTCCGGAGAGCACGTGGCTCCCGCGTGGCTGGGGCTCAGGGCTTCCATTCACTTCCCCTGCAGGCTTCTTGTCACTGGGTGGAGGCCTTGGGCCTGAAGAGAGGGCGGGGGACCCTGACCTCCCTCTTAAGAACCATCCACCAGGAGACAAGCCCAGGATCGCACTGTCACCCAGGGAAGGCCGTCGTCAGCGTGTCCTCATGAGCTGCCCACTGCCAGGTCCTCTGCTGGACACCGCCCTTCCTGGCTCTGTCCCTGCCCTGGGGACCAGGATCCCCTCAGACAGGGTCACCGCAGGGCCCACATGGACCCCACTAACCAGAGTCCATGCAATGATGGACACTCGCTGGGCCACTCCAGTCTCAACATCCTCTCCCTCCCCCCCCAACAGTTGGGGTCCTGTCTGACCCCCAGCCCTGGCGCCTTGAGGGTCTGCGCCCCTCCCCCACAGCAGCCTGCTGCCCCTTCTCCAGAGAAAACTCCAAAATCCGTGTCTACAAACGCCCTGATGTCATCTCAGGGGTCCCTTGGCGAGGACCCAGCCCCCATCTCCCCCAGAGCCCAGACTTCCGCAGGTCAGCCTCCTCGGCTCCGCTGACCTCAGCTGGGCCACCCCACCCAGGCCCCTCCGTGGGCAGCGAGGTGACTCTCTAGACGCCACTTCACTGTGTCCTTCCCTGCTCTGAGCCCACGTGGTGCCCCAGGGGCACCGGATAGACCCCTGGCCCTCCTGTGCTCGCACCTGGACACGGACTCCCTCCCGGCCCCATCAGCCGCCTGCCTGGCTCCCTCTCGCCTGTGCCTCAGCTCCGTCCCCCTCCCAGTGGGCACACCGTTGGCCTAGGGCTGGTGTCCTCTCACAGGCAGTGGTGGTGGATCCCTGCACATTTGGACGTGAGCAAATCCTGTCTGGTCCCATGGAGTCCACTTTCTCACGGCCCGGTCACGTCCTCCCATGCCAGGGTCCCCAGCTGGCTGCTTCCACGTCCCCTGCCTGCAGCGCCCACCTGACTCCCCTGAAATGCCTCAAAAAGCTGCTTCCTTATTCTCCCTGCTTCACAGGTGGGGAGGTTGAGGCCCAGAGAGGTGGACAGCTTGCCCCAGGCCACACAGCGAGTAGGATGGAGTTTCTTCAGAGAGAAGCCAGCCCCACACCAGCCCCACCTCTGTCCTGTGGGGCCTGACTGCCTAATCAGCAGGGGGGCGCCCCAAGGGGAAGTGTGCAGCGAGTGGGGAGAGATCCCCAGCACCCGCCTGCTCCTGCTGACCAGAAAGCAGAAGGCTGCGCTGCCCAGACGCTGGCACTGGGCATGCAGCTGGGGGACCGGGACGCGGGTCAGCACGGGCTGGGGGCCGGGCTGCAGCACCTGGGACAGCCCACCGATCGGAGGAGATGTCGAGACAGGGATACGCTCTGGTGACAGTGGGGTCAGGGTCATGGTCACGGGTGAAGGTGCACCAGAGTCACGTGGGAGCCTGAGGCAGCCCACGGAGGGGGCGCTGTGGGGCCAGTGGGCCTAGTCTGGGGTGGGGGCTGGACAAGGTACCGCATCCTAAAATACTAAAGGAACTTCAAAATACTTCCAAGATTTGAAAGCTGTCTGTGTGCAAAGCATTACTTTTAGTATTTTGGGGAAACAGGGCTGAATTTCAAATATTCTTCAGATGATGACAGACCCCCTCGGAGAAGAGGAACAGCGAGAAGCTTCCGGGAGGGGCCGCCGCTGAGCGCGCGGAACCGCAGGGAAACCCGAGCCTTGCCGGGCGCCTGACGTCGAGGCTGAGATTTGCGAAGCCCAGGCTTTGTGAGGTGAGGCAACTGAGTAATAGCGTGAAGTTCTTAGAAACCGAGAGCTTCTGTGCAAGGAAAAGGTGACACAGGCAGACAAGAGACGCGGTTAAAAGGCCTCCCAACGGCACACTGCGCGGGCGACGCCGACGTGCTCCTGCCCGGCCGCGGGCCTCCTCACTCCGTGTTCTGTGCTCTAGGCTAGTTCAGTCTTGCTTGGGCCCCGGTTTCAAAATCCCACTCCCTCCCGAAAGGAACAGGAAGGTGGTGGTCCTGAGCACAAGAGGGGAGCACAGGTGAGGCTGGAAGGAAGGTGCGAGCCCCCCGGGACGGCCGGGAGGACAGCCCAGCAGCTGCCTGTGGACAGTCTGCGCATCAAGCAGAGGAACAGCTTAATCACAGTCACACTTTCAATGAATAAAAATCCACAGACCCAGAGAGATTCAAAATCTACGACAGAATCTAAACAAAGGAAAAGCAAAGGAGACTGGGAGGAAGGGGACCCGGGAGGCTTTTCTTTACGGAGGAACGTCAGCCACTAAACGCAGAGTTGTCGGCGAGGTCAGCGCGCCACCACAGGCAGCCCGGGTGCGACCGCCGGCCGCTCCTGGGACGGGAGGCCGCGGAAGCCACCAGGTGAGGGGGTCCTGGGACCAGGAATCCAGCGGGGCCGGAGCAGGGCGCCCCACGTGACTTAGGATTTGCCGGGGAAACGCGCCTGCACCAGGACCGATCACAGGTGCCCCTTGCCCAGGAGGTCGAAGTGGGGGGCGGTGTCCCGCCCTCCTGCCGGTGCGTGAGCACTTGGGGCTCTTGGTTGGAATGACCTGCCCAGAGGCGTTGGCCCCAGAGCTCGGCAACCTCCAGACCCAGGCCTCCTCCGCAGCGCAGCTGGTACTTGGGGCGGGACACCTGTGCGCAGTGCGGGCCGCCCTGCACAGTGCAGGCCGTGGAACGGCACCCCCTCCGGCTTGACAGCCACAAATGTGCCTCCTAGGGGTGAAGTTAAGGTTAAGGGGCCGTCCTTAACCTTAACAGCCCCTCTAGACCCAACCTCCAGGTCACAGGACACCAGGAAGGGGACAGCTGGAGAGCTGGAGACCATGGGGAGTCAGTGAGACAGGTGCAGAGCGTGGGACACGGTCCACAGCCAAGGAAGTGTTGTCAAGAAGAGAGTGTGGCCTAGGGGCTGGCTGTGACCCCAGCGCGCACTCTGGCGGGTGGCTGAGGGGATGGATGCGCTGAGGCGGCAAGGTCGTCGTGGTGACAATCTCCTCATCCCAGAAGCGTGTGACGGATCGATCTAGCGTCCCCCCGTCCGCAGCCTGCTTGTAATACAGCTGTCAGTATCGTTCTCCTGGGCGAGAGGATGTAGGCATGTGCCCTCCGAGTCTTCAGACTTCCTCGATACCGCGCAGTTTCCACAAAACACCCCCATGACGATGGCAGCGACGTAAGAACTAAGCAGAAACGGAAACACAGCGGCGGTGAGGATGTGGGAAAACTGGAACTGCTGGTGAAGACGTGAAATGGTGCAGCTACAGTGGAAAACAGTATGGAGTTTCCTCAGAACATTAAAAATAGGACTGCCATATGACCCAGCAGTTCCACTTCCCAGGTACAGACCCCAAAGGAGTGAAAGCAGGGCCTCACACGGCGGTCTGCACACCCACGTGCACAGCGGGGTTACTCGCGGCGGCCCGGGGTGGGAGCGGTCCGAGCAGCCGTGGGTGGACAAAGCGGTCCATCCACACAGCGGGACATCGCTCAGCCTTTGAAAGGAGGGGGACCCCGTCACACGCTGCAGCATGGGTGAATCTTGAGGGCAGCATGCTCAGTGAAATAAGCCAGACACAAAAGGACAAATACTGTGCCATCCATTTGCGTGAGGTCCCTGGAGGAGTCAGACTCCCGGAGACAGAAAGCAGGGGGTGGGGCCGGGGGCGGGGGAGGGAGGAGCAGTCAGTATTTAAGGGGACAGCGCTTCAGTTTGGAAGATGGGAACTCTGGAGAGGGATGGTGGCGATGGTTGCACAGCAGTGTGAATGCACTTAATGGCACTGAGCGGTGCACCTAAAAATGAGCAAGACGGTAACTTCTACATTATGCATACTTAACCACGACTTTTAAAAAGGAAATACTGGTTCAAAACAAAGCGTTCACAAAGCACTGAAGAAAACTTCAAACTGATGTCTGTCTCGGACACCAGGGTCCTTTCTGGAGAGAGGTCTCAGCCGCACCATTCCTGTCCCCAAGGCCACGTGTCCCGCCTGTGAAGGGGGGAGGCTCGGGTGAAAGGGGAACAGGGTCCGGCCGGGCCACCACGGGGGTGGCGTGGGCGCTTCCGCTCTGTCCTCTGAGTCTGAAAGCTGCCTGCTCCGTCATCCTGAAAGTTGGGCCCCACCACCCACCGGCCCCTAGCACTTCCTCAATATTGCCTGGGACCGCGGCCTCTGAGGCCGGCTCTGAGCGAGGCTGACTTGTGGCCTGCGACGCGCAGGGCCAGCCACCTGCGGTCCAGAAGTTCCGGGGCTTTCTCTCCACTTCTGTCCAGGGGCAGCAGCCTCCTCGTCCACCCCGTGACCTGCGGCCCTGGCTGTCCATCCTTAGCTCTATTACTTAGCTCGTCCCAAACCTGGAGGGGCCTGTGGGGCTGGGCAGATGGCAGTCGTAGGACCAGGACATGGTCGCATCTGCAGCCACCCCTGGGCACCTGGCAAGGGGGTGTGGTCAAGGGGGCAGACACTCTGATTGGCATCCCTGCCCAGCGGTGGCCTGCGGCTGGGCCTCCCACCCAGCTGTTCCCCTGGCGCAGGTGGGCCTGGGCCCATCTGGCTCCTCCCAGAAGTGGGCCCTAGCAGGGCGCCCCTGCTGAGGTTGGGGAGAAGGGGGTCCGTGGGACAGCTCACTGAGGATCCCCCGCCTGCTTGCCCCGTGGCTCTGTCACCCCACTTTCTGGAGGGATGACTTCTCTCTGGAGGTGACTGGCAGCCCGTCACTCCTGCAGGTGGAGTGGAGCCAGGCTGGTGCTGGCTGGTGACAAAGGGCCGGGAGCCTGAGGGGCACACAGTGCTGTGCAGGGTGACCAGATGCACAGGGCCCAGGGCGGTGGGCGCAGGGACAGCAGCTGTTGGAAGTGGCCAACACGGTGCTGGACCTAGGACCTGGGGTCTGAAACATCCCCTCGCCCTCCCCAGGCTTGTGGGGGCCCCACTCTGAGCCAGGTGGCCCCAGCCCAGGATCCCACTGCAGGGAGGGCAGGCGTCCCGGGAAGGGTGGTCGCCAGCCTGCGTGGCACAATGGTCTGGTTGTCAGCTTCCTAGTGAGTCACTGCATGGCTCTGAGGACAGGCTGTCCTCGGTCACTCCACACAGATGGCATTGATGTGACCCCTGGGGTCTGAAATCCTTCAGGACGGAGGCATTTCCTCTGCATCTGCCTCTGGGTTTTCCTCCCCATCGCTGTGAGGACGTGGAGAGACCAAGGCTGCTGCCACCCCGTGCTGGAGTCAGGACGGTGCAGCCACCGGCTCTGAGCACCAGGGAGAGGGGTGTGCGGGGGTGGGGGGTTGGCGAGGCCTCTTGGCACAGTGGGTGCCCCTCCGTGATGGGTGCGTCAGAGGCTTGGGCATCGGGTCAGGGAGGCTGCACCGCTCCCTGCGTGGGTTTGGGCGGAGATGAAAGTCTTGTTTCGCAACAGAGGACATTCCTGCTGTCCAAGTGCAGCAGCTGGGGCAGACGGGAGATCTTGCACTGACGTCAGCCAGAGGAGCCGTCCAGGAGGGGATCCCACCCCGGGTGGCCGCGGGCAAGGCAAGAGTCTGCCTGTCCCCGCACTCAGCAGTGATCACGCTGCAAACTGCACTGACAGGGACAGGTCCCCATGTGGTGCCCCCAGCCCTCCTCAGGCCTCACCTGGCCCAGGACCCTGCAGACCCGTGAACTCCGTGCACAGCCTGTGGGCCCCGTGGGCCCCGGGAGAGGAAACCCGACCAGGGGGCCGCCCATGGCGCCCACCTCCTTCGTCTGACCCGCATCCCTCGGCTTTGGGGTCAGGCCCTTGCCCTCCTGTGGCCTCGGCTGTGCTCTAGCTGGGGGTCAAGCTCCTTTGGCTGGTTCTAGAAGACCCTGGGAGAGGCCCCTCCCTCTGATGACTGCTCACTGCTCCCCTGGGGACACTGCTCTGCAGGTGCAGCTGGGCACCCGCCATCCTCAGTGTCAGGACTGAGCCCAGCCTGGCTGTGCGGAGGTGACTCCAGGGAGCTGTTGACATCCACTGCCCAGGCCACACCCCGGACAATCCAACCAGGGCAGTGCAGGTGTGTCCCCAAAGGGTCACTTTGGAAAGCTTCCAGATGAGTCGGAGGTGGGGACAGCTGGGTTCGTTCCCGGCCACTCCTAGTCCAGAGCCCATCTGCATGGAGACCCCCGGAACCAGTGGGAAATGCAGTCTCAGCCACCCAGACACTGAATCAGCCTGCTTTTCAGGAAGATTCCAGGGATTCTGTGATGAGCAGCCCCTGGGACGCGCTGCTTTGTAAGAACTGGGGAATTAACACGTGTGAGCGGCCACTTGCAATCTGAAGAGAGGCCAGCCCACGCCCTGGGAGTTTGGGTCTGTACCTGCTGTGGCATCCGTTCCCCGGAGCTGCCAGGACGGCTTAAGACGGCAATCACTCACCCTCCCACATTCAGGAGACCAGAAGCCATCAGGGCTGGCTCCTTCTGGAGACCCAGGGAGAGCCCGCTCCTCCCCCAGCTCCTGGTGGCCCAGCCTCCTTGGCTTGTGGCCACGTCACCCCACTCTCCGCCTGCGACAGCGCGTGCCCTCCTCCTCTCCCCGTGCGTTTCTTACAGGGACAACTGCCACTGGGCTTAGGGCTGACCCCAGTAATCCAGGATGATCACATCCCAAGATCTTTAATCACCTTTGCCAAGACCCTACTTCCAAAAAAAGCTGCATTCTGTGGGTCCAGGTGGGTGTATCTTTGGGAGGGGGTGAAAATTCCACCCTCTGCAGGGTCTGGGACGAATGTCTCCTCCCACAGAGAAGCAGCCATGTCTGGCTGTGCCCTGCACGGCGGTGTCAGCTGCTCCTTCATGGCCCGTGCTCTGCAGACCTTTGCGGGGTGCGGGGTAACAGGCAGCACCCGGCAGCGTCACCGACGAGGGGGAGGGCAGTCGGCTGCTGAAGACACCGACACCTTTAGTTCAGCTTCCAGCACGGAGCTCCCCAAGGCAGGTGGGCGGGCCCTGACCGGCACCGTCCCGGAGGCACCACTTCCACTTACCAGCCCGCGGCCCGAGAATGTTCCGACCTGACTCCTTTCGGGCTATTTCAGTGAAAGGGGGGCCTCCGCCTAAGAGGCAGCCGACCCCAGTGTGTGACCCACCCTGGCCGGGGGAGTGGACGGGAAGCGTGCCTCGGGGACTCCGGCCACGGCCACGGCAGAGCAGCCTGGTGTGGGGCTGCCCGGGAGGCAGGCATCTCTGCAGAAGCCCCAGGCAAGGCCCTGGGACCCTCTTGCCCAGTCTGAAGACACCCAGCCCCGCAGGGCACCAGCAGGCCGGGTCCTGGCCCATCACGCTGGAGTCATCCACAGAAGAGTGGCTTCCACCGTGGGAAGCCTTCCACCCTGCGATCCTGCAACCCCCTTTCTGAGAAAATGCCCTGAGGGAAAGGTCTTCAGGACCAACATGTTCTTCCTAACGTGATTTCAATCAGGAAAACTGCAGACAACCCTGCTGTCAGTAACGGGGTTGGGTGGGAACTTTACGCAAATGCCCCTTGAGAAAGCACCAAGGGGCGCCCGAGGGTCACGAGCCCGAAGTCCCGGCAGGAACGTGGGAAAGGCTGGGAGGGCCAGGGCCACACAGCCTGCGTGCCCTGAGACGCGTCCGCACGGCGTGTGGCCACTTCAGGTGGCCGTGCCGCGCTCGTCCTCAACCTCCGGGAGCTTGGCCGTGCCCCTCCCACAGTGGCGGGCTTGGACCCAGGAAGTGTGGGCAGCTCGGCTGTCGAAGGAGCCCCGGGCCTGCTGCCCTCGACTCCCTGTGCAGCCGTCACCCCTGGGCTCTTCCCTGTTGGGACCTTTTCCCGGGGGAGGACCGTCTCCATGTCCATCAGGGCAGCACGGCCAGCACCGCTGTTCTGGGCGGGTGCCCTCCTCGGCGAGGGCAATGCTCCCCACTGCCCACCTCACAGCCTGAAGTCCTTCCTCACCCAGCTCAGCCTCTGGGGAGGCCCGCGGGGGCCGGGCAGCCCCACCCAGCGGGGCGTGGGGCTGAGCCCTGATGTCCTGGGACCTGGCCAGCGAGGGGGTCGCTCCAAGTCTGGGCCGAGGGCTCCACGTGGTCCTGCCATCTGTTTGCTGGGGTTGCTGAGGAAGAGGGCAGAAACCCCACTGACTCAGATGCTGTGAGGACACAGCCTCAGACACCCCCAGAAACACTGTTTAATCTGGGTGCCCCAGGGCACAGCTGACACACAAAATGACCCGTCACAGACGGGCACCTGCCTGCGGTATGTGGGGCTGGGCTGGGGAGGCCTTGCCCTCTGCCCTCCCTCGGGGAGCCTGGTGTGGCTGGGTCCCCACAAGGCACAGCCAGGGACCCAAGATACTGGGGCAGTGTCTCCCTCTCTGAGCTCCGAGGCGACTCACTTGACAGAGGACCAACCTTCCAGAGCCATCTAGCACCTTCACGAACGCTGGTGCCTGGCTGGAAATCCCCCACAACACCCCCGACAGGGCTCCAGAAACCAGCTTCCTCGGCCAGAGAGCCACGACTGTGACACTGGCTGTCACCTGCCTGGGCCCCAGACCCGAGTGCCGGCCCGGCCCTGCAGGAGCCGTGGGGCAGGTGAGGAGACCAGGAGGTCCCAGCCGGGGACATGTGGGCCCAGGGCTGCTGGGGGGTGACGCTCTCACAGATGCCCTCCCAGCTCCTCCGTCTTTCTGTGCCACACCCCAACCCACCCATCCCGAGGATGCTCCAGGAGCCAGCACTGTGGCTCCCGTCTGGGCAAAGAGGCATCTGGGAACCTGTGTCCCAGACTGGTGGACAGGGTAGGGGTGAGGAATCCTGAGGCTAAGTCAGCCTCCAGAGCCCGGGATCCAGCGAACACCTCAAACCTGCCATGCTTGGCGCCCCTCCTCCTTACGTCACTGGACCCCGTCTCAGGTGGCTTCTGCAGGGCCAGTCTTTACAGCCAGTGGGAGCTCCAGCTCCGACGTGGGGACCCCCTGCAGGCACCGTGGGTCATGCCCAGCCCTGGCCGGCTCTAGGGAGCGCGTGGCCGTCAGGCAGTGCCCCCGCCGCCAGGCGTCACCACCCTCCTAAGTGCCAGGCGCCGCTGCCGGGCTCACAGACGGGTGGGGAGAGGCCGGACGTGCTCCGGGCGCTGGCCGAGGCCCCGCAGCGGTCAGCGCAGAGCTGGGACCCGACAGCCGGCCAGGCGGCCTCTCTCTTGGTTTTTGCTCTGTGCACCAGCTTCGGAGGGGTTTCCAGGATCCAAAACCCATGTCTGCCCAGAGTCAAAAAGTCCTCTGGGCAGGCAGGCAGCTGCTGGGCGGTGTGGCAGTGTCTGGGGCAATGAGGAGTCCTGGAACTGACCCTGCTGGTGGCTGCAGGGCAATGGACTGTCCTCGTCACCACCGAACCGTGTTTAAAAATGGCTAAAAGGGTAACTCAATGAAACGCAATCACCATCTGTGCGTCCCCTGGAAACCCATGGGGCCTGGGGAAAGCCGAAGCTTTCGCGGCCACACCTCCCGGGCTGTGCCAGGGCCAGCTGTGGGCGGGGGGCCCGCGGGCTGTCAAGAAGGGTCCCAGACGGCGGCCTCACGGGCCCACCCAGAACGAGCCGTCCCGCGTCAGAGGGGCACTGCCTGACCCGCGGGGGTCTGCAGTGTCACCATCAGCCTCTACACTGCTCTTCAAAAAAAAAAAGGTGGCTTTATGGGCTGAACTGTGTTCCCAAAACCCACAGGTCAAAGCCCTGGCCCCCAGGACCTCGGCACGTGACTATATTCGGAGGTGGGGCCTTTAAAGAGGTGACTAAGTTACAATGGGGCCACCAGTGTGGGTGCTAATTCTGACTGGTATCCCCGTGGAAGGGGGAGATCAGGACACAGAGGCACACGGAGGGACACATGCGAGGCCCCAGGAGGAGACGGCCATCTGCACGCCCAGGAGAGAGGCCTCGGGGGACCCTGCTGACCCGGGGTCTCAGATTCCAGCCTCCAGACTGTGAGAAAATGAACTTCTGTTCTTTACAGCCCCGTCTGCGGTGCTTGTTACGACAGCCGAGATGACTAACACGGGCGGGTTCCCACTTTCCTCCAGACTACTGTGAACCCCACGAGCGGCTGGAGCCCTCCCCAGGCTGAGTCCAGTGTCCCCACAGGACCACAGGCCACATGCGGCACCCACTGTGGACGCAGAGACTTCCGGCGACAAGTCTCAAGGAGCTTCCTGTTTGGGGCCAGCTCGGGCACCATGAGATCCTTGACGAGAAGTACCTCAGTGCTCCTGCCATCTGCCCTCAGCCCGAAGCAGGAGGCGCAGGGCAGCGTGACGGCGAGGCAGGAAATACCGAGGAGGACCTTTGAGGGGGAGCCGCGGGTAATGGTACTTGAATCCCATGAATTTCCTCCAAGTCCCGCTGTGTCCCTGCGCCTCCCCCCACCCCGGGGACACCCTTCTGGAGCCAAAAAGGCAGGCTACCCACGACGGGGGTGGGCGTGGGGGGTGCACAAGACCCGAGGGGCCCTGGAGCAGACAAGCCAGGGCTGCCCGCTGCCTCCAGCGGGCAAACGGTCGACGGGCTACAGAGCTGGGGTTCCAAACCGGTTGCTCAGAGGCAGAGGTGTGATGCTGGGCCGGGGCCACCGAGGGGCTTCTGAGGGGCCCGGGCAACTCTGAACGGGACGTGACCCAACAGAAAGCGAGAGTTCTCTGAGGCCTGTGAGGACGAGGGGTGGGCGTCCTCCAGCCCAAGTTCCAGGGGACCCGAGGGCCTCAAGGGGACGCCCAGAGCCAGGACCAGCCATGGTCCCTGACCGCGCAGACCCAGGAGGGCCAGGAGCCACGTGTGTGCGCCAGGTGGGGCTGCAGAGGGAGCAGCTGGGTCCCCACCTCTCCTTGTGAGCACGGGGCCTCAGAGGGGACCCCGATCTACACCTCAGTGTCCCTCCTGTGAAGGGGATCCTAGTGCCCACTGTAAAGGACTTAAGTATCCCCCCAAAATTCATGTTAGCATCCTACCGCCCAGCACCTATGGATCTGACCTTATCTGGAAGCAGGGTCTTTGCAAACATTATCCAGTGAAAATGAGGTTGTTGGGGTGGACGCTAACCCAACACGACTGTCCTTACAACACGGGGACACCTGGAAGCATACAGGCACGCAGGGAGACGCCCTGTGACGATGGAGGCAGAGACTGGGGTGATGCTTCTACAAGCCAAGAAGCCCAAAGATGGTCAGCAAAGCCCCAGAAGGTGGGGGAGAGGCTGGGACAGTGCCTCGGTCTCAGGAGGAACCAGCCCCGTCCACACCCTGGCCCCAGACGCCCACCCTCTGGTAACGTGTTCCAGCGGCCCGAGGGAGCACACGCGCCTGCTCCAGGAGTCTGAGTGACATTCAGAGAGGAGACACGGACAGTGCCTGGCACGCGGGGGCACACTAGGGCGGACAGGGTGAGAGGAGTGGGGGCCCCGGGGCCCTGAAGGATGAGGAGGAAGATGCACAGAGGACCCCGAGACTGACCAGTGAGTCACAGAGGGGTCAGGCCCGAGCGCTGGGAGCAGACCTTTGCGGTCCTGCCCGCAACCGAAGGGTTTCAGTGGCCGCTCCGAGGTCCCTGCTGGGAAATGAAGGACCACGGGGCCAGCGTTTTTGCACGGCACCTAGAGGATTTTATAGCTGTCACTGTGCACCCGCACCTGCCCTCAGAACAGCAGAGGGATGCCCTGCACAGGGGCCCGCGGACGGGGCCCACAGACCACCTCCCACCCGCCACAGGTTCACTGCCGGGGTGCCGACGCCCGGACCGCTCCCGCCCTGCGCCACACCACACAGACCACACGGCAAGCGGACTGTTCTGTCTCCACCTTGTCCGCCAACCTCTCCTCGGCAGACACTGCTCAGAAAACCCCCTGAAACGGAAGCACCCCTCGCTAGCCACCCCGCACCTCGGGAACCTCAGCTGCCACAGGGGACGTGGAGCAGTTGTGCCCGTAAGTCAGGGGCCGGGGGGCCCCCGGGCTGGGCCAGGCTCCACCACGGCAGGAGTAAGCCACTGATTCTTGCCTTTAAAAGCAGCCCCAACCCCAGGTGGGGTCGGCACACCTCTGGGACCGTTTCACACATCCAGCCCCCGCGTTCCCCTCCCCTCCAGCGGGGAGGTGGGGACCCAGGACCCGCACAGCGAGGGCACCCAGGAGCCAAGGAAGCACTTGCGAGCAGGGGAGGGGGTGGGGGTCCTGGGCTGCTGTTGCCATAGCAACAAAGAAGCTTCCTCCTAAGGTGGGAAGCAACACCCCACCCTATTCCCGCCTCCTCACGCAAGGTTCTGCTGCACCTGGCAGCCAAGCCCAGCCGCTCAGAGGGCTGGGCAGCTGCCGCTTCTCCCGTGGCTGCTGCGCTCTTCCGAGCAGGTAACTCATGCTGTGAGATGGTAAGCAAAGACCACTACCGTTTACACAGGGCCTACAGGCCGGCGCCTCCCCGATGTGCAGCACACACACATGCACACCCATAACGTGTGTGATACACACGCGTGCACACACACGCACCAACACACACACAGACCTGCACGGACACGTCTATATACACATGCACATATACTCTCACACACATACACCCAACCACACACACACACACAGACACACACACACACGCATGCACATACATAGCCCAAGTCCTGGCGAGCAGGTGTTGTCACCTGTTTCTTCATGGCCTTGGCGGTCACATGACTCACCTGAGGTCACGCAGCAGAAGGGATCAGGAACTGGGCCAGACACTGCCGTTGGACCAGTGGGGGGGCAGTGCTGACCGTGGCCACGGGGCAGACGCTCTCACGGTACAGAAACGCCAGCCGCCGTGTCCTCTTCCCCCAAGCCCACCGTGTCAGCACAGACTGGGGACACCAGTCACAGTGCGTCTGGATCCTTCCAGCACTCAAGCTCTTGCCACAAGTCTCCCCCGTCACCAGATGGGAATCTGTCCCCCTCTTGGGACCCAAAACACTCTACCTCAGCTCCCCAGGGACTCACATGGGGCTGCCGGGAGCACAGGTCCAGACCTGGCTGGAGAGTCCGTGGCTGCCTGCATGGGCATCAGGGAGCTGGGCCTGCCTCGCTGGGAAGCCTGTGGCGCCCAGCCCTGGCAGCTCCCGCCTACACCCGAGGGACCCCGAGCACACAGAGCACCGTGGCATTTCTCCCCCACAAAGCAGCTCCTTTCCTCTCTTGGACTGGCCATGGCTTCGGATTTTCACCACGTACGTGGTCGCCTGAAGCCTATCACCACCCCCTTCACACTGGCCGCACAGCTCTGGCTTTGGCAGTGGGGGCTCCCAGCCCGGATGCACCCCTGGGGGAGCCTGGGGGCCAGGCGACCCCACAGCAACGCAGCCCGAGGTCCGCCCAGGGTCACAGCCGGGGCTCCCAGTCACTTGGTGTCCAGCGCAGTGCACAGGCAGGGACAGCAAAACCACTGAGAAATGACCCCTGAGGCCAACAGCAGCTCCTGGGGGAGCCCCACGGCCACCTCGCACGCTCGCGCACAACAGGACGGCGGCTACCTAAAACTGCGTCAGGCGAGCGCATGCGGAAACTGGAGCTCGCGTGTGCGGCGGGTGGGAACGCAAAGCACAGGCGCTGTGGGTAACAGCATGGTGGCTCCTCAAAAACTGAAACAGAATGGCTGTGTGACCCAGCAACTCCAGGTCTGGGGAGAAACCCCAAAGCGCTGAACGCGGACACTTGCACACCGGTGTTTAAGGCAGCATGAGGCACAAAGCCAAAAGGCATGAGCGACCTGGAGGCCGTTCCCCCTCGCGAGGGGGCGTGAGCCTCAGGAGGACATTCTGACGCCTGCTAAACACGATGAGCTCTGGGGACATCGTGCTGGTGAGGTAAGCCAGTTCTAAGAGGACAAACACCGCCTGAGTCCTCTCACCTGAGGTCCCCGGGTGAGTCAGACGCAGAGACTGAAGGCAGGACGGCGGGGGAGAGGGGCTGGCCGGGGCTGGGGAGCCAGTGTTTAACGGGACAGAGTTTCAGTTTAGGAAGATTTGAAAAAGTTCTGGAGATGGACAGCGGTGATGGTTGCTCAACAGTGTGAATGCACTTAAAAATGGTTAAAATGGCAAATCTATGTTATGCATATTCTACCACAATGAAAGAAACTTAAAAAAAAAAAGTTAAAAAAACGCCTGATAAAGACGAGAAGGCAGCCTGGTCTGACGCCGCAGCAGGTGACCCCCAGCACAGTGAGCCCCCGCACAGGGAGCCCCCACGGCCACCTCACTGTGCAGTCACCAGCAACCCGGCTCGGGGCCCTCTGCCCTGTGGGCCCTCCTCCTGACCCTCAGAGCCCAAGCCTGCCAGGGAGGGGGCATGCATGTGGCACAGCCGGGGTGCCAGCCACCCGGGGCAGGACAGGGCAAGTCCCACCTGGGCAGGTGTGGTGTTCACCAATGCCACAGGCCACCAAAGTGGCTTCTCCTGCACCCCCAAAACAGACAGGCCGTGACCCAGCCACCCACCTGGTTTCTCTCCCTTCGACCACCTGCCTGGAGGTACAGGTGTCTGGGAGACCGTTCCAGACCCCAACCTCTGTGGCCTGGTCAGACTAGTGGGCAAGTCCCAGGGCGTTGAAGTCACTCACCCCAACACTGGTTCAGAGCATCGCTGACACAAGCCTGTGCTGGGGGCTCGGGCTCCATGTGGGGGGAGGGCACAGACCTCATGTCAGGGAGTTAAGTGTGGGCAGCCTGCTGGATGGACCTCTAGCCCAGCTGGCAGGGTCTGTGTATCAGTTACCTCCTGCTGTGTAACAAACACCCCAAAACTTAGTGGCTTAAAACAACTATCCTTCTACTGCTCATGGTCCTGCAGTTTGGGCGGGTCTCCCCCAGGGCTGCCCACGCTCACCCCACTCAGCTGCTGGTGCAGCTGACAGACTCTGCAGTCAGAAAGATGTGCAGTGCGCCCACCCCCGCCCCCACTCAGTACAGGACTGTGGGGCTTTGTGCTCAACTCCAGAGCAGCACCAGCCCTGGGCCTGGGCAGGGCTGCAGCACACAGCACAGGGAGCACTGCCTCCCCCTGCCCCAACCAAGGCAGCAGTGGCAGCTGTCCAAAGACAGCACGCCCCCCCCCACCGCCAGCGCCCACCCACTCCTTTCTCACCGGAGCACTTCCAGGCCCAACAAGAAGGGACAGGGCTTCTGACACTGCGCCCGCCGCCTACAGAGGTGCAGCAGGAAGAACCTGGCAGGTAGCATGCAGGGCCAAGGCCAGCCCAGTTCTGGAACTGTCCACCCAACGTGGGCACAGGGCCTGGGGGCTCAATCCCCAGTCATGGATCCACGCCCAGGGCTGGCACCAGGATGAAGTGGGCAGATACAGCGCCGACAGGACAGCGTGTTCGCTGTCCCTGTGTTTAGCCACCGCAGCGAGCCATCCTGGACTGGACAATCAGGTACTTCACACGGAAAAGTCCAGGACAGACGACTGTGAACACGCGACGCCAAGTGACCACATACGCGTTTCTCTGGGGACTTTCTGGTGCGTTCTCCCTTCGCCATCTGGTCACCTGCCCTTTGGCTGACTTTCCGCAGGAGAAGTGGTGAAATCCAGCCGGCCTGTCGTGCCCGAGCGCGGCTCTGCTCCTCAGGCACACTGTCCTACGGCACCTACGACGCCCTGGCCGAGGCCGAGGGGACGACCCCGGGCAAGTGGGGCCCAGGCGGCCTCGCGGTGACGGCTCAAGGGCTGCCGTACCCGGCTCTGCTCCACCCCACGTCCCCGGGCATTTCTAGAAGAGAAGAACCAAACACAGAGCAGAGGGACTCACAGATGTCAGTCCTGGACAAACTGCTGACAGAGGCAAAACAGCTGTGAACACAGGTGACCGAGGGTAACTGAGGAGAGTGCCCTCACACCTGGGGAGGAAGGGTTCTCCTCCCCAGACGACAACCACCACCGTGAGGGTGGGAAGCAGGCCCACGTTAGATGAGGGCTGTTTGCTCATCAAGATGCCGCTGAGTGAAAAGACAAGGTGGGTGAATACGTGCGGTCCGTGTGACAAAGGACTTGTAACCCAGACACACAAAACTCCAGTCACGAAAGACAGACAACTGACAGGTAAATGGCCTGAGACTCCAACCGGCATTTCACCAGAGGGTCCCCAAAGGGCCAGGGAACATACAGAGAGGTGGTGGCCCTCAGCGGACACCAGAGAGAGGCAGAGGAAACCACGGAACCGCCATTCACACCCACCAGGGTGACGAGAGTGAAAAAAGAAAGCCCGACAGACCCCAGGGCCAGACCCGGCGCCCTGCTGGCCAGGGACACAGGCCGAGCGGACGTGCCCGCAGACGCTGCCCCGCCCTGCCCCGCCCGGCGGAGGCCGTGCCCGTGGGCCGCGACATCTTGCGGCCAGGCCCCCTGTGCTCGGAGCTGGGATGTGCGCCACAGCCTGGCTTCCTCCCACAGCCG
This sequence comes from Camelus ferus, assembly GCF_009834535.1. Classification (NCBI taxonomy): domain Eukaryota; kingdom Metazoa; phylum Chordata; class Mammalia; order Artiodactyla; family Camelidae; genus Camelus; species Camelus ferus. Next base: position 1,982,115 of record NC_045696.1, read on the forward strand.
GGGGGGGGGGGGGCTGAGGCTGGTGACGCTGTTTACTCTGGATCCGAGCGGCAGTTCACACCACGAAATCTCACCAAGGTGCGTGATTTTGCATTCTACGTGCACACACGTGTGCTTATCTGTAAAGTGTTTCAGCGAACACGTTTCTCGGGAAGGAGTCGCTGACCTCCGACGGGCCATGCAAAGGAGAGGTCAATGATGGCCAGCGTGGCCGGTGCCTGCAGTGGGGCCATGGGGCTCCTGTCCCAGAGGACCCAGCTCCGTGGGAGACAGGCTACGAGAACGGAGCCCCCATGGAGGAAGGACCAGAAATGTTGGAGGCCGGCTGATGCACGACACCAGGGGAGCTGGGGGGACCGGCGATTGTGGACCCAGGCTCTACTGCCCCTCCCACGGGCCCTGCTCTGCCCGCGCTCCTCAGACTCCGGGAACCCACCGCAGGCGTGTCCAGCACGTCACCTGATAACGGCAGAGGGAAGGGGTGCAGCATGGGGGACCTGTGTCTCTGCGCCCCAGCCACATGGCTCAGCGTGAACTAGGCCATACTAAACAGGCTGCAGTGCTGGCCTGAGCAGCTTTATCAAAACCAGACAAAAACACAGTCGTACCATGCGTCCAGGGCACTGCACTTCCAGGGCACCATCCCGGGTCACGGAGGACAGACTGGGGGGCTGCGTTGTGATGGACGAAGCACCCCACCGTGCTTTCTCCCGGAACAGAAGCCACACACTGAGGAAAGCGCCAGCCAACGAGCTGCCACACTTTATTGCTCCTCCTGCACCATCTCCCATCCGCCCAGCTCGGGGCCCGGGGCCAACTGCACTGCCCCACCTGCAGGCCGACACACGGCTGAGTGCCCACCCCTAACATGAGAAGCTTCGTGCATATTACTAGTCGGCCAGTCTCAGGCCTGAAACGGGGCTGCCCGAGTCTATCTGGGGGAGGGGCTCATTCTCACCAGCCAAAGGGCACGCCTGCTCCACAAAGCCCGACTGTCCTGATCAGCTCGTATCTGCTCCAGATCAGAGCATCTTTAACTAGCGATAATCGTGGTACTTTGGTTTCCTGATTATTAGGGCTGCAGGGTCACCTCTCTCTACCTGAGGTTCCTGCTGAAAAGCAGACTTGATTTCAATTCTGAGGCTGCCTCTGATCCAGTGGCCACTGCCCGCCACCCTCCCCACCAGGAGGAAAGGCCTCACGCTGTCTGCCCCTGACCCATGTGGCGCCAGCTCCCTCTTTAGAAAGAAAACACACAGATTTAAGCAGAGAAATAAAGTCCTGCCCCTCCCAAGCTGAGAGGGGAGCCATCGGCCGGGGGCGAGCTGGCCCGGCGGTGGCCTCACTTCCGGGCGAGCTCCAGCACCTCCCTCACCATGGCCCCGGTCCCGTCGTAGACGTGGTGCAGCGCAGTGTCGCACATGAAGGCCGGCGTGGTGACCACCTTGTTCTTCCGGTCCACGTGAGCTTCGTGCACACGAGTTAGGGAAACCCATCCTGCAGCGAGAGGGTCTGGCGGAAAGCAGCCCCAGCCACCGCCACAGACGTGTCCCCCGCCCCGCCGTCACCAGGAAGGGTCTTTCTGCACCGCCTGCACTACCTCCAGGAGAGCTGGTAACAGGTGTCCCGGCAGCAGGCACAGGGACCAGCACCCCACAGAGCCGGGCCAGGTGCCAGCACTGCCAGGAGCCCACAACCCTGAAGGTGGAGGCAGCCCCGCATCCTTCAGATCAAGAAGCCACACTTAGCCTGTGTGAGCGCCTGCCACGACCACCATGGGCAGCTCGACCTGGGACCCACCCTTGACCCCATCAGGCTCCTGCCCCACATCACCCACACCCGGCCTCACCTCCACCCTCAGACCCGCTCCCTGGACTCATGCCAAAGCCCCCAGGGCTGGCCACCCTACACTGAAGGGAGGTGGACACTTACACCTGAAACCGCCCGCAAGGAGACACACACCCTAGGAGAGCGAGCCCCCTTCGGACAGATGCCCTTTGGGACAGACACCCAGAGGGTAACAGGCTGGCCTCCAGGACCTCCTCAGGCAGTGTGCTGCTCTGTCCCGACTTCCGCCACATGGAGACCCTCTGCGTCCAGGTGCGGACCAGGACGGTGGTTAGCCTGTGGCCTGAGGCTCTCCAAGCCCACAGATCGCTGCCCCAGTACCCTGGCACCCTCAGTCCACCACCTCCCAACACAGAAGACCCACTCACGGGACAGAGGTGATGAGGCTGCCTGGCGCAGCAATCCATCCACATCACCCAGGGAACTTCTCCCAAATAAAGACAGGAAGCCCCCCATCCCCCAAACTCCTTCCACCCTGCCAAGGGGCACTCCCTCTCCCTCCACCTCCAGGCAGCCCCCCAGCCTCTACACCACAGGGTCATCCCCCTCAGGCCCAAGGCTGTCTCCTTGCCCAACTGAACGTACTCTGGGCCTGGGGTGTGCTGAGCTCAGCCAGCGTCACTGCGGGGACTTGGGAACTCAGCATGAGACGATGGAGGCGTCACCACCTCGGGTACTACGCCCCATCACGCACACGCTCTGGGCACCCCCTGCAGGGCAGCACGGAGGTGCCAGGGGTCCCCCATGCCGCTCTGGATGCTGGAAGGATATGGTCACTTCCTTCACACAGTGCTTGGCGCCCAGGGCTTTGATGGCCTCTGCAGTCCCGGCGTATGGCCACCTGCCGCCTTCCTCCTGCTCGTGGCCCACGGTGACCTCGACGCCGCTCAGCACTTTGGCCGCGAGGACAGGGGCGATGCAGCACAAGCTGAAAGGTGAACAGAAGAGTGTCAGCTCAGGCTTGTGCGTGTGGACATCAGGCTGGGGCATGGCAAGGCCACTCGGACAACACGGCTGATCTGGAAAAGGGGCACTACCCTAGTGCCATGGGGGCGGAGGACAGCTCTGAGGGCTGGAGGCTGACCCCCGACCCCGGGATGCCCGCAGCAGTGGTGATGGTGGAGCTGGGGGAGCCTCTGGGCACCCGGTGCCGGCGGGGCAGCCATGGAGGGAGGCTAGCTGAGCCCAGCTGCTGGATGCGCACCAGGAACCTGATGTGGTGTCCAGAACGGGGAGGCTGACTTAAGAGAGGAGGCCACAGATGGCCGAGTTGTCTTTGGCCCCAGTTTGAGGGTCACTGGTCACGTGGAAGCAGAGAAGCACAGCTGTAGGGACTGGACGGGGGCGCGAGAGCCCAGGGAGCTCGACCCTGCAGAGCACTGAGCTCTCCCCTCCCCACAGGCAGGCTGTCCCGGGGCCCTGAGCCCTGCAAGTTCACACTGGACGCCTGTCCCCAGGGTTCCTCCGAGGACCTGCTCTTCACCAGGGGGTCTCCAGACCGGAAGATCATGAGACCATCGGTTTAGCCAAAACCAAGGCCTCCGGGAGCCGAGGGCCCACCAGTGTCCTGTCCCCAAGAGGACACACGGGACATTAGCCACAGCAGCACCAGGCCAGGCTGGCCCGTCATGCACCTGTCAGGGACGGCCCCCTCCCCAGGGGGGCTGCACCCCTGCCTCCTGGTTCTGGTTCTCTGTATTGCCTTCAAAGGCCCCATGTCCAAACTGCTGTAACGAACTGGAATAAAACATCATACAAATGTGTTTACACACTTGCTACACGTCGTGACACCTGAACAACCTCTGCTTAGGAACCTGAGATAAACCTCTTCAGACCCAAATGGGTGGGACATCACTGGAACTGACACCTTGGGAGCCTGCTGGGTCGTGAGGTTCCATAGGCGCCCAACGGGGGGTGGGCGACCTCCAAAGATGAAGGCCATACCATGAGCCTCCAGTCTGGCCATTCAGGCTGCCCGGCCGTCTCTGGCTGTGAACACCAACGCTCCCGCGCTGGGGGAGGGACGCACCAGGCAGGTGGCAGAGCCATGGAACCCCACGCTCCGTCTGTGCGGTGGAGTGGTGGGACGGCTCAGTGCACCTGGCCTGGGAAGGGGGCCTGCCAGAGGCGGGATAATGCTACTGCTGCTGGAAAGAGAAGGCCGAGCAAAGCGCTGCAGGAGGGGCTGAACAGGGCCCTAACGACACAGGGCGGCGGGTACGCGCAGTGTCCCCATCCTGCGCCCCACCCAGGGGAGCGGGCTGCTCTCCATCTGTGCAATCGAGTGGGCAGGATGCCCGCAGTGAGGGGGCCAGTCTGCTCAGCATCTGTCCTGTCTGTCATGTTGCTGAATCCACCACAGAGGGCGGGCACTGGGGCCCTCCCTGGTGCTCGCCTGCATGAACAAGTGCTGCCCCCATGAGGCGTCCCAGGAGGCGACCTCCCTCCCTACCTCCCTGGGCACCAGCGCCTCCGTACCCAGGGGGATGGAGAGAGAAGCGGGAGGTGCGCCTGCAGGCTGACCGGGCAGGGCCCCCAGTGGTGACAGTGGGTCCATGAAGGACGCTGACCCCTGGTGGGGCCCATCCCCTCCAGTCTCTGTGCCCCAGTCAGACTGGTAACCTCGTTCCTTTCCAGTCGGCTGATAAAAGGCAGCGAGCCACCTGGCGGAGGGCCTGTTCACCACGGTGCTGCTGAGAGGCCTCCCCAGCCAGGGACGACCCCAAGCCTGCAGCCACTTGCTCCAGCACCGCCCTGGGACGCTCAAGTCAGAGCGGGACGAGGAGCCCCCGCTGGACGCTGGTGGGAAGGGCCACCGGACCAGCAGGTCTGACAGCGGAGTCGCCATCACTTGTCTCCGGGGCCTCCGGGTGTGGTTACGGCCGACCTCGCCAGGCCAAGGACAGGGGTCCAGGCGTGGGCTGTGGCTGGGCCTGTGATGTGGCCCAGCGTGCGGCCGCCACAGAAGCCAGTCCTGGGGCGGCAGAGAAGGATCGGCCCGTGGCCCCTGGGGAAAGCAACCGAGAGCCACGGGTGTAGGAGACGATGCCCGCGGCAGCGGTGGCAGAGCACCGACGGGGCAGCAGCTGAGGGGCCGCTCCGAGCCGCATCAGGAAGGCGGCAGCCAGGCGCGGGCCAGGCAGGGACGGATACTCTGCTGGACGCTGACAGAACTGCCCCCCGCCCCCAACTAGGTCATCAGGAGAAATTACTATAACCACACAACCGCAGGATTTTCAGGGCTGGAAGGCACCTGTGACAGCGCATGAAACCCCCTGGGTTGTAACGAGGAAAGGGGCTGAGAGTTTCCGAAAGCACACAGCTCAGAGCAGCAGCTCCCACAGCGTGCCCGGCCGCCGCCCCCGCCCGCCCTGCAGGCCGTGCGGCGCACGCACCCACCCGATGGGCTTCCCGGCCTGGTGGAACTCCTTCAGGACGCGCTCCACGTCTCGGTCCACCCGGCAGTCTTTCCCGTCCACGGCGAACGTGCTCCTGCCACGAGAGAAGAGGCCTCCTGAGATCTCGGGGCCCCACGCTTGTGTGGGGAGCCCCCAGCCCACCCCAGGGGCCCTGTGCTCCCTTAACTTCTCAGCAACAGGAATAATTAACACGTGTGTGCAAGTACGTGTATGTGGCCTTTTATATAATTATATATCTTCCTTTTGTTTTTTAAAATATAAAGCAACATAGAAAAAAAAAGGAGGGGGGGCAGCAGAGGTGAACGGGGAAGCTGCCACAAGTCGGTGGGGGCTCAGGCCCTGAGCTACGCCCACACGGTCCTTGGGGGTTGATCCATCAATCGCGGAGCAGCAAGATGTGCCACCAGCGATGGATACTGCACCTCGCAGCAAGGGGAAGAGATGCAGAGTGCACAGGACCCCTCCTCTCTCTCCCGACAGCAAGACACTGAGGTATCTGCAGTGGTCTTCCTCTGGCTGGCAGACTCGCACCGGTACCACCTCTTGGGAAGATAAATTGCTGAGACTCAGCAAATGTCAAAGACCACACCTGTTTGCCAAGAGCTCCGCTTCCTGTTCTTGGGGTCGATGCCTCTGCCCCGGGTGCCTGGTGGTTGAGCGCCCAGGACAGGACAACTCATGGGCATGCTGGGTGCTCGCTACCATGCCGTGGGGCTGGCTTCTCAGGGTGTGTATGAGTCTCAAAGTGGGTCAGATTCTACACTTTAAACACACGTGTGTCACTCTCACCTCCAAAAAGCCATGAGGATGAAAGAGGACTGGAGGCCACGAGCCCCCATCAGCACTGGGGGGCTCACGCAGCGGGGTCCACGTGTGCAGCTGTCAGACGATTAATGGACGAGCTGCAGAGCTATGTGAAAACACGCAGTGCAGAACAGAGGCTACCGTTTGGCTGGATCTTTAACACAGCCGTACGGCTCAACCTCTCAGAAATAAAAAGCCACCAATGGTACCAGGGAAGGGTCCACAGGAGGACCTGGGTTTCCACAGTGGACATCTGTCACACTGACCTTGCCTGCTGCCCGCTGCCTGCCACTCAGGAGACCACCAATGCAGAGCCGGCATTTCTTTGGAAAGGTCAGAATGGGAGCAGCGGCCACAGGCTGCAGCTTCCCCAGGGGTGTGAGCTCACACATGTGCAAACCTATCCAAAGCCCTGCTTCCTCGCGCGCCAACACAGCCCACCGCAACCCAAGGCTCCTGGAGCCGGCACTCCTCCGTCACCCGAGGTAGGTCAGCCACGCCAGGGACACATCCCAGCCGACCCTCAAACTACCCTCACGCCAGACTACCCTCCCATGGGCTCCTGGTCACAGAGGAGCTCTGCCATCTCCCAGCCAACCCCCCAGCAGACCCTCAAACTACCCTCACCCCAGACAAGGTCTAAGGGCCGAGGGGAGGTGATAGGTTTGTGAATCCAGCTCATCCTTCAGAGAAAGAAACCCTGGTTGCGTTGGAAGCACAAGTTCAGCCGCGGGGAATGACCCACTGTCTCCTGCCAGGAGGCTGATGAGGACAGTGACATGGAGAGAGCACTCCAGAGGCTAGATATGGGGAGAGGGGTGCACATGAGGAGGGCCAGTGGTCCCAGAGGGAGGAAGGACTGTGGGAAAATGAGTGGAAACCTGGAGAAAGGAGGTGTTCTGGTGACGCCCGCAAGCAGAGGGAGCCTGCGAGGTGCCAGGAGGCGGAAGGGCCAAGAGCAGAGCTGGACTTCAGGCAACAGAACCACCTCTGCCCTCACTCCGGGGTGCACTGGCTGCCTGAGGTCACAGCCAGGCACTGTGTCACCAGAGGCCCCGGGCCTGGGACAGAGCAACGTTCTCATCCGTGACACAGGAGAACACCTGATTTGCGGGTCTGTTGTTTCCGTCTATACGTGCATAGTCCGGGTTGGTACGCACACTACACTATGTTTAAAACCCCAAAACCGCGGGGCACAGCTGCTTCACATCTTCTCGCCCCGTGACAGCTGCGGGTGAACCCTTCTGTCTCCAGAGCAGCAGCCCTGCACCACTTTGGGAGGGATGTGCCGGGACCGCGAGGCCAGAGCGGGAGGAGGGCGAGGAACGAGAGAACAGAAAAATGACCTGGAGCCCAAAGCACCTCACAGCCTCCGGGAGAAGGTCCGCTTATCATGGCAGAAACCCAAAGAGCAGCCTGAGAAAGGACTCCCTTTCCCGTCAGGACCGTCATCCAAACAGCCCCACCGGAAAAGCAGTTTTCCGCACCACAAGGTCCACAGGAGAGCTGGTGACCATGGGGAGCACACACACATGTGGGGAGAGCGGTTTTGCTGTGATCAGACTCCACATGGCACCTGGCTCAGAGGGCGCCCGTGTCCCCGACAGCGGCCAGGCCCCACCTGCGCTCAGGAAGAAGCCGAGGAAATGCGGCCAAGCCTCCTCCCATAGGTTCCTGGTCACAGAGCAGCTCCACCACCGCCTGGCTGACCCCCCAGCAGCGGCTCCCGTCACCACCGCGTCCCCCTCTAACGCTCCAGGGGAAAAGCAGAGGGACCCGAGCTGGAACACGCACAAGTTTTTGGCAGCTCCAAAGCCCCCGGGGAAGATGGCGGCGTCGTGGTCAGCAGCACGGAGCTTGGCCAGGTCGGTGATCTTGCCACGGGCGATCCTTGCTGACTCCGTCAGAACGTTCCTGGAAAAGAGAAGAGAAAGGCCCCCAGAAAGGTTCAGTGCGCCGACAGACAACAGATGGAGGGGCAGACGGGATACAGGTGGGAGGAGCCCGCCACGGGACAGGAGGATGCGTTTTCCCAGCCTGGAGAAGCGCACTCACAGGCCAGGGTCACTTTCTAGGAAAGGTGCCACAGCCACAGGGACCTGGCTCTGTGCTCAGATCAGATTGGCACTTAAGAACCTCCCCAGATTATGCAGACTCCTGGGTCGGTCAGGGCCACCAAAAAGACAGGAACCCTTCCGCGTACCTGAGCAGACGGCACTCAATGCAAGGAACTGGCAGATGATGGAACAGAGCAGGGACAGTTAAGAAGCAACCTCAAGGGATGAGTGAAACAGCCCCAGGTTCGGCCACGAAAGGAGTCCCTATGAGCCCAGGCTGTGCAGCCCCGGGCCAGTGTCTGGCCGGGGGAAACACAGCCCCCAGGAGTCAGAGCTGCTTCTCCCCCCCTGCCCCATGTGGAAGGCACTTGGGAACCACAGCCTGCAGTCCAGGCAGGGCAGGAGGGGAGAGGTGGGTCTTAGAGGACACAAGGCCAGGACTGCACACCCTCAGGGACAGAAACGCTTCTAGGAGCTGCTCAAAGACACCTGGGGCCCAAACAAGTGAATGAGGTTCGTGACCAGATGCACACACACGCCTCTGGTCAAAATGAAGGTACGAGGGGCTCGCTCAGTAGGAATTTTCCTTCACTGTTTTGGCAACACTGGAAGGTGAGGAACATTCCAAGGCTCAGAGCTTTATCACAGAACAGCCTGAGGACTGCTGCTCTGAAGTCCACCAGAACATGGACTTGGCTCCCAGCTAAAATGAAGTAATTGTGTGCAGGATCTCGGGGAGTTTCAACTCACTGCCGTGCACATCCCAGGGTGAGTAGGGGCACATACCTGGTCTCACCCTCAGAAGGCTGCCCCTTTGTGTGGTCAATCACGTGCATCTGAGAGATGTCAGGAGCAAAGATCTGGACCTCGGCCCCACCACGGCTCAGGTGAACCAGGATCCTGCCCGGGAAGAAATCAGACAAGTCTCTGACGTGTGCCCAATCCAGCTTTACCTTACAATGGGTTTTTAAAAAAAGGATTTTAGCTGAGTGATAACTAGAAACCTCTTACCTAAGTTAACCTCTGTTTACTTTGCAAAAAATTATGGTTGGCTTACTAACGACCGTTTGAGTGTAATGTCACTGAACTGTCTACGAAGACCACTGAGCCCTGAAGCTCCCTTTGCAAACCAGGGCGCAGAGACAGGTGACCCGGCTGGTGTCACAGCCTGGGTATTTGGGTTCCTAGGCTACTCTGGGGCACTCTTCCCCCAACAGGCCCATCGACGATGGCCTTGAGGGTTTGAGAGCTTTTGGTCTCCAAGGTGAGATCAGTTCCTGGTCTCCACTCCCGTCAAAGGAGTGGGGAAACACAGGCATTCCTGAGGGCTGTGGACTACCTGCCCCTGCCCCTGCCCCCAGAGGCAGCATTTACCAAGGGTTGCTCTGTGCCAGGCCCAAGTCCAAATGCCAGCAGGCAACCCAACCCCCCCCTTACAGACAGGGAGTGCTGTCACTACCCCCTTACAGGCAAGGAGGAGGCACAAGAGTGTGACCCCAAGATCACAGCCCTTCACTGGCAGGGCTAGGACCACCTGGACTTGGACGCTGCTCCTAGGAACCTCTCAGACACACAGGCAACTCCTTGCTCTGCTGGGCAGGTTTTAAGCTGCTGGCGGCTACTCCAGCCTCCTCGTCTCGTGCCCCCTCTCCCAGCCTCCATCAGGAAACTCGTCTGGCCCTCTGCCCCCACCAGCCCAGCACACTCCAAAGTTCGCGTCTTGTCTAGCCAACACCAGCACGTGCTGGCCATCCCCAATGAGAAGGCTGGGCAGCCATGCATAGTTACCAGCCTCTGGCTCCTCTGGGTACCAGAGAGGCCCTGGGCTTGGGACGGGGGTGTCCTAACTCTCCCCCCACAACTTAGACTCCAAACTTGACAGTCCCCACCGTCCTGCTCACAGGAACTTCTAAGTAAATAAAAAATCAAAATACAAACTACTGAGCAACAGCTGACAGGTTACATCACTGACACTCGTCTACAGAGAGGCTGCTGCACAGCCCTTAAAACCGCGCCGCAAAGATAGAAAATAGCTCTGGTTCCAAAACGCAGGGCAGTGTGATTCCAACAGCGGGGGTGGAAAAACAGCAGCCGGAGGTGTGAAGTGGTTTCCGCTGAGGGACAGCATCACCGGTGCTACTAAAAGCTCGTTCTGTGTCTCCCTGTATCTCACACGCGTGATTCACACGTTTCCGCTCCCGCCTCTCTGTGTCGCGTCAGTCATCTCCGCCTCTCTAATCAGGAGACGGGTTTCTGCCAACGGTTCAGAGGACCGCCCCTCCCGACGGCGAGCGGCCCAGGGGCTTACGATGAGGCCTCGTGGAGCTCAGTCCCGTCGTAGACGCCGCATCCGGACAGCACCTGCGGGAGTGGAGCGGCGGTCAGGGGGGGGGTCACGGGGCCCACCGGGCGGGCGGACCTGGGGGGAGGGGCCGACGTGGGGGGAGCGACGTGGGGGAGCCAGAGGGGCCGACCTGCGGGGAAAGGGGCGGACTTCATGGGGGAGGGACCGGCCGCGGGCGGGGGTGGGTGGGAAGGTCGACCTCGGCCCGCCCCGCCCCCACGCCCCCTCGTCCCCATGCCCCGCCCGCTCACCAGCGCGACCCTGGTCCCGGGGCGCGGCGCGGAGGCGTGGAGGGCCGCGCGCGGGGTGGCCGCCAGTCCGCTCAAGGGCAGAGGCAGCAGGACGGGGCGCAGCGCGAACAAGGGGGTCACCGCCAGCCTGGACGCCAGCAGAGACCTGAGGGCCGCCATGCTGCACTGGGACAGCGGGGTCACAGGGTCACGGTGGGCGGGCCCGCGCCTGCGCAGTTGCCCGTGGCTAGGGCTCAGCCTCGCGAGTGCTGGAGGCCAGACTTCGGGTCCGTGTGGCCTGGGGCATTGCCCGTTCCTCGCCGTTGGCGTTCCCAGGAGGAGCGCTTCGCTAAGATACGGCCTCCGGTGTCGCCGTCAGGCCTCAACGTGACTCCGTGACACCAAGTGGCCGGCCCCCAGATGTCCAGTTCCCATCACCGCCCCGTTTTCCTGGCCGTGCGCAGTCGGGACCCACGTGGGGTCCTCACTCCCGGCGCCCCCTGCAGCTGCTTGCCTTAGAATTTCCACTGACGTTGGCCCTTTTGTAAAGGAGCTCGCTGTGCAACGGAGGCCAGGTTTCTGCAGACAGCGGGCTTGACCGCAGGGGTCTCGGGAAGGAAGCCGGAGCGATGCTCAGATCCGTGGCGCCATGGGCTTTGGGCTGGGGTATTTGCCAGGGAAGTATGGAGCAGGAAGGGGAGGGGGCTGGGATGTGATTGGTGGGAAGCAATGTGGGTTTCAAGAGCTCTTTACGCAGCGCGGGGACCCCCTCTTCCTGCCTCTTCATGGGTCGCATGTGCAAATTGGGGGGGATGGGTCATACGTAACATGCATTGGATTTTCCACCTGTGAGGTCTAGAGTTCACTGGCCCTCCTTCTAGCCCCTCGGTGTGCCTGCTGTCAGCACGTTGTTTCCTATCTGCCGTTTCCCTGGTCTGCAAACGGAGCTTGGTGTTGGCTGTATCATCTTGTTTCTACCTCATGGGCCTTGTAAATTACAGGGTATGTTTCAGTCCACTGCTGTCTTTGGTTTATTCCTCAATCTTGAGGGATCAGGGGCGACCACCCGCTCCAGCTGCTTCTTGCTGCTAAGGGGTGCAGGCCCAGCAAGGGCTTCAGGAGTGAAACAGGTTTACATTGAGCTGTTGGAGGGGTTGGTATCGCTTCAGTTCCGGGTGATGACAGGAAAACTGGTGGCCTACAGCCTTTGAGACAAACTTGACAAGAAAGTTAGGAATTATAAGCCCAGACAGGCATGTGAACGATGCTCAACATCGTTAATTGTCAGAGAAATGCGAATCAAAACTACAATGAGTTATCACCTCATACCTGTCAGAATGGCCATCATCAAAGTCTACAAATAATAAATGCTGGTGAGGGTGTGGAGAACAGGGATCCCTCCTACACTGATGGTGGGAATGCAAACTGGTGCAACCAGTATGGAGGCTCCTTAAAAAACTAAAAATAGGCCTGCCATATGATCCAGCAGTCCCGCTCCTGGGCATACATCAGGAAAAGATAAAAACTCTAATTCAAAAAGATACATGCACCCTAATTGTTCATAGCAGCACTAGTTACAATAGCCAACACATGGAAACTTAGCCATTAAAAAAAGTGAAATAATGCCATCTGCAGCAACGCAGATGGTCCTAGAGATAATCACACTGACTAAAGTCAGAGAAAAACAAATATACCACTTACATGTGGAATCTAAAAAATACAAATGAATATACTTATAGAACAGAAACAGACTGACAGACACAGAAAACAAACTTACGGTTACCAAAGGAGGGAGGGGCAAGGGATAAATTAGGAGTATGGAATTAACAGATACATACCACTGTATCTAAAATAGACAACAAAGGATTTACTCTATAGCCCAGGGAACTTTAATAACCTAAAATAGTCAAGAATCTGAAATACATATGTATAACTGAATCACTTTGCTGTACATCTGAAACTAACAATATTGTAAATCAATTATGTTTGAATTTAAATAAGTAAATAAATAAATTTAAAACATTAAGGGGCTCAAACAGAAGAATCAACGTGGCTGTGACCAAAGGAAATGTCAGTGGGCATAGCCATGTAACCAAGACTTACTGGGGAGAAAATGCTTTGTATAAAGAATTCCACGTCTCCTGGGCAGGATTACCGATCCCGCGTAACCAGCTGTCCTGTTGGTGTGTTTTCTGTTATCTTGCTCCACTGGTCCTGTGGTACCTGTCCTTGTGTGGCAGGCGCTGTTAGCAACCACACAGACATGGCCTTGCTCCGCGAGGAGGTAATCCAGGGCTGTTCTAGGATCTGAGGAGTTCACCAACATCTTGAATTGGTCTAAACTGGAGGCTAGTGTTTTGCTCAGTACCCCCATAGAGGCCATTAGATTTTGAAGGGTAGTCTCGTGGCCAGCACGCCCTTCCCGCGGTGCTGCTGGTCCTAGTGCCGAGCCTGCACCTGTGATCATCAGTCCTGAGGCGCTCCTCCTTTTTGTCTGCTTTCCTGGGGGAAGAATACTTATCTCAGAGTGGACATGTTACCGACCCTTTTGAGTCAGGCCCCAACAGGGGTCCTCCTGCCTGGTGTCACTAACACCAATAAAACCAAACCAAGTGGTTTCAGGAACAAAGGGAAGGTTTATTCTTTGATCAAAGGATGGAGAAGGCGGAGCTTCCACTCTGGAGCACACACGCTCCCCTGAAAGGCCGTCAGCAGAGCTGCTTTACAGGGTCCTTGTCTGGAGGGAGGGGCGGCGTCTGCGAGTCGGGTGGAGTCACGTGCTCACCGCGGTCCAGAGGGAAGAGCCAGGTGCAGCATTTCTGCACACAGCACGCTGTTGCCATCTTGAATTGAGGTGTCGTGAGCAGCCCCTCTGCACACGGCTCGCCAAGTCAGGGTGTCAGACCTAGAGGTTTTGCACTAGGAACTGATCCGATGTGTTAGGTGTGAGGCCTCTGCACAGGGCCCCCTGCCAGCAAGTGAAACTAGACTAAGCACCAGAGGTTAGGCCTTAACACCTAGATTCCATCTCATCTTTCCTGGGGGCCACAGGGGCTTTGTTGGTGACATTTCCTTTGGGCAGTTGGCTCTCTGGGCCCCAGAGAAACAACTCCCAGTTGCGTATTATCACCCACATGTTTTTCTGGAGAGAAAAGGGCTGAGGCCAAAGACGAGTTAGTGGCACACGAGTGACACAAGGAAGACAATGGGCCCAACTCGTAGGGTCTGGTAAGCCACAGCCCTCCTTGGGGGCCTGTTTCACTGGTTTTATTTTGGCATGCTTGAGCCATTCTTGCTGCTGGAGGGGCTCTCGGTAGCCAGCATGTTGTCAGGCCCTCTGGGAAAGACGGGAGCATCCTGGCAGGCTCGCCTGTTTGGTTGGGGTCCGTGCCCAGGCTGACCCATTTTGGACTCCCCCCTGGAGTGGTCGCAACTCGTAAGGCTGGCATCAGCGAGCTGTCCTGGATTGCGGGAGAGTGGTGGGTCCGAGCTCTGAAGGGAGGCATATAAGTTCTCAGCATTAAGAGAATTGCATAGTGTGCAAGGAGAAGTCTTATTAATACCAGGGAATTTCTGTTTTGGGAGTGGATGCTAGGGAGGCCTCTAGAGGAAGGTCAAGGTCATATTATTTAGTTCTCTTTCAATTAATGGGGGAGCTGGGAGACGTTTTTGGCTGGCAGGGCTGAGTATATTTTTCCCCAACTACGAGGATTAGGATGACAGACCCAGGTCCCTCTTCACCCTTGCTGCAATGGTTTTTGAGAGCCGATTCAGTTTTTGTATCCCAAGCTCAGTGCGGGACAACTGGCAGGAAGCAGGGGGAAGAGGGGAAAAAAAAAAAAACAGGGTCCACCCAGTTCTCTTCACGCCCATGGGGATTGTTGACAGGTGAGTTATTTGTGTCTGAAAATACAGGACTGTGAGTGTATTTATCTTCTGGCTTAGTAGGTCGGGACAGAAGGGCTCTGGGAGACACTGTTCTGTTCACACAGGGAACGACTGCACACTCAGGTGCCACACAGACTTTCACAAGAGACAAGACCACACCGACGACAAGCAAACAACCCTGCTGGACTGGTGAGGACCCGCCTGCTAGTCAGCCTGGACACCTCCTCATTTTCCTCCTTATAGTTTCTTCCTCGAAAGCAATTTAAGCTCATTAAGGGCGCGTAGTCACAGCGGGGAGTGCAAAGTCAGTGTTGGGGTCTGCCACCAACCCACGTCCGGACATCCCGAGTTCTGTGACACTCCCTCTCTAGTTCCTGTTCCCTGTCTTACTTGGATGGAGTGGTCTTGGCGGTTCCCTGGGCTGGGCGGGAACTAACCTGACTCATGAGTGGCGCACCCAGGGCTTCATTCCCTGCAGCTATACAGAGGAGCGAGTCACCACGAGCACCTCGTTCAGTCCTACCCCACCCCCGGGGCTGGAGCTGGTCTCTAGGATGCTTGATCCTGCCGGGACTTCAGTGGTGCCCAGTCTCCTGGACACAGAAGAATAGGAGGATGAGGAGGAAACATTAATCTGCTAGAGGCGAATTTACAGAGAGCAGTTAATGAACAGCCTAAGGTCTATACATAGCTGACAAGCTCAAGTTCTTCACCTCTTTGGCCCTCTGGATTCCCCAGGTCACATGTGCTGTAGAGGACGGTCTCCCAAGTAACATCCCACAGGGGCTCCTTGGGAGCCTGCTTTGGGACAATGGGCAAGGTCTTGTCCCAGGTCAGGTTAGTTTCTTGGCAAATCTTTGCCAAAGTCTTCTTTAAGGTATAGTCTGTCTCTAAAATTATCCTCATTTCTATGAAACATAGCCAAATTAAGACTAATTAGTTTGCGAAATAAGCGGTTTCAAAAACCTTGGCCTAATTATATAAGTGTAATTGACCATATAGGTTCTTTTAAAGTGGCTTTCCTGGAACTCTTCATAAGGAATCTCAGGTTGAACTTTTCAAAGGCCTCTCGAGGCCAGGAAAGCCATACCAAGGGCTTTTCATCAGATTCTGCCTGCAATATCTGTAGATCTGGTGAATTGCTCTCTTCTCAAGGTCCCCCAGGTGTCTGGAGATTCCTGCACCTGTCTGGAGGTGGCCTTCTTTATTTACCTGATAAGGCTGCTGGGAACCTATGAGTTTTCAATTTCTGGAGGGTTCAGGTAGACAGAAAAGATAAAATGTTTCAATTCCACTTACAAAGGTATAATTTACCAAGTTGCTGTAAGTCATAATTAGCTTAAAGGGAAAGGTTTCCTTATAGTTGGAAAACACAGATTGAAAGCCAGTAATATTTCAGACAAAAAAAACCCCATAAAAACTATAGCCATATTCATCAGTTCACTCAGTCCTGTGTAACTAATCCTTGAGCTCGATCTTTTGTTAACAGTTTGATGAAGCCCTCAGGGTTTCCATTAGAATTATTTAATTTCTTACCCAGTTCAGTGGTATGAAAGTTACCAGAAACCTATACTTGTCAAAGTCCTTTCTATGAATCTTCTTGAAGATACAGCATTTTTACAAAAGCATCAGAGTAAAACGGTAACTGTCTATAAGTGACAAGAGACTTACAGAGACACGTTTAAAGATACCTGACATCTGATGCAACTGACAAAGGAGTACGGTCGCTGCTGTGACAGACATTTTAATATAATGACTAGAATGATGACTGATACTATACTAAAGCATATTCAAATTTTAGAAATTCCATGTAGTTTCTAGAACATTTATATTAATGACATTTACCCACATAATACAACCTAAGAAGGTTTATCCCCACTCATTTGACAATGCTTCCCATGCAACTGAATGCACAAGTCAATCTAATTAGTTTAACATCTCTCATAAAGAGAAAATAAATCTCTTGAGGTGTTCCGGGGGTCACTGGAAAACCTCAGTTAGCTACAGGTCAGATGAATTTCAGTTGGAATTTGATCTTTGGGAAGTTTGTCAAAAATATCAAAAAGGTTTTAAAACACCTGGCTGAACAGGATCGTAGATCATGGGGAAATGATACTCGTTTAACCAAGTGACAACAAAAGGTTTCAAAGGCAAGTAGAGAAAGTTACACCACCTTACTTAACAGGGAGAGAAACCTTTACAGTCTCATCAGCAGCCAATCAATAGTCCAAGGAAACCTTGTTCTCCTAACAGAGAGAGAATACCGAATTCCAGTTTTGCACCTGCTCGCTTTTAATAACAAAACTCATTTAAATTCAGTCTAGCCACAGCCAGTCCTGACCAAGCACAAAGCTCCTCTCCCAGGGCTCCTTTCCCACAAACCCTCCACAACCTTCCATGTCCGTATTAAGTTTGTCCCTTATTTTCTCCCCCTTTGGGGAATAACCAGCTTTAGGGCAAAATTACCTTCTTTCCCCTTAATGAACTGTATTTCTACACCTCATACCTCCTTTTACTGAAAACACACACATGCTCCCTGCCTTGCATACTGAAATGTTTCCTTTGTTATTTCTAGAAGCTTTAATTACGTATGTTGCAATTTTTAAGCCTTAATAACCTTTATCTCCTGCGGGAACCACGAAGGAGACAACCGTGAGGCAGCCAGACCCGCGCTTCCTGACTGGCCAGCCGGCGAGCATCGTCTGTAACTGCCAGGAACGCACATCTTCTCACAGCAGCTTCATCCTCAGCGTGGGGTGTGTGTCTGAGAAGCCCAAACATCTTTAGTTTTTCTCTAGTAAGACGACAAAAGCAGGTGAACTTGGACTTGTTTTAGCAATTAGTGTTTCAGTATCTGATCCTACCTGGAAATGATCCAGACATTGTATAAATTTCCTTCATTTAACTTAACTTGGCAAAACCAAATTTCAAATTACCAAAATCTGGAGAAACTATTTTTAGACAGACGTACCTAAAACAGAATTATTCCTACAGAGTCCACCTGAAAACTCTCATTTACATTGAATTCACTGACTAATGTTTCATCATATTATGTCATTTTCTTGCTGACAAATTTTTGTAACAGAAACAAGATTCCATTTGACTTCTAGTAAACCGAGGTACAATAAAGATATGACCCTCTGAGAACCCATTTTTGGGCTATTTCTCCCCTAACTCCAATTGATATTGGGGCCAGGTAGTATTAAAATACATATATAATCACCTTTTTCAGAAGCTCATAGGTAAAAGTGCCCCGATTTTGGAGACTGCATCCCACTGGGCTGCAGGCTGGTACACCATTTGTGGTTCCCATTTTAGGGCTTTCCCCCAGTGGCTGCAGCGATCGGTCTTTCTAAGGGGCACTGGGTCAGCTTGGACCAGGTGGTGTTTGCAGCAACTACTCCTTACTGGTGCCGGCAAGGCTCGGGTGCGTAACCCCCAGCAGAGCTGCCAGGGCCAACTGCTTCCCCACCAACAATGCAGGCAGGTCACAGGCAGAAGCCCCGACCCCTGAGCAAGTTCCCCAGTCACCTGGGAACGTCGCAAAGGCCTGGAGGAACAGTGGCACTTTTCTTTGGACTCAGAAGACTCATCAAGTTACTCCTGGGGGCAGTTTGCCGTGGTCAGTCCTCACATAGCCAGTTCAGTTTAAACTAACAGTAAGAGACAGTAATACGTACCACTCACCCACGCACATTCACAGGCCTCGATCCAGACAAACTTCTGGCTCTGAATCACACCAAAGACCAAACTTAATCTCTGAGTTTCCAAGAGGATCTAGACCACGTTCAGGTTACCAGGACCTCTGAACGAGGGTCAGTTACCAGGGAGAGAAAACAGCTTTTGGACTCAGGCACCTAGATCTTCACCCAGAAGACTTCTTGTTCCGCAGCCTCTTTCTGCAAAAGTGGACCTGCAACGCGCCCAAGGTGGCTGCCACCGTGCTGGATGGAGGTGTCGAGGCCAAGTCTTCCAGGCAAAGCCACCTAGGCAGCTGCTGAGGTGGGTATCCAGGCCCCATTCCCAACGCAGCGCCAGCAAGCCACGAGCTGTCGTCCAGCCAGGACTTGGATTCCATCTGGGCCGCCAAAATTTGTACCAAGCAAGTGGGCTGCTTGCCCATGCACAACAGAAAGACCAGTTACCAAGGTACTAGTCTTCTGCAAAAAGGCTTTACTACAGGGCAGCCAAGCAAGGGGACAGGAGGTGCCAGCAGGCAGGTGGCCCTGCTCTCCCACAGGACATTCACATTCAGGGTACATCACCAATGTTTCAAATTCAGAGGCCAGACTTAACCCATAGCTACTTTTTAGAAAAATTTATTTTCATCCCTAAGTTTATTGTCAAAACTTTGTATCAAACACGTAAAATTTCTCATACAAAGTCTGAGTCCACACACATGATCCCACTCGCCTCTCAGTTTTCAGCAGCAGAGGCTCCACGTCCACTTTCGCTCACGTGCCAGCTCCAGGCTGTGAGCTCACTGACCCCGCGGCCGCGACAGCTTCTCACAGAAGCGCCAGCCTCGGGGACAGAGCCCCACCCTCCAGCGGCGCCCACCTCCCCTGGGGTCTCAAGCAGGGCCAGCGGGCCTGCAGCAGGGCGGCTCTAGGGCAGCGGCCCACCTGCGCCCACCTCCCCGGGGCGCCCCCGGAGGAGGTGCAGACCGTCCTCGTCGTCGTCGGGCGGACCTGCTTCATCCTCACTTCCCGGCGGGTCCGAGGGGCGCTTCACACCCCGCTGCTTGGAAACTGCCAGGGCGTACTGGACGTTGTAGCGGTTCCAGTCACAGCTGCGAAGGCACGCAGGCGGCCGTCAGCAAGGCCGGCGAGCGTCTCCCACCCCGTCGAGAGCCCCGCTCACGCAGCACTCGACCACCTGCTCCAGAGCCCAGAAACACCCGCCACGGGCCCCCACCAGGACAGCCCCCAACGCCGCCTCCTCTGGACACCCCTCGGCCCTCCGGGGCTGTCTCGAGGAATGCAGGCACGTTTAACACATGAGCCCCACACACCAACAGAGAAAAACCCCTCCTGCATCTCATGTAGAAGCTTTTGGGGGACGGCCTGACAGTACGAGGGTCCGTCAGCACAGAGCAGAGCAGACGGCACCCCGCCAGCCCATGTGGGCCGCAGAGATGGGAAACAGCACCAGGTTCTGTAGCGCAGGCAGCACGGAAGCCGGCTGGGCTGACTCTGCGTCCAAGCATGTCGCGTCCACGTCGACACCCAGTGACGTGGAACAGATCTAACACTGCTTCTTGTGGGAGCCCGATGGAACCGCAACACGGGGAAGACGGCCCCCCAGAGGAGCCACCAGCCACCCTGCGGGCAGCCTGGAGCTCGGAAAGAGCCTCCAAGAACAGTGGTTTGTTGGAGACACGTGAAGACCAAGAAAGCGCTCAGGACAGACGGGAGGACCGGGGGACCTGAGCCACACGGGAAGGCACAAAGCAGACCTTCGGGGCAGAGTAGGGACACCTGAGCACCAAGCCTGGAAACAGCACGTCGGAGCCCCCCCCCCCCCCGCACACCTGACGCCAGCTGGAGGGGAGACCCCCAGGAGAGGCCAAGCGCAGATCCTCCGGGCCCGGGGGAGGGGGCAGGAAGTGCGAGGGCCAGGGCGACACCACCTGAACAGGAGGAGGGAGGCTTCGGACCCTCCCTGCTCATCCAAGCGGCAGGGACGCTCTGCCTCCCTGGGAGTGCTCTCCCGGAATCCACCGTGGGACAGCCCAGCGTGTTTAGTTTGCCAGCGGCATGGGAACAAGCACATCCACCACCAGGACTTTCTGTCCCCAAATCAGACAACGCAGGGAGCAGCCCCAGCGTGGAACCAGCTGGAACCAGCTGGCGACAGTCCAAGCCCTGCCCGGCCCACCAACCACTCCGGCAACACGTACAGTTTGGAGATGTCCTCCCAGTGGCGCTGGATGCTCTTCTGAAGGAACTGAACGGCCGGCAACAGCTTCCCCGCCCTGGAAAGGAGACTTCCCTCAGTGCGGTACCGGACGCCAGAGCACCCGGTGCTTGTGCGCAGAAGCCTCCGCCGGGGCCGCGCAGCTGCAGACCCCGCAGAAGGAGTGACCGAACCGCAGGCGGAGGGCAGGGGCACCCGTCTACCTGGACTTCAGCTTCTGTCCGTGCGCCACAAGCAGCTTCTGAGTCCATAGGAGATAGAACTCCAGGTGGCGGGACACCTCAAAGGACGAAGCTAAAAATTCCAGCACCTTCTCCACATACAAGTCAGGAAGCGAGGAGCTGACGACTTCAACTGTGAGGGAAGTGTGGACACCATGCTCAGCCCAAGAAGCCTTCAGAAGAGCCGGCCCCCACACGGCGGCCTCCGCCCTGCACTCAGTCCACCCCCCCACCTCACTTGCCTCCCCCACCACCCGGTCCACGCTCCGCCTAGGCCCCACCGGGCGCCTCCCCCAGACCCATGCCCGCCCTCGCCCCATCCCAGCCCCTCCGCCGGCCCACGCCCCGCCCCGCCCCACTCACTCTCATCCCAGGGCACTGACTCCAGGGCCTCCTGCAGCAGCTTCCTCTCGTTGAGCCTGAAGGCCATGAGGATGGCCCTGGTGAAGTCCCGCTGGCGCAGCGCCGCCCGGATCCGCCCGGGGGTGACGCTGGTGTCCAGCTCGAAAGGGTCAAAGAGCATGCGCGCGTCCAGGGAGTAGATAAGGAGTCCCTCAGTCGTGGTGGCTGCCCAGCAGCGTCCTGGGAGACAAAGCCTGATTAAGGCTCCCAGAACACCGATTTCCATGTTTCCCATGTTTTGAAGAACAGGTGCTGAAGACGTTCCTGGAGTCCCCAACACACCAGCATGAAGGGAGCAGGGGAGCCTGCCCCACTCCTACCTTGGCCACCAGCCCCTCACCGCTGCAGGTCCCCAGGGCCACCTGCCCGAGTTCACACCCTACCCTCATCCCCGCTGGGTGGGCGAGCTTCCCTGTGAAGGGCACACTCTCCAGCTCTGCAGGCCTCTCCTGCAGCTTCTCTACTCCATGATGGTGCGAGGATGAAACTGCCCAGACACCAGAGCAGGGGCCCCCGGACTCGTCCCTCGGGCCCCGGTCTGCAGCCCTGGCTCCCACGGTGGTGCAATGACACGTGCTGTCTGCACCAGCTGCCTGTCTCTCAACCAGGGCTGGAGGCACGGCCACCACCCCGTAGAGATGAGCCTGCTGCAACCCTGTCCCACTCCGTCCCCAGGCTCTGGGGGACAGACCCTCCCCCACTGGACACTCTCAGTGGTGGGGATGAGGCGAGGGAGCAAGGTGCCTGATGGCCCCAAATGGCACATGGGCAGGGTGCTCAGGGCAGGTGCCCACCTCCTGACTTTGAGCCTCGCAGGTCTGAGGTCACAGCCATCCTCAGGGAGGACGAGGACGACCACATCTCACCCAAGGGGGACAGCGGTGCACAGAGCTGGCCAGAAGCTCCATGCTGATCCTGCCCCCGGGAGCAGGGTGACAGGCCCACTGTGCACACCACAGGCCCAGAGGCCCATGGGACCAGGCCCACCCCTCCCACGCCAACCACCTGACCCCCAGGGCTCACCGGTGGGAGAAAAGCGGAGCGAAGTCACCCTGATCTCAGGTTTGAAGTGCCGAGAGCTCATGTCCCCTAGGGGCAAAGGACAGCCGGTCACAGCATGCACACTCCCCCACTCGGCCCACAGAGAGAGGGCCACCCTGTGGACCCAGCAGGAGTGGCAGCCCTGCCCCCCACCCTCCCACAGACACAGCAGGTGAGCCCTGTGCCGGGACCGCCTCCACGGATCAGCCCTTGGAGCAGACACTCTCGTGAGCTCCAGCCTGGTGGGAGATGGGCTCGTCTGTTCGGGAGAAAAGTCCCTGCCCAGCCCAGGGCTGTGAGGCAGGGTGGTTCCCGGTTCAGGCCTGGGAGGCGGCCAGCCCCCCCAAAAAACCGAGTCTTCCTTGTGGCCCAGGTCGGGGCAAGTGCAGGGCACAGGGCTGAGCTCCGGCCCGGCCTCCAGCAAGACGCCACACCTGTGCAGCAAGGACTTGGGGACATCAGCCACAGCAGCCCCACCAGAGGAGACAGCGTCAACACCAGGAAAAGCGGGTGGTGAGCAGGGCGGCCTGCTGTGGCCTGGCCACCAGGACCAGAGACCTACTGCTCACCTTTCTTTACACCCGGAAGTGGTATCGCGATTCCACCCTCCTCTGCGGCGTCTTGATCAATCAGCGCCAGGTTGCCAAACTCTGTCATTTTCCTTCGGTTCAAAAATTCCTAAAAGCAAAATCCAGGACATCTTACCATCAGAGGTGCAGGTAGGTCTGCCCCGCATCCCTCCTGTGCCACCGACGGTGGGAGGCCAGCCCCGCCTGGAAAGCACACGGCACACACAGGGCCTGAGACGGGACGGCCAGGCCTCCCCTCAGTGCCTGCTGCTGGCCCTGCGGTGGTTGGATTCCCGTCGGAGGGGGTGTGAGGAGGGCCGAGGGTGGGCTGGGGAGACTCGGGGCTCACAGCCGGCTGAGACCCATGTGGGGGCCCATGCAGTCTGCAGCCTGGCTCTGGAACCCCGCAGCACACTCACCTCCATGGCGTCCAGAGAGAGGTTGCAAGAGATCTCAAACTTCTTCCTGAGAATCTGCTCCTTGACATGATAAATGCACACGAACTTGGACATCCCTCCCGCCAGGATGCTCTGGCCGTCCGCGGAATAGCAGAGAGTGGTGAAGGCCCTGGACGGAGGGGACGCGGACTCAGTCGCCACCCAGAAGGCAGATGGCACCCTCCCCAACACGGCCCTGGCCAAAATGCTGCAGGATGAGAACCGGCAGCCCAGCCTCCCAGTTCCTGCCGAGGCATCATTGCCCCAGAGGAGGGACAGCACAGTGACCTCCAAGAGGCCTTCTCACAGGACCATGTGGCCCCATCTGGGCAGCTCCCTGCTGAAGTCAGGACGAAGGGGGACCCATCTGCCCGCCACCCTCACAGCGGCCGCTGGCAGGGGTGTCTACTCAGTCCCGCATGACCAGAACCCAGGCACTCACTGCCGTGTCAGCTCAGGGACTCAATACAGTGACCCTGGATTTGGCAGAGGATTCTTGGATGTGACACCAAGAGCACAAGCAACGAAAGAAAAAACACAAACGAGGCTTCGTGAAAATTTAAACACCCGTGCTCCAAAGAGCACCTTCTAGAACCTGGAGACGAGCTGCAGAAGCGGGGGAGGATGTGTCTGAGGAGGGTCTCAGGTCCCGAGTACATGGAGAACTCCCCTGAGTCAACAATACAGACACACAGCCTGTTAAAGCAGACAGGTGCTCCGCACAGACATTTCTCCAAAGCCCGCACACGAGTGGCCTATCTGTCCGTGAAAAGATGCCCAAAACCACGAAGCACCAACAGCTGGGGTTAAAAAATACACACGAAAGAGCGTCAGTGATTGACGTGGGAAACTGGAAACCCCTGCGCTAGTGGTGGTAACTGAACAGTGCAGGCTCTCTGCACAGCAGTCTGGTGGGTCCTCAAAAGGTTAAGCAGAGCCACCATGTGACCCAGCAATGCCACTGCTGGGGATACGCCCGGGAGAACTGAAAACGGGGGCCAACACCCATCCTCAGGGTGAGGACGCGGGAGCCTGTTAACCCACAGGCCCCACCCATGCCCCACGGCCCCACAGGCAGGAGGAGCCCTGCTGGGGTGGCTCTCGGCACTCACTTCCCCTTGGCTGAGTGCTTGGCGGTGATTTTGTCCAGCTCCTTCCTGCCCGTCTTGAGATCATGCCTGCCCTCAATGGAGCCCGTCTGCACCGCGTTCTCTGGGTCCCAGAAAGTTATCTGTGAGTTTAGCGTGGCCACAGCCAGCTCTGCTCCGTCAGGGCGGAAGGTCACAGCCAGAGCTGCAGAGAGACGCAGGTCTGAGGCAAGGAAGACCCTGGGCTCCAGCCGGCAGGCCACACTGCCCTCATCCTGCTCCAACCCAGGCTGCACAATGGCACCAGGGGGGTCTGGGGGCCACGGGGCAGGCAGGGGGCACAACTGAGGGGGGCCAGCTGGGTGGAGGGCTCTGGGCAGGAGGATCACACTGAGATCATGGGTAGACTAGAAACAGACTAGCTGTGGGCAAGAGGTCAGTAAGTTAGCCCCACAAAGACGCAAGGGGCCGGCCACTAACAGCCTGAACCAGAGCCAGGTGGGGCGGCCAGAAGCACTGGACACGGCAGAGGCCACAAGCCCCTGGGGCCAACGGCTGTCTTCTGCAAGGACCTCTGCTGGGACCCACGGGCACTGCAGCCACAGCCGAGACGTCCACCCGCGGCCCACTGTGCACAAGGACACTTCGTTCCAGCCACCTCATGCTTCCCCGTGGTCAGCATGGGCAGAGCCTTGACCACTTCTCGCAGAAGTGTCACTGTTAACCCACAGGCAAGCTCAGACAGCGCCAGCAAGTCTGCTGCAATAGGGCCCACCTCGCTTCCCCGGGGGGCCCGGTGCCAAGTGACACAGCCAGCCCCTCAGCGCTTGGGGTCCTGGGTTTATCCAAACCGGTGCCCCAGACAGGTGGCTGACAGCACAGAGCCTGGGCCTCCCCCTGGGCGCTGCGTACCATCGGAGGTCAGGGCCAGTGTCTCTGTGGTCCTCCAGCTGTCTACCATGTCCCACAGCCGCACCGTCTTGTCCCAGGAGGCGCTGGCCAGGATCGACTTCATCGGGTTAAAACACAGACCACTGATGGGCCCTTCATGGCCAGACAAAACCTACAGCGGTTCGGAGAAGAGCTCTGAGAACATGAGACCCTCCGCGGCCGTCCCAGCCCGACGTGCCTGCCAGATGCTGGCTTTCAGAGGCCACAGCTGAAACACAGCCCCTCTGAGGCCCTGTGCTGCAGGATGAGGGGGACACAGCTCTGTCTTGGTGCAGGCAAGCGAGGCGCCCCCAGAATATGCACGTACATGGTGCGGCCCGCTCCTGAGATGCGACCTCTGCCCCACCCGCTCCTCTGGGGTCAGTGAGGCCCCCTCCCTGCACCCCAGTCCCTCGAGAGAGCAGCTCCTGGGACTCGCGGCCCTTACGTCCAGGAGCCTGCCCGTCTGCATGGACCAGATAAAGATCTCGAAGGAGTCCTGGGCCCCAGCAGAGACGATCTCCCCGCTCGAGTCCACTGCCACACAGGAGAACTGGGTGGGGCGCGGAGACGTGAAGGTGCGGAAGTTCCGGTACCTGCGGGAAGAGTGCATCCCGGGGGGCACGGCTCATGGAGGGCCCGCTCACCCTTGTGCGCGTCTGGGGTCTGACGCTGGGCTCCACTTCGTTCCCTTCCCGATACACCCAGAGCCCCCAGCCTCACTCTCAGCCCAGAGGGGACGAGGAAGTTGCGGAGCCAGCATCCTGAGCCAGCAGAAAGGTCACCTGTGAAGGTCAAAGGCACGCACGGTCCCATCCATGGAAGAGGTCACGATGACGTAGCCGGTGGAGGTGAAGGTCACGCCGGTGACCCCACTCGAGTGCTCCGTGAATGTGATGAAGCAGAAGCCACTGAGGGTGTTCCATACCTTGACCTGTGGCGGGGAGGGCAGGGGCGGGAGGGCCACAGCTCAGGTGGGCCACGGGGGCCCAGGTCTCCCCAGAGGCACAAGCGCCCTCCCGGGTCAGATCGCAGCTGCTGGGACCACAGAGCTCTGAGCCGCGCATGGGAGCCCAGCCCAGAAGAGACCCCCACAGCCCCTCCACCCAGATCTGGGCAGACCTGCAAACACCTCCTCCTGAGCCCAGACGAGGCGGGGTGAGCCCCAGAGCCCCAGGCTGAACCCCGCCGTTGGGGCCTGGCCGCAAGTGCCGAGGCTGGCAGGACAGGGACAGGCCCCCCACCCCCGACACAAGCCCACCTTGCCGTCGTCCCCGCCGGTCGCGATGCGCTGCCCATCAGGGGAGTAGGCCAGGGACACCATGCTGTTGAAGTGGCCCTGCTGCTTGAGCACGTAGGACTCGCTCTGCCACTCCCACACCAGCAGCTGGCCCAGGCCTGCGGGCACATGGAGGGGCTAACTGCCTGTGGGACTCACACCGGCATTCTGATGGCCAGTTTCACCCTGAGGCAGGTGCCCTCACCAGACACCTGAACGAGGGAACTCAGCAAGGAGATGCCAACCTCCCGATGCCCCAGCAGAGGGCCGAGGGCCAAGGCCAAGGCAGCGCTGCTGACGGGCACCGGGACTCGTGACTCAGATGAGCGTCTGTTCTGAAAGTCTCACCGACTGCTCCTTCGAATGTGAGCCACCCAGCTGCCAGCCTGGCCCCAGTGCCTCAGGGGTGGGGGAGCAGCAGGCTGACTTCCTGGAGGAAGAGGTCTGCTCCTGTCCTCACAGACCTGGGCACGAAGACTAACCTGAGCATCCAAAGGCGATCCAGTCCCCGGAGCTATTGATGGCGATGGATGCGACCCTCTGATCTGAGACGCTGGGGAGATGCAGGCCCGGTCAGCACACAGGGCCTCCCGTCCCCACCCGGGGTGGTCGGAGGTGCAGACAGGGCTGGTCTCCCCATGTCTGCACCACTCCCCCCGCCGTGCGGTTACTGCACTAAATAGTTCACTTCATTCAGAGCATCAGCAAATGCAGAGCTGTGCTCGCGTTCAAAACCTCCAAGCCATGGGATTTTGGGAAACCAGTGTTTTAGTTTTTTCCATGTTCCAAAGGGACACGAGAGAACAATGAAGACAGAAAATAAAAATGTCGTGATGTACAGGTGGGACCAAAGCTCCCCATGACTGGGGATGAGGTGGGGGGAGCTGCGTGTCAGAGATGGGGGCAGGGCAGCAGCGCTCATATGCGCTCAACCCGGGACAGAGGCGACAGCAGGTGTCCTGGGAAGCCTGCTGGCCCTCCTCCTGGCCCCTCGGTCCGGGGAAGGCATGGCACGGCTTCTGTCCACCCTCCTGCAGACTGGAGAGCACACACACAACCACACGGAGCAGGTGCTGACCTCAGGGAGTGGATGAGGCTGAACTCTGGGAGTTCATGCAGGTGGAAGATTCCGGAAGCAAAACCAGTGACCAAGAGGTGGACTTTCTTATGATATGCTGCCGCCGTTAGGTGGTTAAAGTCTCCCTCTTTATTAAAAAAGTACCTAAACAGACGGGACACGAGGACTGAGGGAAGAGGACCAGAGGCCAGGCTGGTCTTACACCCCTCCGCGGCTCTGCCCTGGACCCCGGGGTGGAGGACCTCACTGCACGCGGGCAGCCTGCCTGCACTGCCCCTTGTCCCTTGGGCGGCCCCCTACCTCCTCGCACCTGCAGTTCTGCGCTCCCAGCCTCCAGCCCCCATGCTCGCTCAGCAGCTCAGGTGCCTTGGGGGGCTCCCCCCACTGGCCCGCCCAGGGCCTCTAAGGCAGGAGTCACAGCTCGGCCTCTGGAGGCGGAGACCTACTTGGCCAGCCGAGAGTACTTCACTTTGCCCCGCTGCTCCTCAGGCGCCGGTGCGGCCTTCCCGCGGATGGTGGTCTCCTCCTCCCCCTCTGCGTCCTCCTCCTCCCGCTGCAGCAGGTCCGCCTTCCAGCCAGTGGGGGCTTTGAGCCTCAGGCCCTTAGGGGGCGTGTCACACTGCCACACGCACAGGGCTCCGTCCTGGCTGAGCGTGTACAGCTGCAAAGGGAAATGTGTGGGTGTGGCCCACTCTGACCCTCAGCCCCTGCCAGCCATGGGCTGCAGTGACAAGGAAGCTCCACCCATGCCACCAAAGACTGCCCCGCTACTGCTGGCTCCCAAACCTCCCCAGGGAACCTGGGAGCAACTGGCAGGGGCCTCAAGGGAGTGCCCAGCACCCCGACTCAGGGCTGTGACCAGGGACATACGTCCAGGCTGCTGGATTCGAAGAAGCAGGCCACGATGGCATCCTTATGTCCCCCCAGAGCATAGTAGATGAGGTTGTCCCAGCGCTCGGCCCCAAACACCCATGTGGACATGTCTTTGCTCCCGACTGCAAAGCACCTGGATGGAGGAAACACAGCTCATCCTTGGAGCTGCAGCCGAGTGCAGCTGTCAACCTCCCTGTGTGGTCCCTGGACTTAAGGGAGATGCCAGGGTGACAGGCAGGGACTGGTTGGGTCTGCGCCTGCCCCGCTTGCATCTCCCCCAGCAGCTGGCCACACCCATAAGTGCTTCTCCCACGACCAGGAGCCTCAGCGGACACTGCCCCTCCTCGTAAAGCAGTCCCTGATGGAGGGGCAGCCCGGGGCAGCCCGAGAACCAAGCACCAAGCCTATCGGGGGCTCTGCCCCTCTCGCCTCCCTGGCGTGCCCTTGGTCCCAAGCAGCGTCCCTTGACTCACGGCATAAAGAGAGCCAGATGTGTGACCAGGCACCGCCGCAAAAGAGGCAGGAAGGCTGGACTGCAGGGCGCCGGCCTCCTACCTGCAGACCCAACCTCCAGGGGCACACCAGTGTCTCCCAGGAACACACTTCACATGGCTTGGGGGCTGTGGCCACCACACTGTGGCCCAGAGCACGGGAGGACCGCTAGCCTGACATACAAAGTGGCAGCCACCACCAGCCTCCCCTCCCCCTGCACAGAATGCAGGACGGCTGAGGAAACAGGGTCCTGGTCAAGGACCCAAGTCTGCCTTCTGGTTCCCGGTGACAAACACGGGGCACGCCTGACTCAGACTCGGGAGCCCAGCCTGCGTTCAGCCCCACAGGAGGTTCAGGAGGCCATTTGTAAACAAACGAGGACGTGACGAGTCACCATGCTCCCTAATGAGATGCTGTTTACAGGGCCCCGGGGCCCCAAGGCCTCACCGGGAGTCGTCTGTCCAGTCGATGCACGTGGTCTCATCATAGGGCCCAAAGTAGGTTTTGTCCAGGATGAACGCGTTGAACTCCCGCTTCCTCCCCGGGGCGTGGTACATCTGCGCAATGTTGCCTTTTGTGACCACGAATTTCCTGCAGAAACGGCGCCATCAGCATCCAATACCAGGGAGGGTCCTGAGACCAGCTCAGAGCCCCTGGGGGGACAATTCTCTGCTCTGAGACCAGTTCCTTACGAGGCAAACCTGGGGACCTGCCTCTCACGGGCCCCGAATCCCCTCTTCTCTGGGTGGGCAGACCCAGCGGGAGCTCTGGGCCCAGGCACCTGTGGCCGGCCCTGACCAGGCCCTGGCACAGACTCCCCGCCAGAGGCTGCAGCTGACAGCTCCCCGCTCCCCGGGCACACGCAAGCGCTCACCTGCCATCAGGGGAGAAGGAGACGCTGTGCACGGCACCCTTGAAGTGGAAGTGGTGGAGCACGGATCTGCAGACCAGGCTGACCAGCAGCGCGTCGCCCCCTGCGGGAAGGGTTAGGGTTAGCGTCAGGCTCTGCACTTCACCCCGGCAGCGCAAGCCGCAGGCCCCAGGAAAGCCTGCCCCGGCTTGTCCATGCTCCGCACACCTGCCCTAGTCCCCAAGCCCACCAGGGTCCCAGACACAGAAGCAACCAAGGGAGAGGACCACGTGGGCTGGAGTCAGCCTGACACAGCCACTCTGTCCCCCAGTCACCAGCCCACGCCACCAACTCCCGGCCAAAGGTGCTTACCTTCATCGACGATGATGGCAAGGCGGCCATCTGGGGACAGCCCCACACACTTGACGTTGTACCGAGTGGCCAGCGGCAGAGTGTCCGACTTGTTGCTGGGGGAGAGAGAGCAGGGCTGAGCAGCAGGTCTCTGTCACCAGGAGGGGAGGTCGGGCCAGCCTTGGGCCTCCTGCCTGCCTGCCTGCCCACCCCTGCAGAACCCCGGGCTGGGGCTGTCAACAGCCCCTCCTGCAGAAAATTTGGCAAAGCATGTTAAAAACCTTAAAAATGGGCTTTGAGCATATCAATTTTGCTTCAAGGACCCCATCCCAAGAGGACGCTGCAAACATAGGAAGTCAGGAGACCGGAAACAAGCCCGCTGCCAATGGGGGAGTGAGCCACAGGGACAGAACACTGGGCCACACTTTGTGCAAAAATGGAAAAATGCACAGAAGTGGAAAAGTAAATAATGTTAAAGACAAACCGCCGCTGGATTCCACCCTAATTTTGTCCCTTATTACATCATGTTCCAACTTTCCGGCTCCCACGGCCCAAGCATCCATCCCAAGACATTTCAGCCAAGTGACACATGTTTTCTACCTTAAAGGTAAAGTCAAAGACCTCGATACATGGGGTTTAGCTGAGGAACTAGAAGGAGGAAACTGAGACTCCTACAGCCAGTCCCACGATTGACCCTTCGACACCACGTAAGTCCTGCAGCCCCTCTTGGGCGGCCCTGAGTAACAGTGTGCTGCTACGACAAAGGTGAGGAAAACTCCACGTTTTTACCTGCAAACTATGATCCCTAGCATCAACGTCATTCTAATGTACTTACTTTTTTAGGTCAAATACGGTGACTCTATTTCCCACGGGACTAATAACTGAATTCCCATCACGTGTAAAATTTAAGTTTCCACACCGATAGACTGTCCCCAGCAAATTTGAAAACTGAAAAGAAAACAGAGCTGTCTTAATACAAAGAAAACACAACTCTAGGAAAGGGCTGCATGAGGCCCCTGGTAAGATGGCGCAGAGCACCCTGATCACTCCTGAAGTCTCTCCAGTCCTCCCACCCAGAAACTTCCTGGGCACCTGTCCGGCCCAGTCCTGAGCAAGAGAGAGGAAGGAGTGAGCCCAAACCCCGGGGGCCCCGAGCTCCCACCAAGGTAGATCAGGGGCACCGTGGCATGGGAGATCAGGGGCACCATGGGCTCGGGGAAGTCTCCAGGCAGGAGGCGTCTGCCATGTGGAGAGGAGGACAGGACCTCGTGGCAGGAAGAGAAAAGCTGCAACAGCAGAACAGCCCCCACTGTACACGCACCCGGGGTTCAAGGCTTCCACAACAGGGTAACCTGCTGGCAGCCTGTCCGTCAACCATTCATTCCACCAGCAGCACTGAGCGCTGGCTGGATAGCACTCTGCACCTGGTCTCCCACCCCCATGTTCTAGTCCGGCAGGCAGGCCACGGCCATGGTCATTCGTGATTAGGAATGACCGCGGGGCTGCGAAGTCAGCCGATCCCATAGGCGTGAGAGGAAAGGTAGTCAAAGGGGTGGCCAGGGAAGGACCCCTGGAGGGGCCACCTGAGCTGGAACTCAGATGACAAGGAGCATCTGGAGCTGTAGGCAGGCAGGGTCCTGGGAACCCCAGGCTCAGGGAGGAGCCTGTTCAGCTGGAAAAGCTTTAAGCAAAAGTGAACTGTAATCAGTTCCTGTTTTTTGAAGGCCATGCTAGTGACCAAGGGAGCAAGTGGGGATGCACGGAGCCAGTGAGGGCTCATGGCTCACCGCACAGAAGATGGTGGTGTCAGGACCAGAGAGATGACCTGAGGGATGGGGAGCTGGGACGAAGGGCAGGCAGAGAGGAGCTGGACAGAGAGGGTTTGGGTCACAGGGAGGAGCAGTCTGAGAGGGAACACCAGCTTGGGTTTGGGGCAGCGGGCGTGGGATGGAGCTGCTGGAGGCCCGCGCTGTGGCCAGGGCCAGGCCAAGCCTGTAAGGAGCTGGGCCCTGACCGTTGGCGAAAGGCCGGAAGCGGCGGCCCGGAGGAGAAACAAGCTTCAGGGGAGTGGCAGCAGGAGGCGGGGCGCGCGAACGCCCCGGGCTCCAGACCGCGGGTGGCCCGCTGCGCCAAGGGTCCCGACACGTGGGCAAGATGCAGCAGCGCGTCCCGGGGGCTCGGCACCCGTCTCCCCGCCCTCTGCCCCCGCGTCCTTCCCACGTCGCTCGCCGCGGCTCCGGGAACCGGGACTTCAGTCCAGGCTGGCTTCCGCTGCCCTGCTCGGAGCTCAGCCAAACCCTCCCGCAGGGCTCCTGCCTTCCCGCCCACATCCGCCATCTGCCGCTCGCCCCTGCGTCCCCGTCCACCGCGCTGCGGCCCCTCACGACCCCAGGCCCGGAGGGACCGGTGCTGCGGTACCTGGCCAGCCCAGGCGGCTCTCTGGCCCCCGAGGGAGCAGTCTCGGGCAGCGACCCCACCCGCACCCCCGGACTAAGTTCCCCGCACCCTCCTCCCCACCCCCCGACCCCCCGACCGCGGGCGGCGCTCACCCGGTACGCGAACTTCATCGCGGGAGCTGCACATGTGTTGCTTGCAGCCTCTGCGCCCCGCCCTCCGGCCCGCAGGAAACACTTCCGGGGCGAGAGCGCGGCGGCGCGCCACAGCGCCCCCCCGCGGAAGGGAGGAGCGCTGCCGCCGGAGGTGGGGAGGGGGGTCCCAACCTGCTAGTCCCGCCCCCAAAGCGTGGGTGCCCCGGCCGGCCCCGCCCTGAGGCGGAGTCCCAGCCAGCAGGCCCCGCCTCTGAGACGTGGGTTCCCGCCCTCCGGCCCCGCCCACCGCAGTCCCGGCTCGGATCCTCACCGCTAGGCGGGCTGGGGCTCCGCCCGTGGCTCCCACAAACCGTTCAGGCACTACGGAGGATGAAAAGGTCCGACCCCATGCTTACTTGTTTAAAAGCTCTAGATTATGAAATGGGGACCGAAAGGAGACTCTTAAATTGGAAACTGAACGTTTCCGAAGAAATTGTAAGAGCGATGACAGAGGCAGTTGCGTTGTCAAATTTGAGGATGGCAACTATGTCTACCACCCGAAAACTGGAGACTCAAAAGTCTTACCACTTGGGAGCTACTTCGCAGCAAGTTGTGAAAAAAAACCCTAGTGCGCCCCCAAAAGTAAATAATCTATGCTTCGAGTCAGGAACAAGGATCTGGGAAAGAAAACAATTCTTTAACTTTACAGGCTCAATTTTCACACTCCACAGCAAAATGAAGTTCAGAACAGCAAGTTTCTTCTTAAAATGTGTATTTTCAGAATTATAATGCTTACATTTTAAAGTCTTAATACAATGGTTTTAGTCTAACAATATATTACAGAATAACGTGAAAAATGACTTTCATAGTAAACCATGAAAATGGAATTAATACCTGCAGTATCAAAGTCACCAACTTGTCACCTTTTCCAGCCACAGAATCCCAGCAAACGGTATTAACAATGCCTTCAGGTCTTACAGCCTGACATACAGGATGAATAAATTTAGAGAAAGGGGCATTTTCATGAAAAATCAGATTTTAAAACCACATAGGATTTATTTTAAAGATCACAGTTGACAATAAAACATTTAGCTCAGTCTAGTTTGATCTTTTATTAAAAAAAGTAGTATAAGTTTTCATCGTATATACATACCTGGAGTGTTTAATTTCATTTTGTAACACAAACTTATTTTAAACACTAAAGAAAAGCTGAGTAGAAGCCTGTGTGTCTTCTCCGCTCTTACGGGGTGTCTAGCCTCATCAGCAGGGACTAACACAGGAATCTGGCCCACTACAATGGAACTGCAGGTAGAAGTCATTTTCAGATTAAATACCACAATTTCCACATTAGAATCAGCAGAGTTATAATTTTTCCTATCACAGGAGGCCCCATGAAATTCACCAAAATTATAACTTTTCTTTTTCATTTGCTAGTATTTACATGTCTCACAGATATTTGTAAACTGGCTGCATATTCTGTTTTTTAGATGCACAGTCTGTATCTGGCTTCACAGTTACTTAACAGCTGCTACACCTTTACCAGCAAAATCAGCTTGTCTCAAACCCGTAAGCCCTATTTTATTTTAAACACAACAAAAATCCAACTACAGCCTTTTAGTTTAAAAAAAAAAACAAATTTTAGATGACATTATTCACTGGTGTTAAAAAACAAAACAAACAAACAAAAACCCCGAGGAGCCCATGTAATTGAAGATTGCAAAAGATCTTTTGGGTAATTAGGGGGAAAAAATCCAAACCTCTGATCATTTCAATTTCATTCAATTTCCAGACATAAGAAACCACCATAAACATTCTGGATTTCCCCTTCATTTTTTCCCTTCTGAATAGGTATGTAGTTAGAGAATTTCATCCCGGAATTGGAACCCAGCACAGAAGTCCAACAGAAATAGGGTAACCTAACCAGTGATCACGCCCCCCTTCCAGGTGAGCCGGGAAGCTCGTTATACTTGGAGGAGGGGCTCCTTCCCGGGGCTCCGAGGCTCGCCATGCGGTAGACGCTTTTCTGACAAATCTGAAAGGTCTCTTCACACATGGGGCGTGGCAGACCTGTAGGGCAATCAATTTTTACAATAAAACCAGTTTACTTTAGAAACCCTAAACTATCGTTAGATGCTGAAGTTCTAGCTTGCCTAACCAGCTGACCAAGTTTACTGGTTTTAAACTGCACATAAGGAAAGAACGTTTCTGAAAGGTTTAATGAGACACACAAGTACTATCTTCTTTGTACACGTCTCCAGTTTCTATAAGTGAAGGACACGGAGGGGGATTCACCACCTTTATTCGTTAAATGAGCTAGGAGACCACATCAGAAGAGAAGACTTCACAGATGTGCTCTGCACCCATCTTGACCTGTGCCTTCTCACCGCCCACCGCTGCAGGCAGGGGACAGGCAGGGACGGTGGCAGCTGCAGAAGGCTCCTTTTCTCTAAGGCTCACACACTTGAGGTTCTTCACAGGACGCCCCATCCTCCGCTCGACCTGACTACACTCACTCACTTGCATTAATCTGGCCAAGTTCAACTCCAACCACTCTTCCCCAGTGAATTAAGAGTTCTCTATTTCATATGTACAAAAATACCTCGCTTTGGAGAGCTGGAAAAGGGTTAATACACACAACATTTATTTACAAGCTGTGACTTTCACACCAATAGAAACACACACATTTATTTTGTCCTTGATTTTTGGTGCAACTTATACATAAACATTACATCAGTTAGTTTGTACTTTTAAAAATAATAAATCAACTTTATGTACAATTAAATTTACAACCTAAAGCAAGTTAATCCATTGGTATGACTGCGATTTAGCGGATAGCAGAGAGTAGTCCCAGACTTTCATCCTTCCTACGACCAGACTAGAAGTACACTGAGAGACCCCGAATCTTCATTTAAGTGGAACCTCTTAATTTCTGAGACTTAAGGTGCAAAAGAAAAATAGATTATACAGTTACAATTACATGTAAAGACTTTAAAGGTGAGAGAAAAACAATGCAACGTATTAACCCCCACATATGTGACAATTAAATAAACACACATTTAATTCCAAGTGCATGTGATACCTAATCAACATGGTGAGGGTGGGAGAAAGGGTTCCAGAAACTTTTCTTCCTAAATTGTTCAATACCGCGCTGTTTCTCATGCCCTGGCCCAGTTGTCCTACAGTACCTTTAAAATGGCTCCAGCTAACGGGTGCTCCAGGCCCACCCAGTCTGACCTCCCAAGGCACAGAAGGGGTTTGTTCCCTCCCCACCCCACCCTCAGCCCCACCCACCCCCAGCCCCACCCACCTGCCCAGAAGGGGTGTTACTGGAGAAAAGCACAACCAGATGACGTGGGGTAAAGAGCTGTGTGTTACCCCTGAGGAGACTTACAAATCCACCTGGTCCAGACACCGGGCAGCCGTGTGACACACACGGGTCACTAACGAGACAGCGAGGCCTGCTGTGTGCACACCTGACGCACACCTGGACTTCCGCCCAGAACCGGCAGACTGCCGTGGGGCGGGAGAGACCACTGGAAAGCGCGTCCACGAGCAGGGTGAGTGGTGTCAGAGTGGGGCGCTGGGCAAACGCCAGATGAAGCAGGGCACGGGGTGGGGAGCGGAGAAAACAGCGAGGACTCCACGCCACAGACAACACAAAAGAACGACGCGGTTCCGTGGGCCAGCCGAACACCGAACACTCTCTGCGGCCGCCACGCCGGGCAGGACCTGGAAGTCTGGTTAGAGCTAGAAGTCACGGCAGACAGCTGCCAGCCGGGTCCCCTCAGGCGCACACACGCCGGCCTGGGGGTGCGGCCGGGGCACGGTCATGTGACACTGACTTCCAGAACGTGGTCATCCTTGCTGGGGACGACCAGGACCTGCGTGCCCGCGCTGCAGTTGAAGACCTGGCCGGGGGGCAGCGCCTGCAGCCGGGGCATGGGCAAGCCCTTGTGCTCACTGCTGGCGGCTGAGTGCCCACTGCCCCTGCTCCTGATGCTGCTGCTGTCCAGCTGCTCGTCCACGTGCTTGTCCACTGACAGGCCGTCGTTTTCTATCCAGCTGTCTGCAAAATGCACAGGGGGTGAGGCAGAGGCCATGCTGACCTCAACCCACCCCCGACTCCCCTTCCCGGAACAGCAAGCTTCAGGGCACAGGGGTGTGAAGGGAATCTCGGGCAGGGGCCTTGGGGGCTCGCTCTCCCAATAGGTGGCGAGACGCGAGCCCAACTAGGTGTCTGGTGTCAGATCCCACGGGGCCACCTTATCCCACCTTGGCACGGACCGCGCCCTTACCGGCATCCAGCTGTGAGGAGTGTGCAGAGTGATGGGGGAGGTACTTGAACAGCCTGACATCGGGGAGGGGGAGGTAGCCCGCGAAGAGGGGCATCACCTCCATGTGGACTCTGTGAGTGGCCCGAGCACACACGGGCATGGAGACGACGCCGGAGCTCTTCCCGCACACGGCCCAATTGCTGCTGTTGTCCACGACTGAAACAGAGAGCACGGCTGTCACCAGGAAGGGCCTTCAGCGCTCACACCAGAGCAGAGGCACCAACAGACCCGAACACTGGAGCACAGACCGAGACCTCAACATCTTGTAACTGCGCCTTAAAATGAAACACACTTGGTCTAATAACTAAGATATATGTTAGGAGCATGAGGAAGACCACTGTCTTCTCAGGTTAGTAAGTGAACAGTAACTCAGTTCTGTTTTGAAAGCTCTGCGTGTAAAGAACCAAGGGCGCGGCCGCTCATGCTGTCCCATCAGGGATGCGGACGGAGCAGGGTGTGGCTCGCCCGGCACCAACCCATGGGTCTGCCTCCCAACTCTGCCCTCGCGGGAGCCCCTGGCAGGATGGGAAGAAAAGACGTCTGGCAAGCACTCAGCGCCTCCTCCAGTGCCTCAGAGAGTCTCATGCGCAGCAGTGTCTTCAACACTGATGATCTTGGTGGGTTCAGGGTGAGCCGGGCACTGAAGGCTGCTGCACCGCGCAGGCCTGCGTGACTCGGGCACCACTTTCCCTAGTGACCGAAGCATGGTGCCACGAGGTGGTGCCAGAGCGGAAGAGCCCTTCAAGATGCAAGACAGACCAAAGCGCTTTGAGGAGCTGAGCTCACACATGTGGTTCAAGAGTCCACGCGGTAACTAGCCTGTAAAAAGCCACCACCTGTCAGGTGTCGGGGGCGTCAGAGAGAACTATCCAGTTATCTGAAGGCTGCTAGGTGCATCCTCCTTTCCCAGCCACGTATCCATGCAGGACCGGACTCCCTCCATGCCTTCCCCCAGCTCGGGCTGCTACCGCAGCCTGGATGTGCCAGGCGGGGACTCGGGCGCCTTCCCCCAGCCACACACGGCAGAGACGTGAGAAGATGCAGAACCACGCCATTCTTCTTGCTATGGTTTCGTGTTTTGGAAAACAGTTTTTTCCAGAGTAACATCATGTAGCAGGTTTCCTTTTATTTTAAAATAAGTACACAAATATCTGCCTCCATATTTATTTCTGGCACATGAAAAGCCTGACAACTTCTGCTGAAGCAGTGAAGGCCCCCGACAAGGGGGCTGCAGAGGGGGATCCGGCAGACCAGGGAGGGAGGAGGAGCCGAGAAGGGGGGTGACAGGAGGCTGGAGGGAAAAGGGCAGGAGCCTGACCACAGGATGCCCGGATGGCTGAGCGATGGAGCCTGGACTCCGCTCACGGAGGACATGCAGACCCTGCCTCACGGGTAGAGGACGGGCTCAGCCCCAAGCCCCTCAACGGCTTGAACACCTGCTAGATGACTCCACAGGAACCAGGTTCAACACCCTGCGAGCCCAGGGCCACGTTGTATCACGCAACATTCAAACGCTCTTTTAATTCTAGAATGTCTCACCACCAAGGGGAGAGCCACTTCCAGACCTACCTTCGTACATAAGCTTTGTCGAAAAATACTCCGCAGATTCTGTCAGCGCCTCATCCTTGTCCACCTCCAAGAGGTCGGCGAGCCGTGTGATGGTCACCTCCAAGGAGCAGAGGGCGCCCGTCTTACAGAGCTCGGCCCCCGGTGGGGGCGAGATCTCAGCTGTCACACTGTACAGCGTCTGAAAGAAAGGAGAGAAGATACAGAGCAGACACGCAAACACTCTGAAGAAATGCCACGTGAGGCCGCAGGGTCCTGCCTGCAGACCGGAGCGAGAGCCGCTGCTCCATGCAGGCCACGTTATCAGCTGCGCCCCCGGACCGGCCCCCAGCACAGACCACGTTCTGGGGAAGCCCCGCCTCGAGAGCCTTCAGTCTCCCTCCGCGGGATCCGTCCAGGCCCCGCCAGCCCCCGCGAGCCTATTGCAGACTCAGGGTCACCACCGCCTGCCGGGCCCCTCCCCCGTCTGCGGGTCCTCCCTATCCAAGTGCCTGGGCTATTTCAGGGCAGAGGCCAGCCAGCCCGTCAGTTCACCCCACGGCTGCAGAACGCGCTACTAAAACCACGGACACATTCTCACCAAAGCACAGCATCAGTATCACAACATGAACGCCAGTTCCCTGGGATCATCCAGTACCAAGTCCACAACCAGCCGCCTCCACAGTGTCTCTGCCTCTGACCTACTGACCTGGTTTTCACACCTGTTCACCCGCACCCCATCCAGGACCAGCAAAGACCCAAGGTCTGCACGGGGAGACAGACAGCCCCGCAGGCAGCCCCGCTTCTGAGGGTCAGCACTCCTCCTTTCAGGACACCGTCCAGGGCGCAGCTCAGCTTCTCTGGGGTATCGCTGCCTCACCAGCCGTCCTGCTTGACTGAGCGGCCTGCAGGGACCTTAAACTGACACTGGCCCCTCACACCAGTGCTCGTCCCAGACAGCAGCCCACAGTCACAAGCAGATGGAAGTCCCTGATACGACTTTTCCCACATCCCTTGTGATTAACCGTCTCCCGGCCTCCCAGGGCCTTCCGCCTACGTGCCCCTCAGATGAGACCCCCGTGGGGCTGAATGAAACCCGCTCTGTGGTGTGAACTGACTGATCCAGGCATAGGAACCCCTGACGCTCCACAGACCCACTCAAAGGCACGTGGCCCAGGCCCTGCCTCCCTGTCTGCGCGCGGCCTTGCCCTCCCTGTGTGGCCCCGGCGCAGGCCGCGTCCCTCCTCCAGGGCCCGTGAGCAGTAGACCTCTCCATCTCCACTTCTTGTGGTCGGTGTGGAACCGCAGTCCACCGCCGGCAACCCGTGCTCCACTTAACAAGCGTGAAGGTACCGACGTCACAGCAGCCATAGGTAGTGATCACAGCACAACCCGACTGCAAAGCGTTCTGCTGGGACAGCGACGTGTCCAAAGAAAAGATTTCGGAATTTTAAAAAGCCTGCTACCGAGACAGAACATTTCTCTGGGAGCTAACAAGGCCAAACACTGTCCCAGAGGGGCCTTGCCCAGTGACTCTCCCGTCAAGCACCGGCGCCGGGGTGGGGCAAGGACAGAGCTGCTGACCCGAGGGGCTGCGTGGCCACAAGGACACAAAGACGCCGCGTGTGTGGGGCAGAGGGATGTGACCCCCGGATGGGAGCGGACAGACCCCATCCCAGGGGAAGAAGGTGAAGGAAAGCCAGGTGGAGAGAGCGGCAACAGCGAACGGGCTGACAGAGGAGCTCCTGCCCTGGCAGCTCACGGCCGGGCAGCGCAGTCCGGAAGGTCTGAGAGGCCAAAGACGCGTGAGTCGTGCTCAGGGCCAGGAAGGCAGCTCTGAGCTACGGAGCGACGGGTGACTGTGCTCCTAAGCGTCCTGATTGCCGCCCCTGGACACTCACGGGCTGAGGGGCGGCCGCAGGGAAGCCCTGGACCTTCGGAGGCTGCAGGCACCACGCCCAGAAATAAGCCTCCTCGGAAATCAACCCCAACACTGACAGCCACCAGATCTTCAACAAGGGTGCCAAGGCCACCTGAGGGGAGGGAAGAGTCCTGCCAACAAATGGGACGGGAGCACCTGAACGGCCACGCAGACAGAATGAACTTGGAACCTCCTCTCACCACACAGAGAAGTTAACTCTCAGTAGGAGTTAAAACTATACATGTGAGTAGAGCTAAAACTATAAACTCTTAGAAGAAAACACAGGAGACCTTTTTGAACTTGGGATAATAAGCAATGGTGGCTCAGATCCTACACCGAGAGTACAGGAAATAAAGAGAGCCTGGTAAGCTGGGCTCCAGCGAAAGTAAAACCGTTTGTGCTTCAAAGGACACCATCAAGAAAGCGAAAGTACAAACACGAAGTGGGAGGAAATACCTGCAGACCCTGCGTATGATCAGGGACTGAACACGCGAAGAGCACTGACAACTCAACAAGAAGACAACCGCACTAAAAGTGGGAAAAGGAGATGGACAGACGTCTCTCCAAAGAAGATGCACAAATGGCCGAAAAGCACAAGGAAGATGCTCACCGCCACCCGACGTCACGGAGGTGAGAGACGGCCTCCCTCCCAGCGCGGGGGCTGCGGCCGGACGGCCAGCGAGAGCGAGCGTCGGCGGGCACCTGGAACCCGGAGCCCGCACGTGCTGCCGAGAGAACGTAAAGTGATGTTCCCTTAAGAACAGTTCAGCAGCTTCTCACAAACTTACCACATGTGTCCCGGCAACACAGAACCGAGCACATCTGGGTGCACAGAACTCACCCAAGGACCCCCCCAGACAGCATCGCCATGCCTAGCAGCCCTGGGGGGAACAGCCTGGACGTGCAGCGCAGAGGACTGAGCAGCCATGTGGTCCACCGCACCACAGGGCGCTATTCCGCCCCCCACGAGGAGGGGCCCCGCCACACAATGCAAAATGGGTGACCCTGGGCAACACCGTGACACGGAGAAGCAGCCAGTCTCGAAAGACCACACGGAACACGCCTGCCCTCGAGCAGGTGGCAGAGGCACACCTGCCTCTGGGTGGGCCGGGGCTAAGAGGGGGGCGCAGGCGTGGGGAAGCCCTGGGATGGTGGAGGCACTCTGACATCCGGTCCTGGCCGTGGTGACACAAGCCTGTCACACACAACACGCGCTTAACGTGCCACACGGGTGAGCTTCACGGTGTGCAAACTACATCTCCATAAAGCTTTTTCTTAAAAAAGTGGCATCTGTATCTCCGGTCCTCGGAGGACCAGTGTGGAAGAGAGCGACCCCCCAGGTGCTTGCGCTGGCCGTCCACCCGCTCGCTCCGCGCTGAAGGAAGCCCTTCCCTACACTCGGAGTCTGAAAAGAAACAAGAAAGATGGAAAAGTAACAGTGGACACGGCTACCTCGTTATTAACCATCCGCAGCGAGCAAACCACGGTAACAGTATGCCAACTCCTCATCGTACGAATCATTTACTGTTCGGCGGC
This sequence comes from Camelus ferus, assembly GCF_009834535.1. NCBI lineage: Eukaryota > Metazoa > Chordata > Mammalia > Artiodactyla > Camelidae > Camelus > Camelus ferus. The sequence goes on from NC_045696.1 coordinate 2,024,099, forward strand.
TGTTAACACATTGAAAAGGCCCCTGTCTGTACAACAAAACGATGAGCTACACCAGGGATTACGCTTCACTCTGAGGCTAATGAGAAAGCTCAGAAACTCAGGAGGGTCCAAGCAAACAGACACCGGGTTGGAGGAGGGACTGAAAAAACTGCTAATATCAAGAGCTACGCACACAAACACCTTCTCAGATAAAGTGCTGTGTGACAATCTCAGCTGTAAAAGGAAAGGAAAAGCCACAAAACAGTGTGTCCACATTCTGACTCACCTCACACGAAGCCCACTCAGCTCCCCAAGGAACAAAGCCCATCCCTCTTTGCTCGCCCAGCCCAGGCCACTTTCAGCTCCGCACTTAACGCGCAAGTTAAAGAAAACCTTCGCCCCATCGACTGCGTAAATTTCTATAATACTCTCAGTTTTCCTCCTAAGAAACTAGAGACATGCCTTAATAGAGCAGCAGCCGAGGGTCGAGGAGGAAGGAGTCGCTGTCGGGGGGGAAGGGGAGACGGGAAGAGGTGGGGGTCCCGGCTGCAGACCAGCACACTCAGTGGAGAGCGCGCAGGAGGGCGGGTCTCAGGCCCGCCACCTGGCGAGGACCCGGGGCTCCAAACGCTGCAGGCGACGCTTCAGCCCCTCCGAGCGCAGGCCGTTCCCGGGGTCTGCAGCTTCATTATACTGAAAAAGCCTGTCCGTCTGATCTCCAGAAGATACAGAATACGATGCCACCGTCCATCCCCCACCCACAACCCCACCAGAGAGAAGGCAACACATACAAAAAAATTGTCCACTTGGAATTCATACGTATAGGGCTTTAGGGAGACAGACAGTCGTTGCTCAGAAGCCGGCGAGAATCCAACGGAGAACTGGCCGTGCAGGGGCGGGGGAGGCTCCCGGGTCCACTTCAGCTCCCAGACGAAGAAGGCCGCCTGCTCGCTGCGGACGTGCTGCAAGAGAGCGGCCGTCACCGCGCATGCAGAGGCGGGGCCGACGCGCAGCCCCCAGGCGCCCCGCACGGCCTGCACCAGCCTCCCTGCGGGGACTTGCCCTTGAGGAAGACTGCCCCCAGCTGGTTAAAAGGCTTTGATTTGTCATGGTTCACAAGCCTGACAGCACAGGGGAAGACTGTTTACTAGAACGCAGCAGCCCGTACGTTTCCGACATGGGACGTGTCAGCGAGCGTGTGAAAGGGCCACTGTTACACCCACGCCAGCTGCTCTGTTTCTACCACTAGGTGAAGCGAGGAGAAGAACTAGCACCCCTCAGGCATGAAGTCCACGCCTACACGTGCAGCGACAGACGTGGGGAGCGCTTGAAATGGAGCAAATGCTAGTTGGGAAAAATCCTTTGTAAACGCTAAAGATCAGACATCCATTAAGAAAAGTCTGATCTTCTAAACACTCAGCATTCACTGTCTAAAAACACACGCGACAAGTGGACAGAAAAAGTGGGGCCGGGGCTCAGCCAGGCCGCGCAGACGTGAGCGTGGCTCCTTTTCACAGCTCCCCCCTACCCCCGAGAGCCATCGCTGGGCACAGGAGGGCATTTAATCGGAGGCACTGCTTCTGGGCTGATGGAGTCCACGCGGTCAGCACGAGACTCAAGAATGAGCCTGGAGTGCTGTCGATCTGCGCATGGAGGCAGACACATGTAAGATTTAACCTTTCTGAAAACACAAATACCAGCCTATCTCCTAACCCGTCCACTGTGCCGCTCGGCCCAAAGTGAAGCGCAACCATATGATGTTGCGGCCACAGAGCCGAGCCTCAGGGCCATCCTCCTCCCGGTGTGCGCTCCGCCGACCACCGGCACGGTCGCGCTCTGTGCGGAGAGGCTTAAGCTAAAAACACACTGTCATTTTCATCAAGACGTGACGGGCGTGCCATCACCACACTTCTTCCACCGTTTTCTGTCCAGAAGTTCATGCTCGACTCCAGGGAACGGGTACCTGCTGGGAGTCCGTGTGCAGCGGTACGAGTCGCAGGTCGCTGCTGTCCCCGGCAGCCACGAGATTACTATCTGACAGGTGGAAGTCAAGTTCGGACAAGTTCTGGACACACACTTGAACATACTTCCTAAAGGAGAAACACAAAAAGTAAGATTCTGACACTTGAGACCTTTATCAAATATATTTTGGCTGCGTTAAGACACAGTCCAGGAAATAAAAAAAGTGACACAGTAAAGTAAGAACGAGTTGTTACATATATTTCTACTTTCGATTTCACATGTAAAACCGTGAGAAAGAAACACATCTTCCTAAGCAAGCTATCTCTCGGGAAAAACAGATCAAAGAATATTCTATTTTGGATACATTGTTGCACGATTATAACTGACTTTCCTAAACATACAACAGATCGCAACATGTCATGGGAAAGAGCAATGAACACTCTCCATCCTCAGAAGCGATGACGACTCACTGAGAAACCAGCCAAGTCCAGGGCTCACCCTAATTTCCATCACATGTAAAGAGGGGCTTTGAAAAGCAAGGCTCAAGCAAAGCAGCTCAGAGCCGGCGCGGGGCTGCTGGTGTGTCTGGCCACTGACCCAACAGGCCCCTCGCTCTGATGTGCAGGGAAGACACGCCGCCGCTGTAACGCTACTCTCTGCACATACCCTGCAGCTTTGCTTCCGAGTTACCTGAACATCGTCACGGCTGAAAGCCAGAGGGGACCGTGACAGTGAGAGCCCAGGGTCCACGGGCGCGCGGCACTTGCAGTGGGGCCCTGGACAGTGCCCCCCGATGGGGGGCCGATGGAGCACACGACAGCACCTGCAGACTCCTGTCCAAAAACTGACTCTGAGCCGAGTCAAGCGCTACAGCAGTGGCTGTCACAGGGGCGGCATCTGGAGACATCTGCGGTCTCAGACCGGGGTGGGGGTGGGTGGGCGTGCCACTGGCACAAAGTGGGGGAGCCAAGGGTGCTGCCAAACACCCACAGCTCAGGGCTACCTGCCCGAGCTCCAGCGGGGACAGACAGCAGCTGACGGGGAACCAGCCAAACAAACCCATGAGGACACGGCCAGTCAAACCCAGAATGGCGGACCTTCTGGAGGACCACTGGCCCAAGCCTGTCAACGTGCCAGTGGCTTGAGAAATGGGGAGGAGGGATAAAGACGGATCTCAGAAGCAAAGGGGGCTTTGCTGGAATCCCATGTCCTACAAATCAACTCTGCTCGATCATTTTTGAGACAGCTGGGGGGGCCTGGGTATCAACTGGGCATTGTAGGACCCAGGGAATTACTGTGAATTTTAGCAGGTGGACCCTGGCATCACAGCTGTAAGAAAATATGCTCAATGTCACCAAGGCCAAGCTCTGAACGAGAGGGCCTCCATGCAGGAGAGCCCAGGAAAGGAGCCGGGCCTGGGGTCCTTACCGTGTCCCAGCCGACAGCAGGGAGTGCGTGGTCCGGAAGGGCATGCTGAACGTCAGTGCGATGACAGTGGAGTAGATGGACCACGGGCAATCGATGGACACCTGAGGACAAAGAGGGACACACATTCAGACCACTCACCACACGGCAGAGCCACCACCACCTTCATCCCTCCAAGTCTACAGCAGCTGCCAACTTCCTAGACATCTAGTGTCTTCACCACTTCTCACCCAGAAAGAGCCCAGTCCACACCTGCACGAAGGAGAAAGCCCCGGACACAGAGCGTCTCAGCAGCCCCGGAGCAGAAGCACCACCAGCAGCACAGACCCCGCCTCACTGTCCTCGCCCACAGGTGGCCGCGACGCCAGGTGTGACTTTAGTGTGCAGGACGTTGTGACAAAGTGCTTTTACTCGCTTATGTGCAGATGACACTAACCAATGACTATTACAAAATTAAATGAACTGTCAAACTCTCAACCCACATGACACTGAATACCTAACTGAAAACCAATCAATTTAAGGATGCAGTGTGGACCATGCTATTAACTTCCTTAACGGCAGAAACCAGGTCTCAAACTTGCTTCCCCCACAGAACAAACGAACACACAGAGTACAGAACAGTTGTTCGCCCAGCCCCGACTCCGTGCGCTTGCTGGCCTGTCACCTTTCCCTCCCGAAGCCTGCAGCCGGTAAGGAGGGAGGGGATCTCCAGGACGGTGATGAGCACGTTGTTCCTGAGGAGCTGGCGTGTCTGGTGTTCATCATAATCCTCTGAAGTGACTGCTTTTCTTGGCCTTTCATCCTACTGCTTTTGTATACCCCTCCTTTTTTTTTTTTTTTTAATTATTCAGTTTATTTAAACTAAAAGACAAAAAAATAACAAAAAAGATAGTTCACCCATTCTCTCAGTCCCTGCTCCACACCTCAGGTAACCAGCAATCTCTTCTCTGTATCTTGGTTTTTATTTTGATTTATTAGATTCCACATATAAGTGAGATCGTTTGCCTTTCTCTGCCTGACTTAACTTCACTGAGCATAATGCCCTCTACATCCATCCATGTTGTTGCAAATGACAAGACGTCCTTCTTCTTTATGGCTGAGTAATACTCCAGTGTGTGTGCACACATCCTCTTTCTTCATTCCTTCGTCGGTGGATACTTAGGGTGCTCCCATGTCCCAGCTACTGTAAATAATGCTGGAATGAACATGGGGGTGCAGGTATCTCTCTGAGTTGGTGTTTTTGTTTTCTTCAGAAAAATACCCAGAAGTGGAGTTGCCAGATTGCATGGTAGCTTATTTTTTTCAAATTTTCTAAGGAACCTCCATACTGTTTTCCACAGTGGCTGCACCAGTTTATATCCCCAACAATAGTGCATGAGGTCCCCTCGTCTCTACATCCACGTCAACACTTGTCATTTGTTGTTTTTTGATAATATCCATCCTGGTAGGGCTGACGTGCTAACTCACTGTGGTTTCGATTGCATTTCCCTGATGACCAGTGATGCTGAGCATCTTTTCATGTCCCTGTTGGCCTTCTGTGTGTCCTCTTTGGTAAAATGTCTCTTCAGATCTCCTGCCCATTTTTAAATCAGATTACATGTTTTTTTTTTTTGCTATTCAGTTGTGTGAGTTCTTTATACATTTTGTGTATTAGCCACTTATCAGATACATGGTTTGGAAATACTGATTCTTCCAGTCCAGGAGCATGGAGTGTCATTCCACTTATTTGTGACTTCTTCTGCTTCTTTCATTCATGTCATTTAGGTTTCAATATACAAGTCTCTCACTTCCTTGGTGAAATTTATTCCTAGGTTTTTTTTTTTGATGCAATTGAAAATTAGATTGTTTTCTTAATTTCTCTCACACTTCATTATTAGTATAAAGAAATGCAATAGACTTTTGCATACTGATTTTATATCCTTCAACTTTATTGAATTTATTAATTCCAACAGTTTTTGTTGGAGTCTTCAGAGTTTTCTACATATAATATCATGTCATCTGCAAATAATGAGTCTTACTTCTTCCTTTCCAAGTTGGATGACTTATTTTTCTTGAATAATTGCTCTAAGACTCCCAATACTGTGCTGAACAAGCGGCAAGAGTGGGCCTTTTGTCTCGTTCCTGATCTTGCTGCTGATCTTAGAAAAGCTTTCAGCTTTTCACTGCTGAGCACAGTGCTAGTTGTGGGCTTAGCACGTACGGCCTTTATGATGTTGAGGCATGCTCCCTCTCTTCTGACTTTGCTGAGTATTTACCATAAATGGACGCTGAACTCTGTCGAATGCGTTTTCTGCGTCTATTGACAGGGCGTATGGTTTTACCCCTCAGTCTGTTAATGCAGTACAGCACACTGCCTTGTGGGTGTCGAACCCCCCTTGCATCCCTGGAGTAAACCTCACTGATCACAGCGTATCGTCCTTTTCACATATTGTTGAGTTCGGCTTGCTGATGTTTTGTTGAGAATTTCTGTATCTATGCTCACCAGGGATACTGGCCTGTAACCTCCTGTGGCGTCCTTGTCTGGTTTTGGTATCAGGGCAATGCTGGCCCTCCTGTTTTCTGGGAGAGTTTGAGAAGGACTGGTACTCCTCTGAATGTTTGGTGGAATTCACCAGGGAAGCCATCTGGTCCTGGTCTTTGGTTTGGGAGGTTTTTTGATTACTGATTCAATCTCCTTACCAGTAATTGGTCTGTTCAGATCATCCACTTCATCATGACTCAGTCTTGGCAGGCTGTTTCTAGGAATCTATCCAGTTCTCCTGGGTTGTCCAATTTATCAGCACATATGTCTCCCCAGAGGTATGTTAGTATCTGCTTTATATTTTAGGTGCTCCTATGCTGAATGCATAAATGTCTTAAAATGTATTTTCTTACTGAACTGACTCCTTTATCATTGCATAACTCCCTTCCTTGTCTGTTATTACACTTTGATTTGAAGTCTGTTTGCTGATGTAAGTGTAATTACTCCAGCTTTTCTTTTTCATTCCCACTTACATGGAATATCTTTTCCATCCCTTCACCTTTAGTTTGTGTGTCCTTACATCTAAAATGGGTCTCCTTTTTTAAAACAGTATTTGATGAGCCTTCTTCTAATTATGTGGGGTTTTTGGGGGGGGGGGTTGGGTTTACGTATTTATTTAATGGAGGTACTGGGGTTGAACCCAGGACCTTGTGTGTCCTGAGCATGTGCCCTACCACTGAGCTGCACCCTCCCCACTGAAGTGAGTCTTCTGTAGGCAGCTCATAGGTGGGCCTTGGTTTTCTTTTTAGTCACTCGGCCCGTCTTTCGGGGTCCAGTTACATTTAAGTGACTGCTGACAGGCACGCGCTCACTGCCATTCTGGTACCTGTTCACCATTTCCAGCCCCTCCCTGCCCCTCTGCCTCCTGCGTGCCCTCTGTGATTCACTGCCTGCACCCAGTGGTGCTTCTACTCCTCCATCTTCCAGGTACTCACCATAGGCTTCTGCCCTGTGGTCACCACGAGGCTCGTGTGTAACAACTCACACCTGCAAAAGTCTATTTTAAGTTGATAACACCTTAACTTTGATCTCATTCTGAAGCTCAACATTTTTACTGCCCTCCCCAACATTTTGTTTTTGAGTTGTCACATTTTAAATCTTTTTATCTTGTGTATCCCTTATGTTATAATCATAGCTATTTTTATTGCTTTTTTTAACCTTCATACTAGCCTTCTAAGCGATTGAACCATTACCTTTATTAAACAGTTACTTTTCCAATGAGATTTCTTCTTTCCTGTGTTTTGTTACTAATTAGCACAGTTTCTTTTCAGCATAAAGAAGCCCCTTTAACATTTCTTGTAGGGCGGGTTCAGTGGTGATGACCTCCTTTAGTTTCCGCTCGTGTGGAAAACCCTTTCTCTTCCCTTCACTTCTGAAGGGTAACTTCACTGCCTGGGGGGAAGCTGCCCCTACTGTCCTCCCCCAGCACGTATGACGCCCAGTGCCGCTCCCTCCTGGCCTGGGCGGTTTCTGCTGAAGAATCTGCTGAGAGTCTTAGGAAGTTCTCTTACACATAACAGATTCTTCCCTTGTCTTTAACTACCTGACATTTTACCTATAACGTGTCATTATGTGGGTCTCTTTGGGTCCATCTTGTTTGGAACCCTCTGGGCTTCCTGGATCTGAATGTCTTTTTTCTTCCGCAGGTTAGGGAACTTTTTGGCCATTATTTCCTCAAATAAAATTTCTGCCCCTTCTGTCTCCCCTCCTTCTGGGACCCCTAGAATGTCATGTTTGTCTGTATGGTGTTGCCCCATAAATTCCTTAAGCTGTCTTTAATTTTTTCAATCTTTCTTCTGCTCTGACTGGGCAAGTTCCACTGCCTTGTCTTCAAGCTGACTGAGCCTTTCCCTGCTCCACCTAGTCTGCTGTGACCCCTTCTAGTGCATTTTCAGTTCAGCTATTGTATTCTTCAGCTCTGAGACTTCTCTTTGGTATCTTCTTATATTTCATATCTCTTTGTTGAAGTTCTCACTGTTTTCATCCATTCTTCTCCCTGGTTCAACAACCATCTCAAGCCCCAAGGATACACTTCTACCCTTGGGCTGTTCAAAAGCCCTCAGAACTGGTATCTGTGTTACAAGACAAGCATGATGCTAGTAACACGTTCTATGAGAGACTGACTGGGGACCTGGGGCCAAAGTCATGGATCTCTCAAGTAACTGTCAGTAAACACCAGCACCAAGGCAGAAAACGACAGTACTTCTTCTCTGCTTTGTGTGATGTGATGTCTCAGTGAGCAGAAAGCGAAGCACACCAAGACACAGAACTGCCTCTGGCCTAATCACCAGGACAAAAGGACGGCGGAGACACACTCACTGCCCTCTAAGCAAACACTGATCTCTGACAACACCCTGTCCCTCCTCCTGAGTTGGGATAGAAAAGTTAACAGACCGCTCGTCTATGTCTTTGCAAGATGTACCCCTTATCTAAGAAGGGCTGACCCACAGCTGTAAACACTGAACCCAGCCAGAGCAGGTGGTATCAGGTGCTGGAAATCCGCCCCCTCCACAGAAGCCATCCTGACGTACTGCCTTTCAGAACACACAGACGGGCAGAGGCCGCCACCACGGGCTCGCAGCTCAGCCCTTCTTACTCTGTGGTCCGTGGTAGCCATGCTGTGGCTGGCCTTCTGTGTGTCCCTGTGCTTCCAGTGGGGCTCTGTCGTCCCCAGCACAGCGCTCTCCCCTCCGGCTGCTGGAGCTGAAGGTAAGGAGAGGACTTCCAGCTCGAACTCGATCATGTGGTAGGCAGGGGCGGCCGGCAGACTGATGCTCGTGACCTTGTCAGACGACTGAACCCGGAGCGCTGCGTCAGAAGCCTTTTCTAGGAAAGACAGAAACGTCACTCCCAACACACTCCCTCTGTCTCCTTGTCCTTTCTCCTCTGGTGGGCGATGGGCCCAGCAGCGACCCGCCAGCCCAACCCGGTGCTCTTATACGGGGAGAGGGGTGTGTCTAGGAGGGACCACAATGGGAAGGAGGGGAGCAGGAAAGGCAGGAGCAAAGCTCCCTAAGACAGAGCAGCACTGCCTGAAAGCTGTCTGGTCGAGGCCCAGACTGTTGCTGTGCTCAGTCTGAAGACAGGAAAGGGCCCCCTTTCACACGGCCGGCCTGGCCCGCCTGTGTCCCCGGGACGCTCCCACTCCGCCCCGCTGCAGGACCAACTCGGACCAAGTCCGACTCAGAGAGGGAGCTGCATCCTTCCCGCCCTCCAGCCCCAATCCTCAGGGCTGGGGCCTGCGGCAGGTGGGACTTCACAGGGATCCTGACCAGCATCTTAAAAAGCTTATCTGCTTTTGCTTTTTGGCGAGGGGAGCTGGGGAGTGTGGAAGGAGGCTGGAGGCCAGCAGGGCCTCACCACGGAGCACAAGCCTCCTGAGATCACAGCACGGCCAGCACTGCCCCCGGCCGAGCGCGTGCGCAGCTCTCCGTCTCTGCCCTCGAATGCAACGCCCCATGGGTGGGCAGGGCCGCAGTCCCCTACAGGTGGGACACCGCAGTGAGACAGCGGCAAGGAGAAGCCGTCCTCAGGTGGACAGCAGGGACAACATTCCTTATAGCCTCACGGTGCGTCCACCTTTGCCAGGTGGCTGCCGCCTCACCTCTTGTGTTGGAGTAGATCACAGCTCTGTTCTCCGCGTGACACAGGATAAGCATGGCTTCTATGTTGCTCAGCTGGAGGCTGTCCCCGTTTTTTACAGTATAATGGCCAGTAGTGACAGTGAACTTGACCTTCTGAGGAATACCAGCCAAAAGGCTATCTAAAGGGAAAAGGACAGCAATGAGCATCACTGTCAACCAGAAGGACCAACAGAAGGCCCACTGTAAGTTCAGAGAGCACTCTGTCTCTTCAAAGAGAAGATCTGTTCACTTTAAGTACTCCATGAATCGCTCAGTCTCCATCCGTCCACCTTCCCTTCTCGCCTCAGTTACCAGGACCGCAGGGCTGAAGGGGCCCGCGCTGGAACGAGAGAATCTGTGAGCCTGACGGGTCTTATCACCGCCTTGGTTTAGTGAGTTAGAGATCATGGTGGCAACTGTGCATATGAGGGTCTCAAAATTTACCTGCTGGTTAGTTATTAAGAAAGAATCACCTATGGTGACAAAGAATATGAAAACAAATATATGTGTGTTCATGCATGACTGAAGTATTATGCTGTACACCAGAAACTGACACAACATTGTAAGCTGACGATACATCAGTAAAAAAAAAAAAAAAAAAAAAAAAATATATATATATATATATATATATACACACACACAAAAAAAAAAGAAAGCACGAGAGAATCAGATGATGACACTAAAGAAAAAACTAATAAAACAATGCGCTGCTGCCATTCAGATTTTTCCTGGCCTTCTGCGGTCAGGCCTTCCGCATCTTTGGTTCAGAAACAGCTGGCAGGGCCACCGCCTTCTCCTAGATGGAAACAGAGGGCAGGCGTGGGCTGAGGTTTCTGAGAATCCACTCCAGGGACAGCAGAAGGAAGACAGCAAGAGGGAAGACACAGGAAGCAATCAGCAGACAAGAGAAAGGAGGAAGGGCCTGGAGCTGGGCGAGGTGTGAGCCGGCATCTCCCAGGCCCTTGACTCCATGAAGCTTAGCCTTTCCCACAAAAGATTCTCTGATGAAAATTATTTGAGAGACTGACTGCTGTCTTCAGCATCTGAGGACCTCCTAGGTAGCCATGGAGAAGTTTAAAAGCAGAAAAATAGGGAGTTTGGAGAGATTAAATAAAAACAAAGCTCTCCTTGATTTCTTTCCCCAAATGGAAGAAACAAGCAAATAAATACATTGTTTCCAGCCTAAAACAACCAAGCCAGTCACTCACTAGTGTTTCAGCCAAGGGCCACGCCGCCTCCACTAAGCTGCTTACGGCGATTTCTACTAATTTCAGGACTTAACAAAAAGGACAGCAGCTTTGAGTTTCCCAAACGCCGTGCTGGGGGTCAAGTGTAATCAACACTTGGAAAGAAGAAGACTTCTGATCAGAGTACAGGCCATAACTAAATCTAGCATTTTGCCTTTGTAATGGAACTCTAAGCATGAAAGTGTATTTACTTACTAAATTCTCTGCAGTAGACATCAGCCAATATTTAGCTTTTATTTTTCCTATTTTCAGATGCAGAATATTTATTAAACATGAAAATAGCAGTTACAGAAGAGCAATTATTCAGATGAACAGAAGAGCCACAGTCGCTGCCCAAAATTCCCCTGAGAGAGAAGCCGGCTCTGGGAAGGCGGGAAGGCTGGCGCTGCAGGAAGCCCGGCCGCACGGGGCTCCCTGGGAACGGGGTGGAGGGGCCCACGGACAGGAAAGCGCCCCCGCGGCCCACGCGGCCCACTCACCGGCCAGCGGCTCCACACGCAGCTGCGGCTCCTGGGAGTACACGTCGTACTGCACCGGGGGGTGGATGTGCGGGAGCACGAAGCACACGGGGCCCAGCGAGGCGCACAGCTGCCGCAGCGTGTAGGTCCCGGGCTCCCTGGCCTGGGGGCGAGACCGAGCATCCTGGCTCAATTAAGGGAGGGCAGAGCCACAGCCTCTGCGAGGACGGCCCTCTCCCCTCCTCTCCCGCCTCTGGGCTACCAGGTCCACCCTCGGGCTGCCCCACAGACCCCTCAGGATCTCTCGGTCAGTGGTCTTCTGCGGAACTGCGGCTTACATCTGACTCAATTTAGTAAACTTTATTTGTGGCATTCTCTTCTGAAAAGGGTCCTTAATTGAGACACTCAGCATGAAACTTAAGAATCGACTGAAAACACACGTGGCAAATAGCTGCGCTTTCTGCCGGCCAAGTCCTCTCCAGTCACGGGGACTTACAGAGCAGCCTGCACTGGAGAAAGAGCGCATCAGAGCGGCGCAGAGGCCACTGCAGCGCCATCCACGCAGCCACGAAAGGAAAGTGAAGTTCACCGTGAAACAGCTATCTTCTTTGAAACCTCCTCATTTTAACAACTGAGGGTGTATTTTAGTAAAAGGGAAAAAGTCTAACTAAATCCAATGAGAACACAAATAATTCTCTGTTAAGAACTTCATTCAAAATTTATCTGCTGCCTTCAAATGATTTTAGTACGAAAAATTTTTCAAGACATCCACCTATTTTTCTTTCAGAAGATCAAAGCCTGGTTAGGGGACAGAGGCCTCTGAAGGACCTCCCCTCCTTCAGACAACTGTGCGAGCGCCACCCACTTCCTGACCATCTCTAAAACCAACGGCCGGCTCAGCGCCTACCTGCGTCCGGAAGGTTATGGTATTGGCCCCTGGTTCTAGGGTCACACTGGTGCACTTCAGCACATGGGCCCCGTCCTCCAGGGCCACGCCCGTGGATGCTTCCAGAGCAGCCCCGCTCTCCTGCCTCCTCAGGAGCATGTGAACATTTTTGCATATAATCCCTGTGGTGTTCAAGGAGTTGTCAGAAGGGCTTCTCTCAAACATCTCACACAGCTCCAGCGCGGGCAGGCTGCTCTGCGGTGCAGGGCAAGGCGCAGCCTCCGTGGGAAAGCTGACCAGCCCGCCGGCCGCCCTGTGCTTGGTGAGCCACTCAGCAGTCTTCCGGTAGTTGTTCTTCTCGATGCTGAAGTGGACATGGATGGCGATCTGCTCCACCTGGACGGGGACAGGCATCTGACTGCACACAGTTATCTCCACGGACAGAACGCCTCCCACGTGGACCACAGCGTTGGGTGGGGTGAAGCGGAGGTCTCTCAGGTGTGCAAAAGAATGCAGGGGCAGTACTATCTTGTGACCTGGGAACACAAAGGGCCATGTTTTACTTCCCAAGTCACACTTCCAGATGCCACAGAGACAGCGGGGCCTCAGTCACTGCCGGGCCGGCCGGCGTACCCTCCACTTGAGAAGCAGGACGCAATGGTGCACAAGAGATGGCTTAGCACCTCCCAACCCCATGCCATCTTCACACACTGAGAAGAGTCACTGTGTCAAAAGCATAAACACATGCCTACATAACTCCTGAAAATCATAAAATCTGAAGAAATTAAGGTTTCTAAGTTCTCTTTTAGCAGATCCGGCAACTACAGATCAACTAACAACTCAGTTTCAAAACAAGATTTGTAAACAGTCTGATTCCTAGAGCTGTTCCAAGGAATCCCACCACATTCCCACCCACACAAAGAAATTCACAAGTGGAGAGGCCCGAATCTCCCTGTACACCTGGACATAAGCCCAGGGTGCGCCGCCCCATCAAGGCAGCCACTGGAGCGGGGAGCCAGGAGGGCAGTGAGCCGCTGGCCCACGGTCACTGTCGGGGAGGCCTGGCCGCACCCTCCACTGTCCTTTCTGCGAGCGCTGGCGCGTCTAGGAGCCCACAGGCCTCCGGGCTGACCGGGAGTATTTGCTAAATAAACACGCCTCAACCGCATGCTCTGCCAAGATGGACACTGTGACATCACAAGCCGACAGAGGACGGTCACAGGATGCTGCATCCACACAGCGATGCCACGGGCTGTAGGCAGAAGAGTGCCCCTGACCCAGCTCACACCCATGTCACACACAGCTGACGTGGCACACGGCTCTCCCGATGGCCAGTCTATGCACAGCAGACTCTAAATGACAGACTCGTCAGTGCCATGCTGCCTGAGAAGCCGTCCAGGGGGCCCGACATGATGAAGCGCACCCCCGTGGTCTCTGATCCTCAACCCGCAGCCACCACCTCTGGAAACACTGGCTTTCAAGCAGTTAGTAACTTCTATGGACTGAAGTGCCCCTCCCATATTATTAAGTTTGGAGGTGGGGCCGCTGGGAGACAGTCAGGTTTAGAGGAGGCCATGAGGGACTCCTGCCCTCCTGCGAGGAGGCAGCAGAGAGCCCCCTCTCTAAGTCTCTCCACCTCTCCTCCCACCTCCCATCCCCTCCCCCCTCCCCGCTCCTTGTCATGAAGGACAAACCAGGAAGAGAGGCCTCACCAGGAGCCAGCCCTGCTGGCACCCTGACCTCAGACGCCAGCCTCCAGAACTGTGAGGAGAGGGCCGTCCGCTCTTCCAGCGCCCACTCTGTGGCGCTTGGTCGCAGCGGCCGGAGCTGAGGCGGCAGCTGCTCTGAACAAACGCTCCTGATAAAGCAGACAGGAGGGGCTCGGCATCGCGATGAACCTCGCCCGCCGTGCAGCAGCATCTGTGTCTGCTGCGACGACTGGCCGGGCTCTGCCCTTCAGACCTGCCTTCCTGACAGGCACCCCAAAAGGAAACACTCAGCAAACTTCAGAAGCTGGGACAGCCTAGGAGACACTGGCTCGATGTCTCTAACAGGTCGGCGTCTTACAGCCCAGATGTCGCACACCGATGAAAGGAGCAGTGTGGCCCAGCCACACAGCAGAATAGTCACGAGAAGGGACGGAATACTGACACAAGCCACTACGCAGGCAGATCCCGAAAACACTGCTGCGCGAAGGAAGCCAGGCACAAAACCCACAAACTGTGTGATTCCACTTACATGAAATGTCCAGAGCCGGCATCTACAGAGACAGAAAGTAGACCGGTGGTTCCCAGGGACTGGGGGGTGGGGGGAGGGCAGAAGGCAGCTGGGTGGATGTAAGTATGGGGTTTCTTTCGGGGTGATAAAAATGTTCTAAAACCGACTGTGGTGACGGCCGCACATCTCTGTGATACACCAAAGCCACTGAACTGTGCCCTGCAAACAGGTGAATTACAGGAAATGTGAATTCCCTCTCAATAAAGCTGTTATGTTTAAAAAGGTCAGAGCCTTGAGAAAAGGGAGAAAAGGAGACAGGGAAGAGGCGCTCCGTGTTAGAGGAGAGCTGAGATGTAATCCATGCGGTGCGTGACCCTGGTCAAGCGGGGAGAGGCCGGCCATTCTAACACAAAACAAAGCATGAAAACATGTTTTGAGACAATGAGGGAGACTGGAAGGGGGGCCACTTGGTGCCCAAGTCAGGACCTTGTCTGCTCCCTGGGCAGGGTGGCTGGGGGACCGCCCTTGTTTTCAGAAGATGCTAAACTGCCTCAGGGTGAAGAGGTACCCGAGGTCTGGAGTGGCTCTGACGTCCGGCAAAAAGGAGAAAGTAAGAAGAAAGGAATACCCAACGCCCGTTCCCTACACAGCGGAACGTCAACAACTGCCGAGCCTAAGTGGCCAGCACACGTCACATACACGTTGCGTTACTCTTTCTACTTCTCCACAAAATGTGAAATGTCTCACACGACAGTTGTGAACCTGCGCCTCACCTGGGCTGTCCGTCTGCCGGCCGGCAAAGCTGAGTATCTCCCTGCAGAAGGACTCCCGCTCCTCCTCGGTCAGGTGACAGTCGCTGGCTAAGAGGCTGCTGGTCTGCAGGTAGCTGAGCGGACAGTCAAGGGGCCTGAGAGGACCCCACGCTGCGGGAGCCGCGCGCAGCCCCCACTGCCCCGGCGCGGCCTGCCAGGCAGCCCTGCTCTAGGTTACGAGGTCAGACCTAATGACGGGGCGTCATCTGCTACCCATCAAGGCCCGTGCGTCAAGGCAGCTTTTCTCTCCTAACTATCAGGTACTTATCAAGCACTCGGCCGTGGGCACTGCCACCGTGCAGACGGAAAGTGACTTTCCCATTTCACGACCGTGTTCAACTTAAAGGATACTTCTCAATTTGTCCGAGGCGCTTTTGACATTCGGCTAGCTGCTTCCTTGTGTGCGTGACAGGCAGGGCCCAGCCCTCAGCCAGGTAATTCTTCAGCGCTCCCTGAAGATAGACTTCTGCCTTTTGTGGGGACTTCTTCCTCCTTGCAAATCAACACACAGAAGCTTTCATTATGAGTCATAAAAAGCGCCAGACTCAGACACAGCCCTCCGTGCCTCTCCCTCCTCCGCCCTTCACAGCCTGCGCAGACACAGGTGAGCAGTCCCCTGTATGGGACAGAACGTGAAAGCAGGACACATGGCGCGGTCTGGGAAGTGCGCTCAGGGTGCGGGCCCGCACGCCGTCTGCCCAGCATCACACGTCAGTCAGAGAGCTTTCGGATCTGAGCCTTCAGACAAGAAAGTGAGGGCACCACTCACTATTTCACGCTGACTCAGGAACACCCAGCGTAAAAGAAGGTGAAGAGTTTGTCCACAGGTGCACAACTAGTTATGGAGGGAGCCACGGACTCGGGGCTCGGTGCCACGCCCCACACAAGGAGACACAGGGCAGCTTGTGTGGACCCACTGAGACATGAGTCAGGGTTGCCTCCGAGACCCACAAATAGCACTGAGCAGGTTTATTTACAGAGAACCATGAAGAATTTAAACAGCAACACATTCCACCCAAAAGATCTTCCCTGTCCCAATTTACACCCTGAAGATGTTCAGGATAAAACAAAGTTTAACACAGTTAATGAGCACTTTCCAAAGCTTCAGCAACAATACGGATCCCCTGGCCTTTCCCAAAAGTACCAAAGAAACTTCCAGGGCCAACAGGCGCGGGGCTACAGAGGTCAACACTAAGCAGCCCTCGCTCGCCAGGCGTCCCAGGAAACAGCCAGTCTTCATGACCTTACTCTGGAAGGAACGAGCGTTCCCACATTCTCAAATGCACTTCAAACCTATCAAATTACATGCATGGATTTTTCTAGACTTCCACGGCCCTCTCCCACCCCTATCTTTAAAAGGGTCACTGCCTCTTTGGTTACCATCTCTAGCCAAAGACTCTTATGTTCCAGAGCTGGAAGGGAGACCCTCTGTCATCCAGCCCCTGGAGGCACAGGCCGAGGGGCACCCAGCCAGTCTGTGGTCAGGCTGGAAGCAGGGCCCAGGTCTCCCTAGCAGGCCAGTGCCCTCGCAGCACAGTCCAAGCCTCGGGTGGGCTCAACTCCCAGCACCTGAGGGTGTGGCTTCTTTGCTCTGTTAGCTAATAACCGCTCCTCAGCTGCACCTGGTGGGGGCTCAGGAGAGCCCGGCTCCAGCCCCGACATTGATTAGCTGTGTGGCTGGCTACCCGCTCCAACCACATCTAGAAAACGAGGAAGGTCACTTAGAGGACCTACCTCTTCACAGGCCCCTCGATCATTTAAAATAAATGATTCTTTCTTGCTCCACCTAGTGAAATTACTTTACTAATTATAGACTTCATTTCAAACACACATTTCTTCTAAGAAAACCTAAACATCTCTCCCTCACAATTTCTCTCCCTTCCCAGTGCTTTGAAACAGCAGTTACACTGCCAGCCAGATTCTGCTCTTTGACAGGCTGATTTCATCAAACACACGAGAAACAGGCCAAGCTCTGAGTCTCTTCTCTGGAACCCAACTGTAAAGCGGGAGCCAGACTGGAAATGTTCACAGTGCCTGGACCCAGTGGCTGCCCGTCAGTCACAGCTCAGCCCTGGCGCTCGCCTGGTCACACACGTGCTTCCCATCACTGACCTCGAGGCTGTCCATCCTCCTGGGAGGCGTGTGACAGAAACCAGACAGAGTGCTACAGAGCAACACGTGAGAATCCATGACACACATGACTTGCCATTGGGTGTGGATTCATACGTGTTGTCTCACAGCTCTTTAGATTTCATAATAACACTACATTTTACTGCAGATAATATTATATATATCTTACCTACATATATGAGATTATGTAAGTTCACTAAGTTAATAAAAGAAGCAGATCAGTAACAACTATTCAGGGTAATAAGCTGAACTCTCTGGCTTTCAAAAGAAATTTTCTTTGAAAATGATGATGACTGGTGAACAGTTTACATTTTTCATTTTAAAAGTTACGTACACTTCGTGTTTCCTCCCACATAGAAAACCTCTCACCATACATGTGAAATGTCTGAAATTCAAGTTAAAGTTCAAATTCAATTACATGTAAAACTCTGCCAGATCCTTTCCAATGAACTTAGCAGATCGAATCCTCCCGATGCTCGTATACATTTCAATGGTAGCATGGGACAAGTCCTGTGGGAAAGAAAAAGCAAGTAATTCTGGAATTTTAATGCTAGACAAAACTTACATTTATTTACCCAAAGCTAAAGCAAAAGACTTTGTCACTAATATTTTACTTTGCATCTATTTTTGCATTGAGTTTTTATGTGATAGTGATTTATACAAAGTCATTAACTTGTATATAAATTATGAAGCATGATAATAAAAGAAATATGAACTCAGCAGCACAGAATATTCACTTTTTTCAAAGTATTTTCCGTATGTGGGTAACATTTTGATATTTTTCTCACATTGTGGATAACAGAGATAAAATTACAGACTACTGTCAGATGCTCTTGAGTTTTCCATGACGTGAGAAAGCAAATGGTTCGCCGCGCCTCCACTGCACTGCTCTCTAAGCTCTCCCAAATTCAAGTCCTTTGAAACCAGGCACAACAGCTCTGCTCAGGTTCAGATTATTCCTCTGCACACAGAAAACCATTTACTGTCCTTTCTTACAATTTCCGTTCTACTGAATAGCAGTACCACTGTGAACAAGATTATGAACATCCAGAGATGCTTTATGCCTAATTACGGTACCATGGATACTAAGAAGCAACGATCCTTTCTGGTCTGATCTAATGAAACTGCTAATTACAGATTTCATCCGCAACTCCCTAGGGTACCAAAGAAACTTATAAGGCCAACAAGAGGGGGTTCCCAAACACCAGCTTATTACCAATTCAAAAGCTCATGTACCAGCAAAGTCTCAGGGAGACGGGCTGTCTGCCACGGGTGGGCAGGGAACATCTGTAATACTTACTAAGTAGTGTTTTTCAAAAGCTTCTACTGATGACAATGCTTCTTTGAGTTTCTTATAAGGACTCTGAGCTGTGTTGGCTTAAAGAGAAAGAAATGAGTCCTGTTTCAGCACCATCATGCCCATCATGTGTGTTTTACATTCAGCCCCAAATGCCACAGGTAGAGGACTCCACCTGATGCTTGTGGAGATCACAGACACCCATGCCAGCTGGAGCTGTGTCACCACTCACATCCGTGTCCAGGTAATATATTCACAAAATAGTCTCAACCCTTCACGTAATACTTTTATCTTTGAGACTAGAATTTTTTTAAGTATGTATTACAAATCCTCCAAAGAACTGAATTACTTCCAAAGTGATGTGAAGCGATCCCAAGCTGAAACAGTATAATTAATACACATGTAACACATTTTCCCTAACAAACCTACTCAATTCAGTAGGAGTCCTTTCAGGTCACTAGGATTTCTGTACTTAAGCAGCAGCTTTGCTAAACCACACTCTTCTCTATGTTCGTACCAAGAAAAATTAGTCATGCTCAAGTGCTTTATTACCTAGGAGTAATTTACTGAATAAAAGGATCTGTCTGGCCATATAGTTAAAAAAAAATACATCACCTGTAGTTCAGAGGGAGACTGGTGCGTTTAAACCTCACGTGGGCTGTGAAAAGTCACAGGGAGCTCACTTAAGCCTGTGGGAAACTCAGGCACGTTTTTAAGAGTCCCTCCAATTTCTTAAACTATTTCTAACATTTCTTTATGTTACTAAAAGGTAAAATACTCCATGCATTAATCTGGCCAGCTAACAATGAGTACGATTTCCCAAGCGGTGAGTAGCTACCTTGCCAGAACCTAAGTCATACACGCCCAGTTACAGCCGACGTTCTCAGTACTTTCCACCGCGTGCACAGGAACATCCCAGAAGGTACCTGTTTCTGGTCGCTCGGCTCCCAAGCCCGCCAAAAGGTCAACTGTCCTGTTGAGGTCTTCTGAGTTAGGGCCCTTCTCAGACACAAGCCCACACAGGTAGCCCAAGGACTTCAGCTGTTGAGATAAACACAAACGTTCACTGACTTTGCCCTAAGAGTCAGCAGAGGATTTATAAATTGCAATGCAAAAATAAAATCCAAACTAAATCCTGGAAGAAATGTCGCTTTCCTACCCACATAACTCTCACTTGAATACAAAAATGCACCTCACTGGGGCTGCTTCACACTCAAACCTCCTAAGCATGGTAACTCTGAGTCACCCTGAGGTGGCCGCTCCCAGCCCACGCCTCCCCCCAGGCTTTCAGGGTCTCCCACACCGCTTGCCCCACACAACCCCCTCCCCAGGGTCTCCCACGCTGCCTGCCCCACGCGACCCCCCCAGCAGGCCTTCCTGCGGCACGTGGGGCAGCCACCACCTGATTAAGCAGAGGCCACTCCACGCTACAGGAGGCTTCACACTTCGCCCTGTGGTGGCCCCCACCCCGTTCCTGAGTCCTGCCTTCGGCACAAGCACAGCACTGACCCCGGCTGAATCCAGTGACACTCACGGGGAACCACTTGGTCCAGCTGCTGCCAGACACGCCCTAAAGCAACTAGACCCGCCCGAGGCTAAGTGACCAACACGCTCCCCACAGCTCACCCCGCCCCGGAGGCACAGCCCAGGGACACAGCTCACGTCTGCACGCTGGCAGTTACCTTCTCGGTGGCGTAGCTCCACAAACCCACGGTGTGGGCAATGTTGGAGTCTATCTGCACCCGGTCACAGCAACCTTCGATCCTCTGCAGCACCTCCAGACAGCTCAGGAACACCCAGCAGTCCAGAGCGCCGGGCGGGACGGAGACCTGGGGGCAGCGCGGGCGTGAGGACAGCGCTCGGGGAAAGGGCCCGAGCCCGCGCGCCCTCGTCTGCCCCGTCCAGCAGCAGCCCCAGCCCTGGGAGAGCGCCGGGCGGGGGGGGGGGGGGGACGCCCCATGCCCAGACGTGCTGTCTGGGTCATGCTCCTGATGACCACGTTGACTCAGCACCAGTGTCACTTTCAACGATAGATTTTAAACGCTTGTTAAGAAAAGAAGCCTACAAAAAGGCTGACTAACATCCCTCACTCTAAGGTCGAAAACCGACCACCTCTCAGGTTAGGGGCACGTAAGGTGAAGGCGGAGCTAAGATCTCGGGTGGCCGCTGGGTCACATGTCAGAAGGGGCATGTTCAACACTAGAAATCTGAATAGTAAGTAGATAGTAGATGATATTTAAGAATTACCATTAATTCTTAGGTGTAATTATGTGTGTAAAAGAGAGCTCCCGTTGCTCAGAGACGTGATAGAGTAAGTGTCGTATTGGCAGAACCTCAAAAGCACCAGCCCCACAGGCCCGGCTCTAAGACGGGCCCCCCCACGTCTCAGCGTCTCCGACACAGGACTGTGTCTCACAGCCAATGGCACCTGAACGCTTCTAGCTGGCAGTGCTGCCTGTCTCCCTGGTGGCACTGATATCATGAGGTACCCCATACTGTACCCCAGTTTTGGTGAGATTATGGTCATTGGTACTATTCCAAACGGGGACACAGTGGTGATGCTGTAGCTGGCGACAAGTGAGAAGCTACCTGATGCCGACGAGATGGACTTATGTAAGGACTCCCTCAACAGCACACCCTGAGCACAGATAAAAGGACCTGGAACCAAATGTAAAGAACCAGAGAATGCCATGAAATGTCCCTATAAACGCTGAACTGGCCAGTCTTTGAAAAATGAGATAAACTACTTAGGTCCTTTGAGAAGAAAACTCAGTATAAAAAAAAACGTATGTGATCAGAAGCTACTTTCAGAAAGTGGTACAACTTTCTTGCCCGGACAATGGGCCGCACTCGAAGGGAGGCACAGGAGCTGGTGGGAAGGCTGCAGCCCGGGGCCCCGGTCGGAGCACGTCCCTCCGCCAGTCACACCAGGGCGGGCACCGCCTGGCATGCAGCCCTGGAGGAAGCAAACACCGCAACAAACACACGAGGCTGCCAAGCGGCCCACGTGGTCTCACCCAGGAGCCACCCGTCTGTAGACAGTGGCGGTGCACGTCCCTCTGAAAGCCACCCAAACCTGACAGAGAGAAGCCACTGCCCACCGCGGGCCAAGCACCAGAAGAGCTCGCAGCTCCGCCGCCCCGTTCGGCACCGGCGGTGCCCTCAGCGTCTCTGGACGACTCACACGCCCTGATGAGAAGGATGCCGACTGAGCACCTTTCCAGACTTCTGGGTCGCCTGATCACCTCTTTTGTGAGCAATACACTTTAAAAACTAATTTCTTAGTAGGTATTCTTCAGTCTTCTTAAAGCCTCCTCCTCTTCTGATACCAGCATTACCAGTAACAGCAAAGCTGTTTTACTGTTTTCTAAGCCTAAAATTAAAGGCATTCTTATCATTCTCTTTTGTGAAACCTACTTTTTTTACGTAACACAAACGCTAAAAAACCTGCATCCTAAGTGAACCCCAAAGTGGCCCCCCTCGCTGGTCACAGGTGCAGTCGCCCCCCAGCTCCCTGCCAGCCGCCGTCCCCTGCATGGAGCCACCACCGGCCAGACGCCTCCCAACAGACCACTTCTGCTTAATCTTGAACTCTGCACACACGAAACAAAATGCAGGGTCCTTTGGTGCCAGAACTTTACATTTGGAAGACTCGCCCACCACAAGTGCGCTGCTGCCACTGCTGGGTGCTCGTCTGCTGCCTGAACAGCCGCGGCCACTGCTCCCCTTGCACGTGATGGACATTTGGGTTATTTCCAGTTTCTAGTGATCATGAACAATGCTGCCACGAGCGCCTCTGCGCTGTCTCCAGGCACACCTGTGTTTCTGTGACTTGGGGTGAAACTGCCGGCTCACAGGGCGTGCACACATTTGGCTCAACCCCATTCGCCTCGAGAAAGGCGCTCCGGTTCCTCCACCAGCTCACTGACCCTTGTCAGGCCTTTCCCTGCTGGCCACTCCGGGCGGGGGTGCTGGCACGTCACCGTGGTTTCAGCCTGCGTCTCACTAGGGTCAACGAGGCTGAGCGCCCTGCACACGCTTCCTGCCCACCTGGATACCTTCTTCTGTCTGTTTTCCACCGATGCGTCAGTCTTTTAAGCTGGTCTGCAGGACTTGTTGACATATTCTGGGTGGAGGCCTCTCGACTCCACAGCCTGCGGGCCCTCTCTCCCACCCGGGCTGCCCTCCCACCCACTCTGCCGCATCTACTGACGAAGGGGCGCTTGGGTTTCCCCACAGCCCAGCCTCTCCTGCCCTGCCTTCCCGGTTAGCGCTTTTCAGTCCTGTCTAAGGCGCACCTGCTAACCCCAAGGTCATGAAGATATTCTCCCATATTACCTTTCAGAAGCTTTCCTGTTTTGCCTTTCATATTTAGACTAAAACTCCACCTGGAGTTCATTGTGTATGGTGTGAGACAGATATTCAGTTGACTCAGAACCATTTATTCCTTGAGTAAATTTTTTTTACTGTTTATTCAGAATCTACCCCAACCACCTTAGTTTGGACCTCACCCTTCTCCCTAGATTATGGCAGAAGTCTCTCCCTCTTCCCTGGGCCTCCGTCCAAGTCTTTGCTTCTCTCTGCCCCCCACCCCCCAGGTCCTCACGCCTTTCGTGGCACCCCACCTGCAAAGCCAACGATGGCTCCCTACTAGCTACAGAACAAAATCCAACTTTCAAGATGACACTTTCACAATCTCCCTTCAGAATCTGGCTTCCAGTAGCCTCTGTCCAAGTCCTCCCTTTCCACCTAAGTTCTAGCAGGACTAAGTTCCTCTAGAGCTCTTTAAATACAAGTTACTTTTCTCTGCCTGAAACGCATTCTCTCTGCACCTGCCACTGAAGCCACATCTACCTGGGGATTCTGACTTGGTCTACTTGTTCCACTAAAATGAAAGCTCCACAGTGTGGCGAGTGGGGAGCCCTCCACTCGGGGAGACAGTGATGATAAGGACCACGTCACTCAGCAAAGGGAGGCGCGGGGAAGTAGCACCCTGACGCGAGGGGCACAGAGCACACGGCTCATCTCCAGCCACGCCGGGGGACGAGCGCCTAGACCCAGCCCGCCGCCCCCCCACCAGCCACGGGCATCTCCGGGCATCCCGGGCCCCGGGGCCCATCACCTCCCCGGAGGTTCTCTTTCTAGCCCAAAGGCTGACCCATTCCAGCTACTTCTACAGAACTCGGGACACGGGCCGCGCTGGGCAGTGGGCGAGCGGGAAACCATGCGTCTTCCCTGTGGCCACCGCACCGTGCCCACACACAGAATGAGAGGAGCAACGGCAGCAGGGACCCCGGAGGAAAAGGCATCACCACTCCCGCACCACACAGGCTGCCCCTAGCCGGCCTCCCACGTCCACTCTCCTGGCTTCACGCCGCCTGCCCAGGAGCGGTGTGTCCCGAGGCCACGGCTCCTCCCGCCCAGCTTCCGGATGCCGGGGGGCTCCTTCCTTGCCCGGAGAGCCCGGCCTCTCACCGCGTCCTCTCCTCTCCTCTCTGCAGCCTGGCAGCCCCACTACTAGTCAACTTTCTAAGGCAAGAAAAAAAAATCTGAAAAAGGTTCTTAAATCCTCAAATTTGTGAGGAGCTGGGCCCGGCACTAAAGAGACCGGCTCCACACCACCCTCCACGGTTTCCCACGCCTGCCCCAAGCTGCGTCCTTCCTAAGACACCCCCCTGGGGTCAATTTGAAAGTGCCCAGTGTGAACAGTGAAATCTCTAGGCACCCCCGAACACAGGCAGCCTTGCCCTGTTAATGAGACCTGCCCCCTCCCCAGTTAGCACGGAGAGAGCGGAGCAGCTAAAGCAGGTGATCGAAATCTACTGGCTGGAAAATGTTGTTTCTCCTCATGTGCTTGATCAGATGTCCGAGGAAGAAAAATAATTTGATAAAAAGTCAGATTCTCAATTTTTTGACTCAGCTACGCAAGACACTTCATTTTTAGACATTAAAATAATTTCTCTTCACTTGGGTTTTTAGAAGCGTTTACGTCTCCTCAGAGTCGAGCCTGTTACTTAGCTGTCCAGGGAACACACAGCAGGAGTTTCTAAATTGTGCAGACCCTCCCTACCGCTGCTCACACTGGGCCTCCCGTAACTGCCGCTGGCAGCCAGGAGTGGAGGGCGGCAGGGTGACCTGGCTCAGGGACGGCTGTGTTACTGGTAGGCCGTCTAACCACTTCCAGACCCACTGTCCCCGTTTGCACAGTGGCATTAGACCATTCGCACAGTTCTCAGCCGGGGAACGGGGCGGGGCTGCCTGTGAGTCCTGCGAAATGGCACAAGACACTCCGTGTGCACGTTCCGTGTGTAACACTTTGTATATTCTTCTGGGTAAAGAGGTCACTGAAATAAAAAAGCTGAGAGCCCCCAGACCGGACAGGCACAGAAGCTCGCTGGCCTCACTAAGTGTGCCTGAGCCTACGGGCAGGAAAAGAGTTCAGCAGCACGGGGGGTGGCGCTCTTTAAAGGCAAGTATTTCACTACAAATAAACTGCTTCAGGCCTCACTAACTCGCTTCTCTCACCCACACGTGCACACACGTGTTCACAACGTGTCTCCAGTATACTTGGTGC
The DNA here is from genome assembly GCF_009834535.1 of Camelus ferus. NCBI lineage: Eukaryota > Metazoa > Chordata > Mammalia > Artiodactyla > Camelidae > Camelus > Camelus ferus. The sequence goes on from NC_045696.1 coordinate 2,049,230, forward strand.
TACTCATCACCGTGCACAGCGTGTTGTGTGCCACTCACATGGGTACCTTCAACCACTTATCTGAAAAGACAGTTCTAAAATCAAATCAATGTCCACCTACAAAACCTAATCCTACGTGTCCATCGGGTGAGTAATCCTCATCAGTGAAGACCAGCTCCCAGAGAATAAGCCAAAGTTACTTTAAAAAATTACATTAAGAAACTGACCTAAGAGGCTCGTTCTGGGCCAACGTGAACTCCACATGCTGAGAGCAGAAGTTACATTTTCAAGCAATTCATGAATCAGTATAGAGTAACTATGCAAATAATATAGTAAAAAGTGAAGGACATTCAGAAAGAACACTCTTTCCTAAGCACACACAGTTCAATGTCAGGACTGAAGGTTCAGAGTTCCGGGTCACGGTCAGGAAGGGCAGACTGGGAAAGAGACGACTCACGTCCAAGAGCTCCAGCTCCTGCACACAGCTGTGCAGCAGCTCGAGGGCGCGCTGAGCCACCTCCCACGGCCTCTGCAGGAAGAGGAGCAGGGTGCACTGGCGAGAGAACAGGTAACTGCGCAGATCTAACAGGGTGGCTTCTTGCCTCTGTATCAATTCGCGCTTCTCCATATCTATGGGCTTTCGGAGGATCAGTCCATTCCAGCTCTTCACCGGCTGGCAGAAAAAAGTCAGCCAGTTGGCACCATCTAAACAAACACACAGCATGAAAGGCGCTGACTGCAGATCCGTCCACCTCACTGAGATTCCTGCGCAGGACTGTGGCCCCCAGGGACTGACGGGCAGCTTAGAGGCTGGTTGGTCCCTGGGCGCCGGCCCGCCCCTCCAGTTTTTGGGGACCCGGACCAGTGATGTGGGGACAGGGTGGTTACCACAAGGACACCCGCTCAGGACCTGGCATTTGGTGATGAGCACAGGGGAACGGGACGGAGGCCACAAGGCACAACGTTGTACTGGGCCCAGGAGGCCATGGTCAGGTCAAGATGCAATCAGAGATGGCTGGGCCAAGGGTCAGGGACAGCTCAGGCTCTGGGGTCAGTCAGCTCCAAGAGAAGGCATGAGGCCCAGGCGGGAGCTGGGGAGCGGCCTGGCCATGTGACTGTGCTGGTCTGTCTTATCTTCCTTCACCTCACACTTCTCCTTACTTCCTTAAATGTCTGTCTCCAACCATGTCCACTACTTGAGTCATGCCCCTCGAGGAAGGGACAGGAGGCACAAGGAAGACATAGCAGCGGGAAGCAGAGGGGGAAAATTCTCAACTGTCAGAAATTTCCAGCAAGGCCCCCCGATTTTAACTGATAGCCCTAAGGCTTAAATGTGATCTTAAACAAGAGAAGCTACGATAACAAGTCATTCAATCTTCATGAAAACAGTTTAACCTGTTTTTCTTACTCTGGGAGAGGAGTCATAACCATCTCACTCTATGTTCACACCAGGACGTGGCTCAGTGCTGGCGCACGCAGTGCGGTCAGCGGGATGTCAGGGAGCATCTGACATGCCGGCTGCAGCAGCACCCTTCACTGATCTGAACTCAGAGCTGCTGCAGTGCCCTGACAGAGGGGTCTGCCCCACCCGTCAGCCCCTACCCCAGCAGGTCCCTTGGTCGGGGACCCCCCCATCCCAGCACCCTCCTGGCTCACTCCTACACCTCGGTCAGGCCTCGGTGCCAACGTTACCTCCCGGACCAACCGTCTCTCCCCAGCACCGTGTCCTCTCCTGCAGCCTGCACTCAGATCCTCACCACTGGACTTTAAGCCACATACTGACTTTCTGTGCCTGCCTCCCCTTCATGTAAACTCCACGGAAGAAGGAATTCTGCTCTGTTCCTACTGTATTTAGAGCAGTACCTGGCACACCTTGGCCTCTCAGGAAGTATCTGCTGTGTGACGAACAAAAATGAACAATCTTACCATTTAGCTGCAAAAGTTGGTCCAGGCTTACTTCTGAATTTTAAATTGCCCCAGATTTATTTTAAAACTGAGAGAACAAAGAAATTGTGTGAAAGACAATGTAACAACTATACAAGCTATCTGAGACATGGATGTATAATGTGAGCTGGTAAAAGGCAAGATTTGTCATTTTACCGCTTCTAAATGTTTTAAACCTGATCGGTAAACCCTTTGCTCTGGGCACACATCTGTATGTGTGTCTTAGCAGAGCAGGAGGTCCCAACCTGAACTGCATGGACCTGTCAGGGAGTGGGGCTCAGCTGGGGACACCTCACCACTCCAGGACAAGGACGGTGCCCACGGCTCACGTAACTGCCCCAGCACTGCACGTCCCTACCGGTCTCCCAGCATCACTCCTTTCTTCAGACACTGTGACAAGGGCTCTCAAAAAGGACCCCCAACTAAGACACCTCTCACAGCACTGCTTGTGGTAGCAAGAGTGGAAACAACCCAAATGTCCAACACCAGGGGTGGCTGAACACAGCTAACGAACCCGCGCTGTGAAGTGCTACGCGGCTGCCGTCAGCAGTGGCTCCGACCCTGACCCGTCAGCCTGAAGAGGCGCCGCTGGCGGACGGCTGACGAGGACAGCTACAGGCCGCGGGCGTCGCGGTGTGGTGCCACTTCTCTCAAAAGCAGCGTCAAGCAGAAAGCAGTGAGCACAATGAGAAGCTTCTTCCTCTGCCACTGTGCTAACGTCGTATTTGTAGAAGACTTAAGACATCATTTAAAAGTTTAAAAGATGAGCGCCCTTCACAACATTGTCACGTAAGACTCACTGCAATGACCACTCAAATATTACAAAGACAGCCTCTCAACAGAAGATTCCACTCCTATGCTCCCAAGGAGGCACAGAATCAGAAGCATCACCAGCCAGCTGTGAGCTGCAGAAATGACACTTTCTATCTAAAAACAACGTTAGCTCTCAATTCTCATTTCATTTCCCATAGGAACCATAGGAATATAGCCTGCATAATCCATGCAAAAACAACAAAGGACAGCCCATCGCTGGGTGACTAAGCGGCGGCCCCCGGCCCTGAGGAGCGGGGAGCCTGTGCGGAGGGAGGGGCTGTTTCTAGAGCTCTGCTACTCACCCCCAGCACCAAAGTTGACAACATACTGAGAAAACAGGGCGTCCAGCTCATCGTACTGCACCAGGGCGTCTTCAAACTGCTGCAGCATCTCAAAAACAAAGGCAAGTTCCTCCTGTTCACCCAAAAAAAGTCCAAAAAAAAAAAAAAAAGCAAAAACATAAATGAATGTGCTGAAACACATAGCTATGAAAGATTAAAACACAGAAAAGTACGCAGCAATGAGCGATACTTGCGCTATGTGAAGTCAAAGTCAACTTAGTGACCGCTCCTGTCAACCTTTGTGCGCACAGGGAGAGGGGACCAGAGAGAGGGAGGAGGCCCAGTGATTCCTGGACACTTCGCCCTGGCCTGTCAGCAGCAGGGGGCGTGACCATCAGCCTCTCGTCCCTGCAGGTCCCCCTGCCTCCCCAGACACGCACTTCTTAAATGGAATTCTTCCCCACGGAAGGGCTGGGCTCAACCTCCATTTACTTATTTAAACTGTTTACCTGTCTCTGTGTAAGCCTGTGGGTATTAACCTCACCCCATGGGTTACAGCCCAATTCTAGCATTATTTACTTTGTCGCGCAAGCTGTTCCAGCTTCGGCCTGATCAGGAGGCTCCTCTAGGCGGTGCGTCCGTTCTCTTGACAAACCATTTCTTCTTGTACGCTTTCTTACTTTCTAGTCCTACAAGACACTGTGTTTCCCCTGCACCAGCCCTGGGATCTAACCCTCCACGAGGAGCCCCGGCACCTTGTGCTGGAGAGTGCAGTGTAGAAACCGCGGTCTTGGCACTAACTCACTGCTACTGAGCTGCCATTTGTCCTGGAAGAAACGTATGGATATGTACTAACCCTCATTTACCCAAACGTCTGTATTTCTGAATCTATCCATCCGTCATCCATCCACCCAGGGGTTCACACTGAGACCTCAGATTCCAATCCAACACCACTGGGTTCATTTAGACTCCCTCTTTCCTTGTTTGTTACTCTTAGAAACGAGTTTAAGGGACAGGGCAACCTGAAAGAGCTGTCACGGGTCAGCCACACAGAGAACGGTGAGCACGCTCAAATCCCCTTACGAGGCCAAGCTCATCCAAACACCAAGACAGAAGCGGCAGAGTAAGAGATAAAGTTCAAAATTTCTAACGAGAACTGGTCTTCTATTTATTCAAAGCACATTATTTCTTCAGTAATTAATATACAAGTGATGCTAAAATAGGAAACTTATGCTTTTCAGTCAAAATATGGTGAACATACTCTGGTCCCCAAGAGAGACGTTCTTACCACCCTGTGCCATGTTAGCAGGGTCTTCTCCCCAAACTACACTATTACACATCCCTTCATTTACTTAAGACTTTTCTTCTTAAAAAGAAAAAGTCTGATCATTGACCACCATTTTTAAAAACTAAGCATCTCTGTAAACTAGAGTGAAGAACCGAGCTTACAGCAATCTTTTATTGGAACCCAAGGTTATGAAACGAAGCCACAGAGGAAGTATTCCTGAGAATTCATCACCTAACCACGGTGCTGGGCCGGGGGCAGATGTCTTTACCATCAGGGCCATCACCACTGCTGGGGCCCCTCCGCCCAAGTCATGTCCGGGGTAGACAGCCCAGAGGCCCAAGACCTGAGCAGAACCAGAAATCCTCTGAGGACGAGGCCTGTTTCACAGAAGGCTAGATGCCAAGCTCTGAAGCGGCCGGGCAGCTGACAACATCATCACTTAGGAGATGGCCTCAGACCCTCTGCTTTAAGCCGAGAGAACGAAGCATCATCTGTTAGCCAGTTTACTGTCTTTTGGTTCTAAAACTGCGTCAGTTTGAATTACCATAAGAGAGCTCCTTATTCCTAAAGAATGAGAGAGGGAGGGAGAGGAGGAGAAAACGGCAGAGTCTGGTGGCTCATCACATACCTGAACCATGAAGTATTCACAGAAGCTCCAGCCAGGCTCAGTCCTCTTCTCCCTCAAGGTTCTCATGTCATCCTCAAACTTGCCCAGGTTCTTGGTAAAAGACATAAGAAGCAATGTCCTGAGTTTGGTCAGGAAGGCATTCCAGGATTCCTGAGTTCGGGAGGAGTCCTTCAAGGGGTCGGAGAGCACAACACACCTGCGGAGACATGAGCGGACTCTGTGGGAGACGCCCGAGCTCAGCACCACTGCCCAGCTGCCGCCGCCTTCCTGGGGTGCAAACTGACCTCCTTCTTCCCCTTCCTCCCTCCAACTGGTGAAACACATCAGGCAGGGGGTGAGGAATCAGATCAGGAAAAGGCTTATCATAAACTGGTCTAATACCACGTGAGCAGTGGGTGCTGCTCCTGAGAGCTGCTGAAGAACGGACTGGAAAGGGGGAGGGGCTTCTGATGCGTCTTGAGTGTCAGACCCTGCCTCCAGGGCTCTCTGTAACATACGGTGATCATGTCCCACTCAGTTCCCAAACCCCATTCGCCCTGCCCTCCTCAAAAACCTCTTCTGGTTCCTTGTAACGGACAGACTGAAATTTAGATCTTTCAACGCGGCGCACGAGGACCCTGACCACGTGGACCGGTCTGGCTGTCTCACTGTGATCCCGACCGCCCCCGACTCAAGCCCGCGGAGCGCCTGGTGCTCCCACCTCCTTCCACCTAGAGAAAGCGGCCCCCCCTCGCCCTGCAACACCCTGCTCGGCCGACAGGCCACCGGCCCTCTGGGCAGCCAGCGCTCCCCGAGCTGCCGGCCCGCACGGCCCCGCTGGGCTCACACTCCCGCTGCGCTTGGTTTCTCTCCTTCTTGGTCTGCTTCTCCCACCAGACCGTGAGCTCCTCAAAGCATGGCTAATAAATCATTAAAAACAAAGGCCCAGAAGAATGTGGCTTAAGTTGCAGGTATAATAAACCTTCACCATGAAAAGACTCCGTATCACGGTGTGAAGACAACAAAGACATAAAAGCACAAGTGCTTCCAGCAGAGCTGGAAAAGACAGCATGTTCATCCAGCAGGCTGGAAAAGGTGCCTTTCTTTCTAGAAAGAAGATGGATAAACCTGAGCTCAGAAATGCTTTTCAAATGTTGATGCTGGGAGTTTTAACACTTCTCCTCCGTGAATATCTCACACGAACTACCAGCAAGTAGCAGAACGACAGGTTTCTAAGTTTCATCTTCTCTGAGCCCCGTCATACCTCCCGGAGGAAGGACTAAGTCTATGCAATTATAAATCAGTGGAGAAAAAGGGTGAGATGGCCCATACTCTGGACAATCCACCAGGTGAATGAATAATCAGTACCAAGAGGAAAATGCAAAAACCGGTAGCTGGCTTTAATTCCAGTCACTCCACCCCACCAGACACTGCTTCTTCCCCCAAAGATGAGGGGGTCCAGCCAGCTCACTCCCAAGCTCCCCGCCAAAGGGCTAATGCGTATTACTCACTACGGGAGCTGCCAGAACCATCAGCTCAGTAGTCTGCCCCTAAGGCATTCTCAAGGGCTGCAATCATCAACATTTATTCTGGACCAGACACAGACCCTGCACCCCTGAACCTACAGGGGAGGGTGAAAACGGGAACTGACACAAACACTAAACACAAAAACAGCATGTTTTTCAGTGACCGGTACTTACCAATCAGGCAATATGTTCAGTACACTCTCTATCCCTTATTCTGCCCCTTCAGCGTTTACCGTTTCTAGATCCTCTTCTTTTATTAATAAAAAAAACAGCTAAGCTTCAGAAACTCACATCATGCCTAGACAGTTAACTCGTAGAGGGAGAACCCAAAACAGCTCAAAGCGGGGCGGCGGGGGCCCATGAGGAGACGAGCACAGTGCTGCGTGGCGGGGAGCCACGGGCTGGGACCTGCCGCCCCCGGAGCGCGGACCATCAGCACACAGCCCCCGACACAGCCCCCGTCTCAGCACCCCGAAAGCTCAAAAGTGCACCAAACTCTTACCAAGTACTTTTCCTTTTAGGGACTTAGCCTAAGGAAATAATTAAAGATGTAAATTAAGTTCTGAGCTAGAAAGAGGTTTATAATGTTGTTTATAATAGTAAGTAAGCAATAACTTCTAATTCCAGCAGAGGATTATATAAATAACTTACAGTGCATTAATATTGTAGAATAGTATATACTAACAATAATGGTGTAGAAATGCATTTATTGTTCAAAGAAAAAATTTTCTATTAAGTGAAATCTATACCTTAAGAACACAGATTTGACAAAAAAAGAACACGGATTTGTCAAAGGTAGCTTAGGAGATTAATGAAAATCAAAATGTTAGAAGGTATTTTTAAATACTTAAGATGAAATATTAAAAATTTTTCTAAGTTAAAATATAAAGAAGCACCACTAAAGTTAGTTTTAAATGGGCCAGCAGAAACATACTTTTGGCAATGAGATAAAAATTGTAACACAGACAAAAGTAACCCACAAGCACTCTGAAAAACTTACTACAGAATATGAACCTTTCACAAGTTTAGACGAATACACCGCGCTAGTGCCTATCTATTTACTGAGTGAAGCCCCCAAACACGCGGTTCCTCTGCAGTGCCCCGAGCGCGGGGAGGCCGCGTGGCCGGCTCCGCCCCCCCACTCCGGCCCACGGCGTCCGCTCTCACTTCCCCCAGAACAGAAACGTCAGTGTGCGGGGGCACAGGGCGGCAAGGACACTCAGCTGTGGGGCTTCTTGTTAGAATGTTAAGCTGGTTCCTTTGAGATAACTAATTTATGAACACCAGATTTTAGGAAAAACTTCCCACAAGTCCCAATGGCATGAAATTTCCCTCAGATAAACCGTAAGCTCAACAAACTAATATTTGACTCAAACTTTAGACAAAGCCAAGTCAGGACACTGCTACGTGGCCAGGATCATGTGGGACAGAAAGAGGAAGCCCACATGTGGCTGCTTCCCTGAAGAGCTGTGGACTCACGGGGCGGCCCCGCCGCGGACGCAGCCCGCAGGTAAGTCAGCCACGCGGCGGCCTCTGCTTGGTGCTCCCGGCCACACGCACCCCGGACGTCTTCCCTCACCTCCTTCTGCACCCTTACTTCTTAGCCTCAGCACTGCTTTCTCAGGGCAGCTCCAGCAGCCCTCAGAGCAGGCCAGACCCCTGCTCCAGGCTCCTGCCACACTCTGGAACCTTCCGTCTGAGCATTTGCCACCGTGACAACCCCAAGTGCGATGATGGGGGTGTGAAGTAACACCCGTCTCCGCCGCTTGACCCCGCAGCTCCAGCGCAGGGATGAGGCTCACCACTGCACCCCCGGACCTGGGGGAGCGAAAGTGCGAAACTACGAGATACAGACTAAAATGGGCACGGTGTTAAGAAACACGCTGGCCAGCACAGCTGGAGCGGCATCACTGAACAGCAAGGTACAGCAATGCCCACAGGAGGGAACAAGGCCCAGAAGGGAAAAAGCAAGAGGGGAAGGTAAGTCCACGCTCCAGAGCAGCCTTTCAGATTCCCTTTTAATCTTAACCTTGATCTGAAGGAGATTAAGTCAGCATCTTACAACATCTGCTTCAGGAATCCTACTAGGTGTTTAGGTAAACAAATAAAACACAGGGTCCCCTAACCTAAGAATTGTTTAGAGACCCCCACTGCACACAAGGGCCACAGACTGCTCAAAACCCTCCTGCGCTGACACCCATTCCCCGTCTTCAGACGGGCCCTGTGTTCGCTCCCACGGTTGCGGGTGTGGGGCCTCTCGTCCCAGGCAGCCCCTGCATGTTCTTGCCAGCAGCCCAGGAACTCCGCGGGGAGAGGGATGCGGTCCTCCCTTTAGCACACACCACATGCCCAGGTGTCAGGCACACAACAGGCGCACACAGCGTTCGTATTTATTCCTACTCGGGAGCCAGTAAACTGCACATCCAGGTATCAGCCCAATGAGGAAAAATAAAAGATACACTTACCTGTCACTCTGTTTATTACAAAAGTCATTCCTTATTTTGTCCACAATAGAAGTTCGAGGAAGGATGTTGGTTTTGTTTTTTTTCTTGGCGTCATTTTCAACTACTACTATTAACCAGTCCACCGAGCTATGAGATTTCAGAACATTTTGCCACTTTGTAAGGTCGTCTTTTACTGTAGCTTTATACACTTCAGTATCCTGAAAATAAACAAGTCACCGTGAAAGCAGGCTAATTAATACTCTTTAGTTTATCTGGCAAGACGTGTCCAATAACAAAGAATAGAGCAGCAACCGCACTTGACCACTTCGGGACGGGACCAGCGCGGTGCTGCTGCCGGCGCTTCAGGCTGGCTCCGCACCAGCCCGTGGACCAGTGGCTCTGAGGGAGGCTCCCCCAACATACAGGGAAGAGGCGGAGTCAGAGGGCTGAGCAAGCTGCCCACAGCCACAGGATCTGCTTAGTGAGCTGGGACCTGGAAACCCAGATGTGTACAGCAGAGGCCCCGCACCAAGCGCTGCAGGGTCCCACCCAGCCCCCGGCCCCACCGCGACGGAGCGGCGAGCGGCTTCTCCTGCTGCAGGCTGGCTGCCCGCCCAGGGCTGCGGCCACTCGCAAAAAGCCCAGGCCGGTCTCACCATGGTTTCCCTCGCAGCCCCTCGGCTCTCTGGGGGCCCCAGAACCAAGCCGACCTCCATGCCACTCGCAGGCCGTGTCAAGGCAAGGCCGCTTCAGCGGCGAACCCGAGGAAGGAGGACCATCTAGGGCTCTGAAAGTGGTTCTCATTCATATGGATCCATAGGGAGCCAGCCTGGTCCCAGAAATGAATGTGGCTTCTGACTCCAAGTCCCAAACGCTCCGCCTGCCAACGAGAGCACCCTGCTTGCACTAAAGCCGAGTCCAGCCTCAGCGCTCTTCCGGGGAAGCAGGGGAACAGAAGTGGTCCTTGCTGTCTGTCTCTGCTTACAGCTGTCATGAATGCTCCACAAATCCACCTAGCAGACTCAGAGTGAAAACCTAAAACCAAGATGCTTATCTCATTTCAGCACAAGGCGCTTACAAACTTTTGGAAACTATAATTCATAGCTACTGCTTAAATATCTACTTCTCCCACTTTTAATAGAAAGATTCCTCATTATCCTGTCCGTATTTTGTCTGGATTTTTAGTCTCTCTCAAATAACACTCATGTGATTTTGATCCATGAATGAGTTAAATTTCATATTCTATATCCAGTCCCTCCTATGATTTAATTGACAAGTGGAAAGTTCTAAAAGGCAGTACTTAGAAGTTTTAAAAACTGCTATGTCCTCAATTTAAATTTAAAACAACTACAATCTGAAAAAGACCTTCTGGTTTAAAATTAAGAAGAAAACCACCCTGCAAAATTGATTTTCTGTGAATTACTATCCAACAGTAATGCTCATATACTGCATGTTTCCCACACAATGGCGGTTCTCGGGACCTGAGGTCTAGACTTTGCGATGTCGGTGTTCTGGCAGAACTCTATGGACCCAGATGCATGCCACCTGGAAAGTGAAACCAAAAGGCTAGGGGACCAGCAGCCACAGACTCTGGTAGCTTTAAAATCAAAGAGCAGCCAGTCAAGGTGCAGTGAAGAGCTGGGAAAAGCTCCAAGGCTGTCACGGGGGCTGGTTCCGGGCACCCTTCCCTGGACTCCAACTCCAGTCCCCCCCGCACCCTCAGCTCTTCTGCTGCACCCCAAGGGGACACCAGCTTGGCGTTATGCAGGGACTCTCAGGAGAGGGCTCGCTGAGCAGCAGGCAGGACAGGGCTCCACAAAGTTCTGGGGAAAATCAGTACAAAATCTAGCCCATCGCTCACGACAGTGAGCAAATGGGGAACGTTACTAAAGAGACTCGGCAACTCTGCAGAAGAGGAACCCAAGCTGAGACACTGAGGCTAAGGACATGGAAGCCAAATCTGGGATAATCTGAGCATTAAAATATATGACAGTAACGGCTTACACACCGGAAACTAGAAATCAGTGAGCACATGCTGACCACCACTTCCAGACAAGACGAAGTGACAAGGACCAGACCGACACAACGACCTGAAACAAGCAAAACAAACATGAACCAAGGGTTTCTGAGACCTGGACATCAGGCAACACGGGACAGTGACCCCTGAGAAAGGAAAACAAGCAAGGCGAGCCCTGGAGCGGCCCTGCTGACCACCCGGAGCGCTTACAGACCGCAACAGAGGGCGGGAGACTGAGCTCGAGCCTGGCGAACTCCCTGCGTGGAGGAGGAGGAGCCAAGGAGTCCTGGGAGGCAAAGGCGGACGGCCTCGCAGGTCAGAGCACCAGAGAGGAGCCAGCAGCACAGAGAGAGCCCTGGGGAATCCGGCCGGGACCTTGTCGGCACACTGGGTGGGAGCCGCACAGAGCCTCGGAGAGGCCGTCAGGCGGGACTGGACACCAGCACAGGGCCAGGAACAGTACTTATTTCCACAGTCCAGCCGGGAAAACCTCCTAATTCACAGGGCATCGGGCAGAGAACTCAGGAAGTGAGGGATAATTAGTCCTAAACTGATCACAGAAATAGACTCAGTAACGATACAGATTATAGAGTTAATAGACAAAGCCATTAAAATAGTTACTGCAACCATATTTCATGTGTTCACAAAGGCAGAGAAAGCCTGATGGTAAGCAGACATGGAAGACATTTTAAAAAGAAGAAAGAGACTCATGTGGAACTCCTAGAGATGAACATCATAATGTCTAACGTGAACAAACACACCGGGTGGGATTGAGAGCAGACCAGACACTGCAGAAGAAAGGATCCGGTCACGTGGAGGCGGAGAAACAGATCCTCCACGTGCAACACAGATGGATGGAACCGCAGCAGCGCCTCAGGGAGCTGGGGCTTCACGTGGCCTCACACACAAGTCCCCGAAGGAGAGCACAGAAGGAAAGCAACAGGAAAACTATATGAAGAAATAATAACCAAAAATAGTCTCAATCTGACCAAAATTACAAACCCTAAAAACCAAAAAACTCCAAGCACAAGAAACATGAAGGAACCTATACCAAGGCATATCATGACCAAACTGCTTAAAATCACTGATAAAGAAAAAAAATCTTAAACCACTACAGGAAAGACATTTATGTACAAAGTAACGAGACAAACATCAAAGGCTCCTCATGGATGACAAGAGAAACGCGTGCGCGCCCCGGCAGCACGTGCACTCGCCCTGGAACGACGCAGAGAGGACAGGCAGGGCCCCTGCGCGGGGCCGGCACGCAGACTCGTGAAGCGTGCCGTATTTTTAATAAAAATATACTGAAACAAACAAACAGAAACAACAGAAACCAAAAGACAGTGGGGTAATATCCTTTAAGTGCTGAAAGGAAAATTAAACTTCAAACTAGAATTCTCTATCAGGGAAATATTTTCCAAAAATGAAGGCAAAATTCTTTCTTCAGTACGTGACAGCTGAAGGAGCTGCTCGCCAGCGGGCCTGCGCTGCGCGAAAGGGAAAGGCCTCCGGGGAGAAGGACGCGGCATCGGCTGACGGGCGGGATCCACACGCTGGGCCGGAGGTGCTGGCAGCGGCTGCCCTGCAGGCAGAGAGACACCCTTCCTCACCTTTGCTCTCTTTAAAACAGCTTGACTATTTAAAGCAAAAATAGTAACAATGTATGTGGGGTCTACAACACACACAAGGCGGGGAAATGAAAGCACATGCCAAGCAGCCCAACAGCACTGACGGAAGGAGCCGGGAGTCACAGCGCAGACTGTAAACCCCAAAGCGGCCACTGAGAGAACCCGACAGAGGGCCTGACTTCTAAATCTAGAAATCCTCAACCGTGTCAGCCTGCTCCCGGAAACTTTCTTAACAGATAATAATCAAAAGTAAGACAAAACAAAAACCCTAAAACAACAACAACAAGCCCCAAAGGCTCCCTATTGAAAACTTAAGTTTAAGGGAAAACCCACAACCATACTGTCCACAAAAACTGTATCTAGCAATAAAGCTGCAGGACTTCTGTGAAAAACATTACAACACATCACTAAAGGGCACAAAAAAAGGCATAAAGAATGGAGAAACAAACCAGGTTCCCAGATGAGAGAACTCGTGATCACTAAAATTCTTCTCAAATGAACCTGTAACTTTTTCTAGGCAATCCAACCAAAACACCTCCAGTCTTTTCAATCAGTGTTCCAGTTTTATCCGTGGCTTTGTAACAAACCACTATAATACCAAGTGGTCCAGAACATTTACTCCGCTCACAAATCTACACTCTGGAGATTTGCTGGACAGCTCGTCCACTCCACCCGGTACCAGCTGTGGGGAGCTAGAAGGCAGACACGGTGGTGGTGGACGCTGGCCTGCTGGCGGCGTCTGCTGGGACCAGGGGTGCACACCCCAGAGGGCCTTCCTGAGGCCACTGACTTCATCACAGAATGGGGGCTGGGATCTAAGAGCAAGCATCCCAGGAGGACCCGGCAAAAGATATATTACCTTTTATGACAGTCTCAGGAGTCACAGTGTCCCTTCTGCCAGTCAGAAGCCCACCCAGATTCAACTGGAGGAAACAAAGACCTAACCTCTCAACAGAGGAAGGTCACTGCCATGCAAAGAAGAGCACATGGGACGGGATGCACTGGTACAACAGACATTTTTGGAAAACAAAATTTGTGCACCTAGCAACCCGATTCTAAAACGTATACAGAAGAGAACATGTATACTAGCCAAGAGATTTATTTTAAAGAACAGACATCAATACGCGTTATAAAAATGTAATTAAATGTAATGAAAAGTCTGGTCCTGGCACAGAACAGACAATGGTCAATAGAACCGATGTGTCCAGAATATTGAGCATACAAGATATTGGTTTAAAATAAAGATGACACTTTCAATAAATGGGGAAAAGCTAGATGATTCTGAAATGTTAGGCCAATTCACTACCATTTAGACTTTAAATTAGACCCTGAACCCACACTGCTCCCACCATACACAAAGATAACTTGAAACCATACAGATCCAAATGTAAAACACAAATTATAAAATTATCAAAAAAAAAATAGGAGAAAATCAGCTATTATCTTCAGATAGACAAGGCCTTCCTAAACCTGAAACAGAACACTACTCGGAAACCATGTTTTTAGTGACATATTTCACTCCATAAAAATTATTATACTTATGAACATCTATGCACGAAATAATACATCAACTATCTGTACAAAACAGAAATTATGGAAGATGCAAGAGGAATAGAAATGTACTAGTAATAAAAGCCTTCAACATACCAGTCAGTTACAGGTAGGCCAAGTGGACAAACAAATATAAACAACCTGAACGACATACCCAGTAGGCAGCTCTGAAAACAGAGAAAATACGTTCTCACACACACAAAACAGCTACAAAAACCTTTATTAGGTCACAAGGAAAAAAATAAGTTTCATAAAACAGAAATACTATAAACACCACTCTGATCATAATGCAGTAAAATTAGGAATTTAAAAGTGAAAAGAGTTTTAAATTTCCTTCTGAAGATTAAAAAGCTTTCTGTTAAACTACAGAGTGAAAGGGGCAATACAAACAGAATATAGAGTATTTTTGAAAAATAATAAGAGAGCACAAGGATATATTTAAATTCACGTCTTTAAAGACTTATATCATTAAAAATTTAAGAATGAAAATGCATTTCCAGCTTAAAAAAATAAGGAAAAGAACAAAGTAAATTACAAGAAAACGAAAGAAGGAAATAATAAAAATAAAAGCAGAAATTAGTAAGGTAGAAAATATACTGATAGTATATCAGATTAATAAATAAAAAGCCTGGTTCTGAGGAAAAGAATCAAAGTAGCTAATTTAATCAAGGGAGGAAAGGAGAAAACACAAATATACAAAATAAGGAACAGGGGTGGAGGAGTAACTACTGACACAGAGCACATTTTAAAAGTCAAAAACAAAAACAGCCACTTTATACACCTCAGTGAAAAGAAACTTTAAAACTTTACTGAAATGGATCATTTCTAAGAAAAATACAGTTTATCAAAACTGACAAATGGCTGAAGCAGACCAATTTCTATGGAAGAGGTAAGAGAGTAACCAAGGAACTATCCCTCAAGAAACTACTGGGCCCAGATGGTTTCTCAGAAGAACTCCACCACACCCCCAAGAGCAGACAGCGCCCGTGCTACATAAATTGTTTCACGTACGGAAAACAAACAAAAACTTCCAAGTTACTTTTATGAATCAAGTATAACACTGACACCTAAACCTGGTAAAGACAGCACACACAAACAAGTTATAGGTCAATCACTTGTGAATACAGGTGAAAAAAATCATAAATAACGTGAACAGACACCACCACCACATTAGGACAATAACACCCTGACCAAGTGGAATATACCAGGAATGCAAGTATGGTTCAATAATAAGAAACCCATTAATGTCATACAGCGTATTAGCAGATCTAAGTGGGAAGAATCATGAGTATCTCCACTGGGTATAAGAAAGCCTTTAACAGAATTCAACAGTGTATTCCTAGTAAAGACCCTCGAGAAAACAGGAACAGACGGAATGTCCTTCATGAGCTCGCATACGTTTACCTCAGCCGCATAGCCAGCATCCCACTCCATGAGGAGACGCCACGGGCACTCCCATCGGAGTCAGGAACGAGGCAAAGACACCCACGGCCTCCACTGCTCCCTGACGACGGCTTAGACAGGAAAAGCGACTTGAGGCACAAGAACTGAGCCGGGAGAAAGAAGACCACCTCTGTCCGCGGGTGGCGTGACAGGGTACCCGGAAAACCCCGGACTTCGGGGCCCAGAGAATCAATGACAAAACCAACACAAACAGCGAGAGAGTTCAGCAAGGTGAACATTACAAAACCAACAGCCTTTACAGACACGGAAAAGCACCGACTAGAAGATACAGCGGGAGAGAAAACCCCACTGACAACAGCAGCAAAAGCGTAAAACGCCCAGAAAAATAATCTGACACCAAAATTCATAAGGAAAAAGGACGTGCGGAGCCACCAGGCAGACACCGCGGAGAACGGCTCCTGAGGGACTGGCCCGGCCAGCTACGGACGTGGACTGTCAGTCCTGGGCGAGCACACGTGCAGACGAGGTCTGGCCGCTTCTCGGCGGCTGTCCTGGCCGCAGTGTGAGCGCAGGGCCTCTGGAGCTGCTCTACGCACACCGCAGCAGTGAGCGCGTGGGCTGGTGCTGTCAGGGCCAGAGCGGATGTAAACATTCCAGAACCAGGGAAGGCAAGAAAGAGCCGGGGGCGTTAGGCTAAAATCAGAGGCACATTGACTCATGATCTCTAAGACATCCACTTTCCCAGCTCTACAGAGCAAAGGTGGAGAAGCAGGGATGCTCTGTAGTGCCAAAGGAACCCGGTCTCTGTGAAAAAAAGGCTGAGTCTAGGCACAAGGGCAGCAAGAAAACAAGAACCTAGAATATCCCGTGTGCCAGAAAGTTAGAAAACACCCCAAAGGACCCAGGAGCCAGTGCGAAGCGACCCTTTCTGCTCAACCTGAACATCAGAGTGAGGCCGGCCAACCACGAGGCACTAGACACAAAGAAGCCCACAGAAGCCCACACAGGCCCTTGCCTAGAGGAGAGCGCTGGCTGATCATCTAGGGGAGTGGTGTCTGCAATCCTGGGTGCTGACTGGTTCAGGAAGACTCATCACTGGGGCTAAAGCTCAGTGGGAAAGAAAGCTGGATACGGAGGACAGGCACGTGGTCCTAGGGTGGCTCCTCAGAGACGGCTTATTGGTTGTAAGGGGAAAAGAGACGTACAGCATGGAGAGAGTGGACAGCTCTCTGACCACGAGATCAAGCCCAACACCACCACCAAGGGGCTGCAGGGAGAAGCGTCGTTAAGCACAGCAGGCCTGGGGCAGCCATCCGTAGCCTGCCTCCAAGGTGGGCCCTCGCTGGTGCGTGGGGACGAGGATTCTGCAGGGGTTCCCAACACCGCGTGAGAGGCCTGCCTCACTGGGCGTAAAAGGTACTAACACCCACTCTGGCCCGGAGTCTGGCTTTGATACGTGCAGACAGAGGTGCCTACGTGGCTGGCCCTGATAAAAACCAGCACTCCCCTGGTAGACACCATCTCACATGCGCTGTCGCCCATTCTGGGGAGTAAACCCATCCCACGTGACTCCACTAGGAAAGGCCACAAAGCAGAATCAGCAGAGGCAAAAGGTCCGTGGGGTGAAGGGGAGAAGAGGCGTAAGCTGTGAGTCCTTTCTCATTTAAATTACAAAAAACAACTTCTGCGTCCTCAGAGTCAGGTTAAAATGTCACGATAGGTCATGATTTATGTATTTTTGTATATTGCTAAATGCTAGTCTTATTACAGTCAAAAGGGACAAGAAGAAATGACCCATAGAATTTTCTATTCGTTCATGAAAGAAGAATTCTGTCAAGAATGGGTTCACGAGTATAAAACAGCCAAGTACAAGTAGGGGCTGCGGCGCTCACAGCATGGCAGCCCGGCCAGGATGGGGGGTGCGGAGCGAAGAAGGAGACACAGCTCCCGGCCCTCAGCAACAAGGGTTCTCAAGGACAGTAACTGCCACGACGGTGAACACGTGGCGCTACGAAAATGAAGCTGAAAGTAAATATTAAAAACACCTCGTGCCCACAAGGGCGCAGTGAGATGGCTCACAAGAACTGGAAACACAGGAAATAAGAATCTATGTGGTGATTACCACGAGTGCACCACACTGGGCCAGGGCAGAAACAGGCAGCCACAACGCCATGCGCTTGGCTGAGAAACGGAGAAGAGGGACCAATACCAAAAAATTAAAATTAAAAAGTAAATCTGAAAAAGTATAGCTGTCTTAGCAAAACCCAGACCCGTGCATCTTAACTCTATTCCAGGACGCCTTCTGTAACGTTCCCCCAAAGGAATACTCACACAGCACTCCGTCCAGTAAATATGAAGGAAGGGGAAAGTGAGCAGGGCTTTGTTTCCTTCTTTGGGCAGCAGCTCCTCCTTGAATTGAACAAAGTTAGATTCGAGGTGAATCATCTTCGGAGCCCGGCCATAGGACCTATAAGAAATTTTCAACAAGTCACTAAGAAAAATAAGTAAAGAATGTTCAGCAGAAAGGATAGGAGAAAAATACAGTAATAATTTAATCATATCTATGAGCTCAGAACTATGTACATGATATTAACCATGAATTATAACTATTACATATTCTATCTGAAAAGATTCTATAAATTACTTTAAACCCCATCCACATTTACATGCAAAGCTCCCTCTCCATAAATCTTTCACTTCACTCAACGATACCTGCACAGTAACATTCTATCAAACCAGGACTATTTGCAACAACAGACTTGAGAAAAATGGATGTTACTTAATCGACAGTCGCTATAAAAGGAAAAGAGTTCCCCAAATGCCAAAAGTGCAGTTTGAAGTTACCAAAGCTTTTAACCGCTCTAATACTTTTGTGACAACCTATATTGTCCAAAAAAGAAAATTGCTTGGTGGAAAAGAACAGGTTTTTGTTTGCACAGCATAAATAACAGTAGTAACCATCCGTCCCCAGTATTTCTCAACCCAAGAACTAAACACACAGAGAAACCCCACAAGCTACACACACCCAATCCACTGCTATCAAAGGGTAAGAAAGCTATTTATTATAGTTCTAAAAATAAATTATGCTACAGATATCTTTTCTCCATACCCCTATTTTTCACCTCCAGTACTTGTGTCTCTTTTAAATATCTATAAGCTGGATTTTGTATTTTTTAATCCAATCTAAGGAGTCTGTGATTAGTAAGTTGAAACCAACCATATTTAACATGATTATGCTTGAACTTGGGGATTTTCTATTTTACACTCTTATTTTTTTTCTGTCCTTTTTGAGATTAATCAAGTTTTCTTTTTCCATTCTTTTTCTCTGCTGGTTTGAAAGTTTAAGCAACCATTTCTTTTCCGCTGTTGATTACATTTTAATGTTTAGTATGCACACACTTAAATTCTCCTTTCTAAGACTAAAGCAAATGCCTCCCTCTCCTTGAACAAGAAAGACAGAACACTTTCTTCTCTACTGTCTTCCACTCATCCAAAATTTTAAACTTTTTACTTTGTAAAAGGATCGATACCATAACTAGAGCAAAATATTTTAATGACTTGATTGCTGGCAGCTGCTTCCTTCATCTTGAGCTGTGGGTTCATTTTTCTTCTTGTTGAGACACACCCTTTGATTATTTCAGAGAAGGTGGTAAAGTTTCTGATCATCTACATCTGAAAATGTTTATGTTGGCTGCATGTTTCCCAGCCAGCTCCACTGGGTGGCACGCAGGAGTGTGAGACCTAAACGCACTCTGGGGCAAACACGTGGGGCTGCACAGCCAGAAGTGACAGATCAGGGCCCCCCCAGGCCTAAGAGAAACAAACCCTCCGGGCACCCTGTCTCCTCCAGGGCCTGGGGAGGCTGACTCGGCCTTCCCTCCGGCGGGGGTGAATAGCACAGAACTCCAGGTTCAGAGGCACTTTCCCTCAGGACCTTGAGAAGACTCTTCTTAAACACTCTACTCTATGCAGTGTTTGAAATGTTGTTAGAGACTGCAAATTCGGGTTTTCTTTTCTCCAGTTTTTTTCGGTATGGCTTTTTGTTTCCTTGTTTTTTTGTTTGTTTGCTTGTTTGGATTTTTAACCTGTTTCTTTTATTGAGTTATAGTCAGTTTACAATGTTGCATCAATTTCTGCTGTACAGCGCAATGCTTCAGTCATACATAATATACATATACTCATTTTCACACTCTTTTTCACTGTGAGCTACTACAAGACACTGAATATGCTTCCCTGTGCTGCACAGTATAAACCTTGGTTTTGTTTTCATTCTGCTAGACATTCAGCAGCTCCTGCCATCTCGCTCCCACTTCCCAGTATTGCCTGTCCCCTCTCCCATGGATCTCCTGAAACTTCTCCTGCCACCCCTTCCACTGGGTCTTGCCCCGGCCTACCGCGGTCCTGGGCCTGGGTCCTGTTGCCTGCTTCTCTGGGATCCACCACTGCAGACACGCGGGCTCAGCTCTCCCTCCGTCCATCCTCCACCTCCCAAGAAGGCGTCTACCCTGCTCTGTGCAGCCATCCCCACCCTCCTCTGCCCTCGCACACTTAGGCCTCCCTATTCTGTTCTCCACTATTTCCAAAAAGGTGAAGAGATGAATACATATTGAATCTACGCTGCGTCTCTATTTTACCTTTTCCTCCTAACTCCCTTTCTTGTCTCTTCTATCTTTCTGAATGATGTATACTTATTTGAAATCCTTTCCAGATTACTCCTATTTTTTTAAGTATTAAACTCCTCCATTTGTGAGTTGTTTTCCCTCGTTCACAGCACTGGGCCTTCTCAGATGCGGAATAATTTTTTTTTCCTTTGGTTTTGGGGGTAGGTAATTAGGTTTACTGACTTATTTTTAGAGGCAGTACTGGGGATTGAACCCAGGACCTTGTGCACGCTAAGCATGCGCCCTACCGCTTGAGCTATACCCTTCCCCCTGATGTTGAATAACTTCTCTGGGAGAGAATTCTCCCACATCTGTATACTCTAGATTACGTGTTAGTAACTAAATACATTCCTTGTAACACTGTAACTGGCACAAAAACTAGACTAGATTCAATGGAGAGCCTGGGTGAGCCATCCGGAATGTTAATTCTTCCTGTCAGTTGGGGTACAAACTGGTGGTCAGGAAGGAGTGACGTAGCCAGACTCAGAACTGCGTGACCATAGATAACAACAGGAAATTTTTCACACACCTTGGTTAAAATCAGATTACCTGTATTAATAAGTCAAAATCCAAACATTTTCTACAGGTAATATCTAATCTTACCAGAAATAAGTTTTCCAGTAAGATGACTCAAAGTCAGTTATTTCCTCAGAACAAGTCATTAGATGAACAATTACAACAACAGGATAAATGGGAGGGTTGGCCTGGCTTGTCTCATTTTTAAATAACAACTTCCTGTAGACTTTCTCGTCCTTAAGAGAAGAGCCCAGGAGCGCAGGCCGCAGAGGAGGGCGCCTGCGCCACCGCGGAGGGAGGCCGGGCGCACCTCCGCCCCAGGACGCCTGCGCCGCTAAGATGTCCTGATGAGCCATGGAGAATCAGAAGCCACTCCTATAAAAGCGGGCCCTTAGCTCAGAAGAAGTGTCCTGCTTCTGTCATCCTGTGTCTTGTTGAGAAAATCAGCACGTTCCTCAAAGAAGGCCCACAGATTACGTGGCGCCGTTCAGTGTCCTTAGAAGTCAGGCTGCAACTCTGAGTCCCTCACTTGCTCACACAAAGGTCCACAGAACGAAGAGGGAGATGCAGCCCAAACCGGGCGACCGTACCTTCTCCATTCCATCGGCTCTCTCGGAAGTTGCTGGGAAAGCGTTGGATAAATAGAGGTAAATAAGTTCTGATCTCCAGCACCTTCAACAAGAATAAAAATGGCATTTTTAGGTGAACATTGGAAAATGGGCTCTGAAATTTATTAAGTTGGCATTTTTAGACAATCTGAAAATTCAGTAAAATAATATCACAAAACAAGACTGTTTCATGTCTTTAAATAAGTGGGCTCAAGAAAGCACAGTACTTGACCCCCAGGATCTAAGGAAGCCTCACGTGGCCTCTCAGAGCTGGGTACAGGTCTCCCCACGAGGAGGAGGAGAAGGGGAGGAGGAGCAGGGAAGGGGGGTGGAAAGCCGAGGAGACGGCCGCCAGCTCCCGCGTGGCTCACTTACAGAGCTGCTGCTGACTGCAGCTCGCAGAGATTGCCCCAGAACCCCGTAAGAAAAGGAAACCCAGACAAGGGGACGTGAGTTTCCTCAACGTAAAAAGCTCGAGGTGTACCCAAATGCCAGTAGGAGCAGAGACACAGGGACACGCGTTCTCCTACTGCGTCCTCGCGACAGTCCCAGGACGCTGGGACAAGCACGGCCACCTCCCAGAGAGGAGAGCAAGGAGCCGGCTGGGGCAGGGGACCAGAGAGGAGAACAGGCGTGTCTGGCTCTGCACGCTGGGTTGTTAATGCAGCTCTTTTATCTCAGCTTTAACAGAACTGCAAAGTCCACTTAGCTCTCAGAAGTGAGAGTACAACCATATTATACTTCAGCTACAAAAGAACCTTTTAATACAGATGACTCCAATTCTTCTACTCAGAGGATCCTCTAACTCCAAACAAAACCATTTTCCAAATTGCTTTTATATTGATCTTAAAGAAATCATTGGGAATTGATGTGGGCCATTGACGCATTTGCTTATTTTGTTATAGGGAGCCTAAAATAAAACAAAACAAAACCCCCCCAAAACCACGTGACAATGTCAAGGCACTGCTCTGAGTAATGACGTTTCTGGGCAGCTGGGTTGAGTATCAGAGAGGCAGAGAGGCAGTGGGCATCGAGGCTAGACACGGACGCTGAGGGTTGACCACTGGGTCCCACTGAGCGCCTCTCTCCACGCGCTGCGTAAGCCTGGGGCGGCCATTTCCCTTCCTGTGCCTCGGGGACCATCTGTGAAATGGGAAAACAAGAAGAGCTGCCCAGTAGGGCTGTGGTGAGACTGAGTCAACATAAATAACCTCGAACAAGGCCTGATGCGAAGTAAATCTTCAGTAAGGTTTCCTATTAACACATTTGCTGTTGACATAAAAACAACTTCTATGTTTTAACTCATCATTTTTCATGTTCATTTATTTGGTAGTTGTCTTAGAAATCATTAAAGTAAGAAAATCTTTAGTTAGCTTCAAATTTCTTATCTTTAAGCGCCAACTCCTGCGGCCTCTTTAAAAGGCTCCAAGATTAACATAAAAATCACTCCTCTTCGCTAAGTAGAAATTAGAGCAACTACAAGGAAGCTTTCTCCCCTTTCACTTGGTTTACTAAGTAAATATATAGAATTTGTATATGGTCCTTGCAGTAAAGCCCCACTCAAAGGCACCATCACCTTATGCCCACAGTGTAAACCAATGAAGAGCCTCCTACATGCCCCTCCCACGTCTCTCGCACAGGAAATCCTGTGACATGACAAAACCTGTCTAAATGGCGACTACGAAGTCTTACATTCAACCGTAAAATAAATCTTTAATTTGCGTGCTAAATTTACTTTTTAAAGATTATAGGTCACTTAGCACATCTGTCAACGGCAAAGATGTCACCTGGCAGTAACAGGGGACTTAACATGTGACCATCTGATCTCAGTGCCTGTTCCGAGCTGGGTAACAAACTCCTGTGTTGAAATCCTAACCCCCAGCACCTCTGAATGTGGCTGTGTTTGGAGATTAGGTCTGAAAGAGCTGATTAAGTTAGAATGAGGTCTACAGAATGGACCCTGATCCCATCTGACTGGCGCCCTTCTAAGAGAAAACGCGGATACACAGACATCAGGGTGGGAAGAGACCACGTGAGGTCACGGCAAGTCCAGCGTCCACGAGGACACTGGCCATTACGAGTCAAGGGGCGAGGCCTCGGACCCCAACCCTGTGGACACTGACCCTGGGCTCCCAGCCCCCAGCGCTGGGAGGAGACGTGTCTCCACCGTGCGCGCCCCCCGGGCCGGGCTGCTTTCTTAGGGCAGCTCGAGCAACAGTGCCCCCAGTTTACATTTTAAGGTCATTCTTCTCACCCACTGAAATTCTACACTGACTGGCCGTGAAATGAAGAGAAGCCATCATGACTTTCTCAGAATACATGGCTATTCATGACAACACTCTCCAAGCCATGCACTGAGCACCATGAAAAGCCGACACATCTCTGAGAACGGGCGACAGAGAGCCAGAGCGCCAAAAGCCTGGGTGTGAACCCCACAGAATTCAATCTCGGCTTGTGTGACAGGCAATTAAATTAACAATGTACACTCTGTAGCCCCCAAAATAGTCCCGCCACTAAGTAGAAAAGCATTCGAGTTCTGAGGCCTGCGCTGTGAGACCAACCCCAGGCTGATGTCCATGTTGATCCCATGGGCATGGGGCCCAAGGAAACGGGTAAGGATCCAGCCGCCAGGAAACGGCTCCTGGAAGCAAAGTGAGACGCAGGGTTGACACCGCGTCCAAAGAACCCTGTTCAGAAAACTGCAGTGTTTACAGTCAACTCAGACTATTTATTTCAACAACTAAGATTTCTTTTCTCTTTTCTTTTTTTTTTCTTTTTTTTTTTGTGAGAGAGGGGAGACTTATCAAAATACTTGGCAAGAGTAATTCAGAGCACAGTCCCGTTAACATATCTCTCTCTCCCTGTGTGTGTGTCCTCACTCGCTAGGGAACACGTGGCGATGAGGCTGGGAGGCCCAGGGAGCATGGGCCCGCCCGCAGGCAGCGCCAGGGGCATGCGCAGACCATCACGGCCATCCCTCGCCCGCAGCGGCATTGGCACGTGGGGCACCCGGGCAGGAGGCAGGACAGGCAGAGGAGCCACCCGAATGCAAAGGGAAACGTCAGGGGACAGGGGCCTTGCTCTGAAGAGAGGGATGGTACTCTGTCCGAATGCTGCCCAGACCCACTGGGCACCTGCCCCCAGGCTGCCCCTGAGCCCAGAGGCCGAGGAGAGCCCGGCTCAGGAGCTCCCAGGAGAGGCAGGCAGAACCCTGGGTCTCTGACTCTATAAGCCTAAGTGCTTTCCCGTTCACGCCAGCTGTGATTAGACTTGCTGTTTCTCACAGCCGGGTAACTGATGCAGAAAGTCCCTATTTCCTGACTTACGACTGCATTCTGAGGTTTTTACAAGCATATATCCATGTATTAATCATGCAATTTTAAACTTTTTATGTTAAAAGCAGATAAGAACTAATTAAACACAGGGAGGGGTAAGAACTCAAAAAGAAGATTTCAGTGACTTACGCTTAAATGGGTCATATTTCAACAAACTGCTTAACACTTTCTTAAAACTTTTAACAGAAGGACGTGGGAACTCAATTATTAAGTAGTTAACTTTTACCAACAGTAAGTAAAAAGACACTAACACATGTCCAAGAAAACGTAAATAACCACAGATAAAGATGTATCATTTAGGTTTTAGATCACCAACAATAAGACAGTAGGAAAAATGCTTATTTCTGAAAACAACTCTAATTTTCAAAGAAGTCGATTATAACGAAAACTAGAAACCTGTAGGCTAGATAGTCTTTTAGAGCTCAGACACTCTCACTAACACGAGGGTCCAAGCACAGCGTGGTACCAGGCCCAGACAAGCCCAACGAGGACGCTGCGGACCCGCCAGGGCCAGGGTCAGGGCAGTCACAAGCTGTCGTCACAGTCAGACGTCGTTTGTTTTACCCTTCGCCAACCCGAAGAGCAATGGAAACTTTAACTTTCAATCATTTAATGCGCAAAACTTTCATGTTAGGGTCCACTAGAAGTGCAAAGTCACAGAGTAATTTAGTGTCAAAGCATTTTTAAAATCCAGGTTTTCAATTCTCAACAGCCAGCCGCAGCCAGAACAGAATCAGCATTACGCTGACACCTGAAGGGCAGAGGACCCCAGGGCGTCCTGCTTTGTGTGACAGTGCCTCCAGCAGGCGGGCAGACAAGCGACGCTGCACCTGCTGAAAGCGTACACCCTAACCACACCCCGCAAAGTGGTTCCATCCGGGGAGGAGACCACAGGGTGCTCACAGTCTGCATTTCAGGCTTTCAGGAACATGGGGCATCCAAACTAAACTGAACTAAAGGCACAAATTCTCTTACCCTAAAAGGAAAAATGTATCTATGTTCAAAAAGCTATATATTTGTTGTTGCTAATGTTCCTATAATGCTTATGCAATAATTTTTTTGAAGACTTTAGGACTCTGTTATGACATTAAGATTGATTTTGGCACTAAAGAGTTTACCGAAAAGATAGAGTAAATTACCAAATGTGGTTTGCATGCTCTACAGCTATAAATTATGCCTCGGGGAGGGAGGCGGACAAAAGTCACCTCTCAGCTGGGAAAGACACCACAGGGTTTTCATACTTAGAGAATCATTACTTCCTATGCTTTTCCCCAGACACATGTTAAGGGCATTCAGAAGTCTAGGTCCCACTCCCTGGGGCCTGTGAACACGTTACTTTACATGGCAAGGGAGAATTAAGGTTGCAGGCAGATTAAGGTTGCTGATCAGCTGATCTTAAAATAAAGAGATTATCCTGGATTATCTGGATGGGCCCCAAGTACTCGCAAGGATACCTGAATGGGGAAGAGGGAAGCAGAAGTCACAACCAAAGGGATGGCCCCACGAGAAAGACTGAGCTGGTCTGGTCGTCACCAGCTGTGAAAATGGAGGGGCCAGGAGCCAAGGATGCAAGCACCCCGAAAAGCTGGGAAAAGCAGGAACAGGTTCTCCCCTGGAGCCTCCAGAAGGACCTTGACTTTAGCCCAATGAGACCCATTTCAGACTTCTGCTCTCCAGAACGCTCGGAGAATAACTTTGTGTTGTTCTAAGGCACACAGTCTACATAACCGTTACAGCAGCCCCAAGAAACTGACACAACTATGGAAAGTGTATGAAAAACTTAAAAGGGGAAAGTAAAAGCATTTGATTTGCACCCTCCCCCCAGAAATCATCTATGTAGTACTCACCACAACATAACTTTGTGACTTCACAGTTCTAGGGGACCCAGGAGGGTCCGCTCAGCTATGGCGGTGGGGGGGGGGGGGCATCAGGAGAGAGCCAGCTACAAGAAGCGAACAGCTGACCGTGCACTGGTGGACGGCATGGTGGGCCTGGCAGTCACCCCAACCCTCACAGCAGCCGGAGGATCCAGTGCCACCCTGCATGTGAGGACACCCCTGCCTCACCAGAGCCACGCGGCTTGTGCGGGGCTGAGTCACACCCAGGCTGCCGCTGCCCCTCATGCTGTTTCCTAATGAATCCGCAGGGGCTGTGCTGACACCACTTGGCTGAAAATACAGGTTCCAGAAGACCTTCAGCGACACAGTGACTGCTTCTGCCCCTGGCATCCCACTGTCCCCTACTTCAACATACAGAGCTGTGAAGGTCTCTGCAAAAGTACAGAAGGATCAGGAAACCACAACCATGAGAGAGCGCAAAGAAACACACAGTGCTCAGCCCATCGGCCCCTGACACACAGCTTTCCCAGATACCTGATGCCAGCTATTTCGAGATTAGTATCTTTATTTGGATATTTATGTTGGATAAAAGATCTTAGCACCTCTAAATATTTGTTAATACTCTCATACAGTGTAAGTTTTCTTCAGATTCTTTAGTATAATCTTAGTGAAAGGAAACAGTAACTTTTCTAATAAAAGGCATCTCTCATTTGACCTTGAATTGAAGACCCTTCAGCTTATTTAGCCTGTTAACAGGATGGCTGTCTTCACCTACCTGATGGGCAATGTCACATGTACCCTTCAGAGGGCTCCGGAGACCCCTGAGCACCAGAAACGCAGGGACAGGGACCGGGCGGGCTCCAGCCCCGCCGGGAAGCCGCCCTCTGGTCAGAGGACCTCGCAGCGCGGCCAGACCAGGACTGAGGGACCCGTTTCAGGCCCTTCCGAGCAAGAGAGGCTATGACTTTACTTCTGAACAAAAAAGCCAAGGAAACACATAATTTATCTAACATTTGCTTTACAGAAAAATGTAGAAACGGCATTCAACTAAACAAAGCTCCACTTCACTGTGAGGCAGCTCACTCCCGTTCAACACTCCCAAGGAGTGTTAAGGAGGCGTTGTCCTACACCCGGTAGGAACGTGCGCTTCCCTCAGACCACACATTAATTAAGTTCTCCTCAACAGCTTTTGGTGGAACAGACTTTCAAATGGACAATAAAAACGTCCAAAGTCATAAACTGGGAAGTCACTTCCGCCTACTCAATAACGTGTAAAATGTATTTGCCATAATTTATGTATAATGTCATTGCAGTAATGAAATTTAACTAATGCTTCAAACTGCAAGCTCTTTTATGGGGAAAACTAGTATTAAATGCATAATCATGGAATATGGAAGCCCTCCCCAGCGGTCCTCCCAGAGTATCTGCACATAAAAGGCTTTCATATTTGGAGGTGGGGGCAGTGAGTGAAGGTTAACGACAAAAAACAGAAAGACCCAGAGGATATCCAGACTTTCTAAGGAGACATCAGGGTTTCACTTGTGCCCTAAAATGACCAGGCAACTGACGCCCTCCCCCCCAATCTCTACACATAAACACTGCCCTGCCTTTACTGGAAGGTACATATTGAGAAGAAAAGCAGTGGGCACTCCCACTGCCTTACACCCCAGAGGCCAAGGTTAAAGAAAATTAACTCCTACAGTAGACGGGAAGGGAATCACCTTCCTCTGCTGTCAGCTGTCCCAGATCCTCTGCGTCAGGCCTTCCAAGGACGCTGATTTGAAATCACAACTCAGGACCCCTGCCACTGCACCCCTGGCTCTCACGTCAGGCCCGATCCTTCCAGCTCTCCTCCTGAGCCGTACTGGGACACACTCACGTGCTCCTCCCTGCCCTGCTTCCCTTCCGTACCCAGTACCTAGTCTACAGGACAGTGACTGCCTGTAGGTGTGACCAAAGGGAAAAAGTACAACAGTGAGTGTTAAGGGAGTTCCATGCTGTGGGAGTCTGCAGAAGGGGAACTACAATCAACACACAGAGCCTGCTCACAAGGCACAAAGTCCCAAAGTCTTTCTGCTTTTTAACATGAAAGACAATCCAGCACACGTGCCAAGTGTTTAAGGAGGTCTGAGCAAACACCTCCAACCAGGGGCACACGGTCACCCGGAGACCACACAGCTTAAAATTGAAGAGTTCCAACAGAAAAAGATAAGATAAATGCATCTAAATACAAGAACACTGAAGACTCAGCCTTTAATGGTTTTACATATTTTAAAATAAAGAAAATGTAGGATGGCAGTTTGGATCACAGTATCTGCAAGTTCCAGAAGAGACTCTGCTCAGTCCAGGCTCACCCTGCCCTGCAGCCTTGGAGAGAAGGGTCCCCAAACCGCTCTGCCCCCAGGTTCCTCCCTCGCCCTCTTAAAGTCTCTGTTCAAAGATTACTTTCTCAGGGAGGTCTAATTGCAGTTTTCAAAAGGTGCACCATTAGCAAGGGGAATTTGGAAACATCCAGCAAAATTAAGCATTTACCACAGCCCTAGCAACCCTCGCTTGAGCGATCCCAACAGAAACGCTGGGGTGGGGCCTGACCAAACACGGAGGGATCCTGGTCTGGCCCAGCAAGCCTGGCCCTGGGGTGGGCAGTTAAGAAAAATAACACTACCTGGTAAAAATAAGAAAACTTTCCAAACATACAACACTCCCTGGTGAAACCAAGGTCCGACCTGTTGTCAGTTTCTTCATTCTCTGCTCACTCCTTAGAAAAATTTTGCAAACGAGGGCCTAGAGTATTGAGGAATGAAGCGTCATGTAACACAACACGTGCAAGAAGCCAAATAAAGGCACTTATTTCCCTGGGGGAAAAAATAGAGAAACTGCAGAAAAGGTTCACCTCTTCCTAAGAGATCATCCCATCTTGTGCCAACGTCTCAAGCCCAAAATTCCAGACCCCAGGAACTGCTCCTCGGCCTGGAGCACAGAGCGGACAAGCCCCCAGAGACAGACGAAGTGACACAAAACCGGAGATAAGCAACGGAAGCCAGCCGAGGTGCACTTGGGCACCAATGCAGACAATGACGAAGGAGCTGAACAGGGCCCCCGAAAGATGTGTCCATGTCCTGACCCCCCAGAACCCGTGAATGAAACTTACTTGGAAAAAGGGTCTTTATAGATACAGTTAAGTTCAGGATCTCAAATGAGATCATTCCAGATCGTGTTTAGATGGGCCCTAAATCCAATGACAAGAGGTCACTTGTCAGGTCAAGTAAGAGACAGAAGGGAAAAACACAGGGAGAGAGGAGGCCATGTGAAGACAAAGCAGAGACAGGAGTGATGGGGCTACAAGCCAAGGAATGCCAAGGATTCCTGGGAGCTGGAAAGAGGCAAGAAGGACCCTCCCCTCAAACCTTGGGAGGGAGCACAGCCTTGGTTGATGCTTTGATTAACTGCTAACAAGTACAAGGGAACATCTTGGGGTGATAGAAATGTTCTAAAACTGACTTATGGTGATGGCTGCACAACTCTAAACACTAGTGGTCAGAGAACTGTACACATACAATGGATAGTAATGTTACGTATGTAGATTAAACCTCAATAAAGCCGTTCAGAAAAAAGAAAACTATGGTAGTCTTCCCCCATCCATCAGACTGGTGAAAATTAAAAAGATGAACCCTACCCAGAGTAGCAGAGTATAACTCAGAATACAGCTTCTTCACAGGGTGATTCAGAAGCAGGTCTCAAAATGTAAACCGCGCTCACCTTCCGACCTAGCAAGTACACTTGGATTCCATCTCTTACAATAAAAATGTATTCCTGCTTTATACACGTGCAGGGGTGAAAGGCACATTTTGCAAAGGTACAGATATATCTTCTTCCAAGGCTTCATCCAGACGCCAGCTTGACAGTTCCTCAAGAAGCTGAATCAGCGACCCAAAAATGCTTCGGCTTGGTGGTTGTTAAATTTCTTCTGACTTGGAGTAGAGAAAGCATATCCGGACAGAACTCGAGAGGCCCACTTGAAAGACCACAGTCCCTACCACACTGGTGAGCTTTCTTTCTTTTACTGGATTAACACATATTTCCTTGATTCAAAAACTCCAGAGAATGTTCCAGTATCAAAAAAAAACAACAACAACAACTAAGTGCATAGCAGTTCACCTAAAACAGTCTGAGTGATCAGGATTCAAATTACCCAAGCATCTTCTGCAAAGCTGTCTTATCTTGATGAAAACACGTATTTAAAGGAAACAATATGACACCATCAAAAGCTCCCACCTGATGGAAGCATTCAATGACATACAGGAGTTTCTCCCTTAGAGAAATGCTTACTCGTTTATTTAATTTATTCACAAATATCTACTGAACACCAACTATGTGCCAAGCACTGTCCAGGTGCCAGACACACAGAGAACAAGACAGGTGAAGTTCCTGCCTCTCTGAACCCCACATGCTAGTTTGTGGGCACTCTGGGTTAGGAGTGGAGAGAAACAACAGACCAAGAGAAAACAAAGTTTTCTGTCGGGGGTGCTGAACCAAGAAGACTGAACGAAGTCAAAGCAATGGCGAAAGGTATGTGGGCGTGGGAAGCGGTGTGTGAGCAGCCACCGGCCGCGAGAGGGCAGCACCCGGGGGCCAGGGCACAGCCAGGAGGCCAGTGCGCGGCCCGGGGCCGCGGGGCCCAGGGCAGCAGGCCACTGAGGGTCTCACGGCCCCGGGGAAGGTCTGGGAATACTATGCTGAGAAGGTGGTTGGCCCCTGCGGGTCTGAGCAGGGGAATTACACGCTGTGACTTCTCTCTCAGAGGGACTGCCCTTAATTTCCAGGGGCCAAGCTGTTAAAAGGGCGCCAGCTGGGAAGCTGCAGGAGACCCAGGGAGAGATGAAAGGGCTGGGGTCTGGGGTTTGAGCAGCAGTAAAGCTGAGAAGTGGCTGAATTCTAGATAAACTTCAAAAATGCTTGCTGATAGACTCAACGTCTGTTGGGAGCAAAAAAGAGGAGCTGGGAACAACTCTAAGGCCATCAATTTTAAATTTAAAAATCAAATATTCTCTAAGCACAAAATACTGTGAACACAGTTAAAATTCACCTTAAGAGCAGTTAACAAAGCACAAGTTGATTAGACAGCGAGGACAGGAGGGAGGGAAGAAGGAAGGAGAGGTAAAGGGAGGGGAGAAAGCACCAGGGGGCTCTGGGCAGACTGCCACCAGGGGCCTCAGGAAGGTGTGATGGGGGATTTAGAGGCTTTCCAGTGGAAGCCCACCACCCCCCCCAGCAGAACAGAGGGCGAGGAGATCAGCTCGGAGCCTCTGTGAGGCCATACACTGAATCGTGCAATACACATGAAAAGACACTCTGTCAACCGGCAAAAAACTTTTTTCAGACAAAAAATTCTTCAGTAAGTCCCTTGCATTTTCAAAAGGCGACCACCTTGGCCCTTCCCAGCTCCCTCCGCGTGGACCGCACCACCATGCTGTCAGTTCCTTTCTAGGGAAAGACTGGCCCGCGTGTTACGTTGGCAAAGCCTGGTTATTTCAGAGACTCATCAGTGCTTTAAAAAAAAATCAGACCCTTGAGCTTCATTTCCATAAACCAAATTTTACTAGAAACCATTCAGAAACACATGTTGTAAGTCTGGCATGACCTGAAGTTCAAATGGAAAAGGAAGCTTTTCACTTCTAAATTCTCAGTTCAAATCCACCCTAGAGTTGAGCTAAAATACTAGTAACATGGGTTCCCAAACTGTGTACCCCGGTGCCTCGGGGTACCGCAGCAAACCCACAGAGGGTCCAAAGGGCATTTTAAATTTATGAGGGAAACGGCAGTACTGAAGATATCCCAGACCCCAGCTGAGGTATTGTTTCCATACAACCTCGTGCTACAATTCTCTCAATGGCATCATTATCATCACAAAACAAGGGAGCTGCTGTGATAAAAGACTAGTACCACCTCCCCACTAAAAGGAAACAGAGAAGGCAGCAGAGACCAGCCTGACCCCCAGGTTAGAGAAGTTGTGCAGTGCCCAACAGATGCAACCATCCCATTAGTCTGTCACCCTGGTTATCTAAGAATGAAATAAAAATTTTCTTCCCATTTATGTGCATTTTTTTCAAATAACTACTGTTATGACATGACACTTGATAAAATTATTTGAACCTAACTACTTAATAAATGAAATTATTAAATGTTCTTTTTAGCCCAGAGGTGAGATGAAAAAAGTATTAAAGACACTAAAGCCACCGTGAGCAGAGAGAAGGAAGGACTCCCTCCTTAGAAGCTAGCATTCTTTTTGCACATTCATCACTCTTCTGAGTGCTTTACACATATTCTTTCAAGCCCTACACCCACCCCAAGAGACCAGCACTACCTCCTCCCTACTTCACAGAGGGGGAGGAAGGCACATATGTTTAAGTCCTGACTGTTTGGAACCACGCACAGGGAGAAGCGATTTCAAAAGCAAGGTAATTGCACTTCAGTTTACAGGGAAAAAAAGAGGAGAGGAGGGGAGGGGAGGGGAGGGGAAGAAAGAAAATTAATTAATTAATTAATTTCCCCCCAAAAAGCAAGGTAAACAAAGCCAGTAGTGCCTTGGGTCCCACCTCCAACTCCATCCCGTGGAACTGTTTCCCAAGGAGAAATGCTTCTCCCACTTCTCAATAGTTGATTCCCTACTGGCTTAAGAATTCAATATGGGCCAAGACCACCATTTACATGCATCAATTTAGAAAGAGGACATTTTAAGTTACTCTTCGGCAACGAAACAAAGAGTGGTTAAATCACAAGCACCATACTTTCACGCCCGGTGGAAAACCGTGACGTGCAAATTTAAAAATTTTAACCTACAGGGGAAAAATACAAATTCCAACCAGATACAAAGCATTACAACCAGATACCAGATACAGATTACAGATCTACTCATTTTTGTTGCCGTTTTCTCCCTTTGAAAAGTTATCATGTCAGATCTGGAACCCCAAATACAGAGACTGAGAAAAACGAAAACGGCAGCGTCCAACGTGCCTGGGTGAGAACGGGTCGCTCGGGTGGAGCGCTGCTGTTTTTCAGATACCACACAATCCTATGTTGAAGGAGGTGCTATCTTGGGAATGATGCCAACAGCCAAAACAGAAAAGCCACAAATCAGTAGGATTACAATAACCGTCTGCTCAATGAGACAGCTGGAGAAGGAACATAACCCTCCTGGATACCCTTAGATCAGAAACCCAAGTCTTTATTCTCAAGAGTGAACTGATCTGGTGGTTGAAAAAAAATCTAAGCTATTATTTAAATTTAGATCAAATGGATCTGCTGGATTTGTTTCAGTTTCATTGTGCATTTTTCATGATTAATGAATTATGCTATACATATTCAAACTGCTATGATTAGGTGATTCATCCCCCAACGCATTAACTAACTGTTCGGCGGACATCCCTGTGCACTTCAGATACATTCTCCAGTAGTCAGGCACTTAACCAGTCTTGGACGTCTAAGCAGATCCTCCACTGAGGCAGTCACTCTGCACCGGAGGCAGTTAGGCAGCAGGTTCGGAAATTTTTAATTACGGATTGAAGGCCATTAAAACTTTCAGGTAGCTTCAGAATATTATTAAAATAATTCGGTAAGGCTTTCAAGTAATAATGTATTCTATTTCCCCCTAACCTCCGGGGACTTCCCAGTCTTCTTGTGGCCACAAATGAGCAGTTCCTACACAGTACCTGAACCAGCGACATGCTACATTCTTCTCAGAAAGTATGCTGCACAATTCATTTCCATTCAAAGTAAAATGTTCCAAATTCTATGAAAAAAATTGAGAGCAAGCATAAACTCTGCTTTATTTTACAATGAACAAACACAGACCTCCTCAGGGTGCAATGGCTGGAAAAGTATTCAAGGAGATGTAAAGGCACTTTTGAAAACTAAAACGCTGCGTAACAAGGGGAATGGACAGTAATAGCTGAGCCTCTGGATGGACTTTTTCAAGCAATTTTCCTACTGCCTTTGCCTGCACTGCTTAGGCTAGCTGCTCCCCTCAAAACACGTCCACCCGTAAAAATGGAACCACACGAAGTATGACGTGAAACCAGAACAAGTGCTCACGAAGCTCCAGTCCCTGATACACCAAAACGCAATCTCAAACGTGAACTATGAATCCTTTCTTAAAAGTTAAAACATCTTTAACTTTTAAAGGGATCTTTTTCATTTTTCAAGCTAACTTTCTCTGAAAGTTTACTAAAGCCTTTTCCTCTTCTGAGACTCCAGTGAATGAATGGTTGCGCCTTTTAAAACAGAGATGCCGTCAGTACAGATAACACTTCTTCTTTACGCTTCAAACACCGGAAAAACCTCCACCAACACGGCTACTGCAACCAACCTGCAGGAAAGGAAATTGTCCCTCAGCTGCCTGTCGCGCATGTGTGTGCAAACTTAAGCAGCAAACACACACCTCGAGCACTACAAAGGTAACAACTGACCCATTTAGTCAAGGTTGACTCCAACAGGGCTTTACGAACCTCTTCAGATGTGTATCTTCATAACGCCTAAAGAAGTATATTGCTATGAACCTGTAAGCTAAGGGGTATGGGAAATAATTAGCCACATGGATGTCCCACAAGCAACACTGATCCGGCACCCCTGATGTGCAGGGCACTTGGGGAGAAGTCTCCAGGATCTGGAAGGCACTGAAACCCAACATGAAGACCACCCGAGACCAGTCCTCTTCCCCGAGGATACAGAAAGCACCTGGGAATTGCAGGACCTCCAGATCAGCTCTATGCACACCTGTCCTCTTGCACTGAAGGTGCAGTCTTGAGTAAGACTTTCAGTTGACAGGTATCCTGACGAGAAAAGAAAACAGCTATTGCTGAACTATGCAAGTGTCCAAATTTAGAGGTGACACATTCCATTTTCCTAAGAAAGTTTTACCAGCTAAAGATAAAGCAACAAACTTTAAACATACGAGTTCTCAGGGATCTGAAGAAAGGAAGCATACAGGGAGGATATCCATTAATTATAAAAAAATGAAAAGGAGAAACAGGATGGAGCTCAAGACCTACAGAACCATTATGGCCTAAGTGCTGGGACTTTGCTACAGAAAGAGTGTTTCCTTTCAGAGTGTGGAAGACTTTTGGAAAAAGTTAGCTGGAAGTAAGAATATTGTCAAAGCTCAAATCTCATAATAGTTTGAAATTTCTCTCTGCAAGTCATCAAAATGTCAGCCAACATTTCAAACCCCCTATGAGCTCAAAGTTTTTGGAAGTATTTAATTGTAAAATCACAACTATAAAACTTAACAGGAAAATATTTTCTGTAACAGAGAAACAATTCCTTTGTGTGTGCTTAAATGTGGTACACACACACACAAATCGACACCCCAAAGAAGGAGGCACCAGTCTAGCAGTCCAGTGTGGATGAGCTCACCTAACCTTTATAGCCTCATCCGTAAAATGGGTTTCTGTTCCGTGCCAGCGTCTGGGAGGTGCCCGAGGGGCCTAAGGTAACGCGCGTGAAACCAGTCCTGGCTCGCAGTCCCAGCTCCGGCAGGGTTGTCATGCCCATGCAAGTGCAGCTGTGCACGGCTCTGACGGAGCACCTGCGTCTGTCACTGTTTAACACAAGTACAAACCCACGTCTCCTAACACAATAACCGCACATAAACTTCGTCCACGCCCGCAACCGACAGCCAAGAGAATGCCCCTGCGGGATCAGAGGGAGAACGGTCTCCGCTGGGAAGGACCCGTCCCCGGGTCGCGGGACGAGCTGCCGAGCCTGCGGCTGGACGGGGCACACGGCGGGGCCCCCACTCCGGGCCGCGCCCTAGATTCTGGGGTGCACCGCGTCCCGGGCCTGTCAAACTGCAGCCCAAACAACCCGGGAAGGCGTCCCCCGGCGGAGTCGGAGGTCGCCCGCGTGGGGTCAGAGGTCCCCCGCAGGGGAGGCTGGCGGACGGCCCCGGGGAGGTCGGAGGTCGCCCGCGGGGATAGGAGCCCCGCCGCAGCCACCGCCCTGGCCACACCTCCGTTCCAGGAAGCGGCAGGGCCGGGAGCGCAGGCCCTGGGCCGCCGGGAGCGAGGGGCCGGCGACCTGGGCCCGGCTGCCCGCCACGGCCGCCCCCTCCCGCGCCGCCGGGCACTCACAGGTGACGATGGGCTTGTTCTCCATGGTGTAGATCACCGGCGGCAGCGGCTCCTCAGGGGCGTCCATGGGCGTCCGGCGTCACCGGCCCGGCCCCCCGCGCCCCATGGGCAGCCCGAAGCCGCGCAGGGCCAGCCCGAGCCTGAGCGGAGCCGCGGCCGCGACAGCGACGCCCGCCCGGCCGCGCGAGGCACCTCCAGAGCCGGCCGCCTGCCGCCGTCGCCGCCGCCGCCGCCGCCGCCGCCGCCCGCCGGCCGCCGGCCGCATCCACTTCCGGTGCCGGCGCGCCGCGGGACCGCTTCCGGGGCGCGCGGCTTAAAGGGGAGGCCCTTACGCCGGGCGAGCGCTGTCCTCCGACCGAAAGGCGCCCCGGCCGCGGGGTCTCCGCGGAGGTTCCCTCCGAGCCTCGGGGCCGAAGCCCGCGCGGACCGGCCGTGGGCGGCGGTGGGTCCTGCACTGGAGGGGCTGCACGGCTGGGAGCCGCCCCCGGGCCGGCGCCCTCGGGGGACAGGGCTGGCCTGGGGCGAGCAGCTGGGACTCGCCGCGGAGCGCCCACGAGCATCACACCCCCCCACCCCGGTGCCCGATGCGGAGGACGGCCCCAGGGGTCACTGACCGCCGCGTGCGGACACGGGGACCACTCAGGGGTCACTGACAGGCGCGTGCGGACACGGGGGGTCACTAGCACCGACACATGGACACGGGAAGCTCCCAGGAGTCACCAGCAACAGCAGGTGGACACACGCACGTCAGTTTCTCTCCTGCGCGGGACGGTTGCCTAGAACCCAGCTTTGTTAATTTTACCAGAGGCCGGATGCCTTGGGGGGATCAGTTAACAAAACGGGTTAGTCCCCACGGCTGGGCTGACTGGCAGTTACCCCTTGCAGAACTCTTGGGCTTGTTTTTCTTGTCCTACTGGTTTTGTGAGGTCGCCTTGCTGCCCTGCAGTGAAACAAGGTCAGGTGCCTTCACAGTAGAACCCAAGGCCCCCAAGCACCTCAAGTCCTTCTCGGGGGCTAACGACAGAAGCGGGCTCACACCAGCTACTCCCAGTGTTTGGAATGAACCGCTTCTCTCTGGATTTCCGCAGCACTAGTTTCCTGTCTCCATGATGTTAAAATTCTTGAATTAGGGACTGCCTTTTACTTGTGTCCCCAACCCCTCCCCACCCCAATACCCAACCACACAGAGCCTTCCATGGAATAGGCACATTTTGAAAACGCCACAAAATGAAACCTTGCTTTAACTGCATCTAAGTTTCTTATGGAAGAAAAGTAGATTTGGGGTAACTTTTCTAAGTGAAATAAAGTAAACATATGTGAAATAGTTTGAGTGTGAACACAGCTGCTAAATGTGTGTGCATAGTGTAGCATGGTGCACTGTGGCTGGCTAAGGAGGCAAAGGTCAAGAGTTTAAGACACCTGGAGCCTGCAAGGCAGAGCACCGGACGAGAAGAAGGAGCTAAGGATGGAGAACCGGAAGTCTGTGTGGAGGTTCCCTGTAGTCGCTGGCCTCAGCTGGGCCCAGTACTCATTGGGTCAGATTCCATAGGGTTTACCAGGAAGTGGCTGTTACAGAGTCAAACATGGGTGCAAAGATTGGAGGCCAAGCAGGGCTGTAGGAGAGACCTTGTTGATTCCTCATTAACACTGTGAATGAGAAACATTGCAGCCGTATCAGTAAACAAGGAATGCCGTGGCCCGCAAGTCATCAGCCGCTACCACCGACTCAGGATGCAGACAAGCAGGCATCTTGGTCTCTGCATCCACCCCAAGCGGGGCACTGTGAGGGACGGGAAAGGGCAGGGCCCTGGCCCTAGGTAGCTAGGTGCTTGTCAAAGAATGATTTCAGTGAGCCCAGATGTTTGCGCCTTCCCACACATAGAAAAGTGCTAAATTCTTTAACCTGAGATGTCTGGTTTTCTTTAGTTAACAGTAATCTTTTGATGTTCTGACTACCTGGTCTTTGTTGTAAAACTCCTATATATCCTGGCTCCTCCCCTACCTCTTCTGAGCCGTCCCTCAGAGCGATCTGAGAGGCGGTCATCCCAGGCTCGAATGGGTTCAAGTCCTCAGAAATGTCCGCCGAATAAAACGTAACTCTCAACTTTTACGTTGTGCGTTTTATTTCAGTCAATAATACCCAAGGCATTCAGCCGAGACACCAGACTGAGGCCCCATGGGTCAGCCAGCTTTATCTGTAAAAGCCAAGTAAGTATTTTAGCTTTGCAGGCCACATGCAAAGCTGTTTCACATTCTTTTTTTTTTTTTTTTTTTTAACAATTATGTTTAAATATAAAAAAAAAAAAAACATTTTTAGCTGAAGGGTCACACAAAAACAGAGCACAGCCCAAACGTGACATGTGAGGTTACCCTTGCCCCAAACCTGGCCCACAGTTGACCTACCTTCACAAAGTGTAAAGCAAAGCCTTGGCAAACTCCACAAGAGAGACAGAGTTTGGACGTTGACTCCTACCAAGTTGGAGGGGCTTGGGGACACCATGGACATTCCTCAGATCCAGTCTAGCAAAGCATAAGACTAAGCCCATGGAAAGTCAAGGTGAACTGCCAGTTAGACCAAAAGTCAAGACTCTTCCGTGGAGGATGATCCAGGGTCAATACAATTTATGATTTACCAATGCCCAATATACACTAAAAAAATGACTAGACATTCAAAAACCAGAATGTGTAAACCAGAGTCAAGGGGAGAAAAGGCAGCCAATAAAAACCAACTCCTAAGTGGCCCAGATGCACATTTACAGATGAAGACTGGAAAGCATCTAAAACCACTGTGTTCAAAGAATTCAGTGAAAGTATGGTCTCAGTGAGCAAAGGGGTGGGGACTCCTGGCAGAGTAATAGGAAGTATAAAAAGAATCAAACGGAAATTCTAGGACTGGAAAGCACAACAATTGAAATGAAAGTGTCACTGCATTGGCTTAAGAGCAGATTGGAGACAGCAGAGGAGTCAGTGAAGACAGACCAGTACAATTATTCAGTCTGAAGAAGAGAAAAACGATGGAAGAAAAAGGAACAGAGCTTTAGGGACCTACAGGACAATATAAAACAGCCTAACACATGTAATGTGTGAGTCTCAGAAGAAGAGAGTGAGCATAGGGCAGAAACTTTATCTAAACAAAATCATCGCCCCAAATCCACAAATTTGATGAAAAACATTGATTTACAGCTCAGGAAACTCAGGAAAACCTCAGTAGGATACTTACACAGAAAATCACACTTAGGCACGTTATAGTCAAACTGACGAAAGCCATAAAGAAATACATCTTTAAAAAGAAAGAAAGAAATCTTGAACACTGCCGGCAAAGAAACACACTTTCTGGGGAACAGTGGTAAGGATTTCCACTGTCTTTCCATCAGACACAATGTAAGCCAAAAAACCAATGGTATAAACCTTTAAAAACTCAACCATGCAGCATACATCCAGCCAAACTACTCTAAACAGAAGGAGAGCAGACCAAGCTATTTCCAGGTGAGGCTGGGAGAGTCGGGCCCACAGGCAGGCACTGCAGGAAATGCCGTGGGATGTGCTTCAGGAGGAAGGGAGAGACCCAGAGACGGTGACTTGCACGTACAGGAGGGAAAGCCTGGCCCCTCAAAAAGTCCGCAGACGGGGGACGTAAATGGCTGCTGCCTTTTTCTCCCTCCCGTAGCCTCTTTAATAGACAACTGTGCTTCAAACATGCTTAGTAACTTTGTGTGGCGGTTTTTAAATGTACGTGGACGGAAAAGCTCTGACGACGACGGCACAAGGTGGGGGGGGGGGTGAAGGGCGTCGTGCGTGCGGGGCGTGTTACGCTGCGGAGCGGGCGGGAGCGGGGCGGCGAGTCGGGCCTGCGTGAAGGGCGAAGGCTGAAGTGATGCGGTGTCGCCGCCACAGAGCTCGGCGTGAGCCTGAGTATGTGCAGCCGCAGGGCAAGACTACTGGGAAAAAAGAATAAAAGGTTCGGCCAAGAATCCAGTAGAGGAAATAGACTGGGACACGTGAAATACCTGATTAATCCAAAAAGAAGCAGGGCAGAAGCACAGGGGGACCAAACGAGAGGGGACCAACCCCGAGGGCCGTCGTCGCCTCTAGGCAGCAGGGAAGCACACGTTACAGGGACGGCGACCTGTCGCTTCACATCCACCCACACAGCAAAAACTGAACTAAACTAAAACTGACAGCACCACGTGCAGCCTCAGCGCGGGTCTCCACGTCCTCAGCCTGCTCTCGCAGAGCCGGGTCCGGGGGCTCCGAGGAAGCAGGCACCAGCAACTCTCCCGTGGTGGCAGCGCTGCGGCCCGGCCTCCCGGGCCGGCGCTGGCCGCGAGGACTGCCCTTTCCGGCGGCTGGGCGGGCGGAGGGCAGGGCAGGGCCAAGCCGGCCGCTCTGTCCCAGGTGGCCCCCGGCTCGCGGGCCGCAAGGGGCCGCCTGCGCTCTCCCCACCGAGCAGGCCCATCAGAGACCTTTTTATCACGTGCTAATTTAGACAGTGCTTGAATTCAGCACAAATACTGGTTCAGCCACTCCTTTCAATCATTTTCAATTTGTGAAAATGATGCTATGCTTATTAGTCAATGTCCATTCTTTTTTCTCAGATTCTTTTCTCCTAAGACAGCATTTGTTTTTTTCGAGGTTGCTGGAACTGGAGCCCAAACGCTCTTTCCTGGTAGCCCATTACGTTGTCTCTGGATCGCAAAGAGCCTGTTCAATTATGTATCGGGATAGCTGTAGGCGTTGTCTGAAGGGAGCCCCGTGGGGTTTGCTCTGCCCCCAGGCAGGGCCTCCCCAAGGAGGGCTGCGCCAGGACGAATGGTGAGCCCGCAGGGGTTCGGGCAGCTCTACCCCCAGTGCCCGAAAACTGGAAACCCCACCCAGGTACCCTTGGACGGGTGACCAGTTAAAACCGTGTGGTCCGTCCACACCACGGAAGACACAGCAGCAAGGAAAAGGGCTGAACTGCTGCTACACACCACCACCAGGATGGGGCTTGACAGAGCTACGCTGAGCGAGGAAACTCCAGCCCAGAGTCAGAGGCCTGCCGTGGGATTCCATCTGTGTCACACTCTTCTTTGCCCTGGGGGGTTTCCCGGGCACAATGGCTGAGCGCACCGTGATGGATAATTGTATTGGGCACGATCATTTTTTGATTAGAGTTGGTTGACGAACTGTGTTAGTTTCTAGTGTACAGCACAGTGATTCGGTTATACATATATATTCTTTTTCATTATAGGTTTTTACAGGATATTGAATATAGTTCCCCGTGCTCTACAGTAGGGCCTTGTCGTTTATCTATTTTATATACAGTAGTTTGTATCTGCTAATCCCAAAGTCCCAATTTATCCCTCCGCCACCCCCTTTCCTCTTTGGTAACCACAAGT
This sequence comes from Camelus ferus, assembly GCF_009834535.1. Lineage (NCBI taxonomy): Eukaryota > Metazoa > Chordata > Mammalia > Artiodactyla > Camelidae > Camelus > Camelus ferus. The sequence continues at coordinate 2,091,175 of NC_045696.1, forward strand.
TTGTTTTCTATGTCTGTGAGACTGTTTCTGGTTTGTAAGTAAGTTAATTTGCATCTTTTTAGATTCCACATATAAGTGACATATGACATTTGTCTTTGACTTACTTCACTTAGTATGATAATCTTTAGGTCCATCCATGTTACTGCAAATGGCATTGTTTCATTCCTTTTTATGGCTGAGTAGTATTTCATTATTTATATATATATATACCACAACCTCTTTATCCAGCCATCTGTCAGCGGGCATTTAGGTTGCTTTCATGTCTCAGTTATTGTAAATACTGCTGCTGTGAACATTGGGGTACACATATTTTTTCAAATTAGAGTTCCCTCCAGACATATACCCAGGAGTGGGATTGCTGGATCATATGGTAAGTCTATTTTTAGTTTTTCAAGGACTCTCCATGCTGTTTTCCACAGTGGCTGCACCAGACTGCATCCCCAGCAGCAGTGCAGAAGGGCTCCCTGTCCTCCACACCTCCGGCATTTACTGTTTATGAGCTTTTTAATGACGGCCATTCTGACTAGCGTGAGGTGATGCCTCACTGTAGTTTTGATTTACGTTTCTCTGATAATTAGCGATATTGAGCAACTTTTCATGTGCCTCTTGGCCATCTGTTATGTCTTCATTGGAGAAATGCCTGTTTAGCTCTTCTGCCCATTTTTTTGATTGGGTCGTCTGTATGTATGTAATATTCTTGAAACAACAAAATTAGAGACATGGAGAACAGGTGAGTGGTTGCCAAGGGTTAAGGCAGGGGTGTGCAGTCAGGAGGGGAATGGATGTGGCTCTAAAAGGGCAGCGGGGGTGGGGGGGACGGACCTGGTGAGCACGGTGTGTCCTGAGTCTGGCCAGCAGCAGGCCCAGCACCCTGCCGTGATGCTGGGCTAGAGCTCTGCAGGACGCTGCCCCGGGGGACTGGGTAAAGGGTGCATGGAACCTCTCTTACAACTGCATGTGAACCCACGTGATCACAAAATAAAAGTTTAATAAAAACTCAGCTGACTGTAAAGCTGTAGCACGTGAGTTTCCGAAGAATCCACCAGGTGAAGCGTGTGTTGCTCTCAGCGGTCCACAGCGCGCTGGCTCCTCTGTTTACTGCACTTCCTTCCCTCTCGCGATGTGCAGGAGAACCCCCCAGGCGAGCCATCCACAAATAACAGCCCCAAGTGAGCAACCAGTCCACACGAGGCAAACAGAAGTAGCAACAGAGACAGGAGAGAGACTCTTTCTCGTGAGCAACGGAGGAATGCACGTAAACTTTTTTTTCCCACTAAATTAACAAAAACCTGGGCTGTTGGGGAGAGGAGAGCTGAGGGAGGTGAGGGTGGGGCAAAGCCAGCAGTCTAGCATGCCTGGACGGTATTTTTTCTGCTTCAGGAGATTCTCTGAGATGCCACTGTTTTAAAAAGCAGTAACACCCTTTCATCCTTTGACCCAGCAACTCCACTTCGAGGTCTCTTTAAGGAAACCATCTCTCCCAAACCTTTGTGGATAAAAACACCTGTTGCAGCGTCGGCTGCTGTTGTCAAAAATGGAAAATAACTGAAATAAATACCAATGACAGTGTTATACAAAGTGTGCTGTGTTTATTGGCTGAACTATTATGTAACCATCAAAACTCTGTTTAGAAAGGGTTTATGATAGTCTGGGAATGTTAATGTTGCAATGTTATGTACATCAGTGGTAACTGTGAAAGTGGATTCCTGGATCTTAGAACTCTCTCCCTCGCCATGCTCGTGACTGCTACCACCATTGTTTTTCTCGACACTTTTGGAGTGGTACCCTTGACGGAGCATGCCAAAGGTCTGAGGACTTTGCCAGTCCCCAGCTAGCAGATCTGTGGAGATACAGAATCGAACACATTGAAATGGACGCTCTGGTGACAGAGAAACCAACAGTCAGCACCTGCCTATAATCTTATCTGAAACCTGAGTAACTTGAAGCCTTTTTAAAGTCTCTGGAGCATTTTAAAAGGAATGAATGTTGGCTTTTAGAAAGCTTTAAAAAAAAAAAAGGTCTTAAAATAAACATGGTGTGATATGATCACAACTAAATAAAAGGAAAAAACACAAAACAAAAACAAAACTATTTTAAGAGATTGGAATAAAATGCACAGAAATGCCAGCAGTGACTGTCGGGCTGGAGGTGATTTCTTCCCCCTTTCCCATCTATCTGCCTTCCCCACTTGTCTGAAGGAGCCCGACTGTGTACAAAAAGGAACAGAGCCACACTGCTAGCTGGGTTCCAAAAATTACCCTTCTCCTGAGCCTCAGTCTTCGCATCTGAAAGCAGGGATCATGATACAATTTCCCCCCCAAAGCACGTATGCTCCGCATTTGAGCCCCTCAGAATCCCCAGGAGGAGGTATTCCGAGCTCCACTTCACAGACGGTTGGTGGAGGCACAGACGGAGCAGCCGCAGCGCAGGGGCGGTGCCTTTACATCCCCTCCCCGGTCCACACAGGAGGGGCCGGGGCACCGCGGGTGGAAGGGCAGAGCTGGGGTGCGGCCCGGCCCCAGCCCGCCTGCCCTCCTCTTGGTCTCAACAGTAGGCTTAGTTCCCTGTTCGCTGTGACTGTTTTCGTGTGTTATTTCCACAAAGAACTCACTCGGCACATCTGTTGGCACAGAAACCATGTCCTCCTCCCAGGTCTTACTCTGCAGCACGCGGCTTCAATCCCCCCCCCACCCCCGCCTCCCGCCGTAGGGCAAGCAAGCCTGGCGCCCTGGACGGCGCTTCCCGACATTCTCATCGGAGCTCTTATTTTGAGCTCCGCTGCCTTTTCCTTGGCTTTCTGACAGCCTGGATTCTCGCCTTTCAGGCTGCAGTTATTCCCCGAGAGGACTTTCCATGCCCAAGTCTGCTGTCCCTCACCTGTGTTCCTGCCAGATGGGGGCGGGAGGTGGGGGCAGGCGCGACCCCCTTGCTGGAGGCCCTCGTGTATCCTCCATCCACCTTTTCGGGCTCTTCTCCAGCCCAGGGAGCCACCCCCTTCCCTGGTGGCAGCAGCCAGCTGTGACCTGACTTAGCCATGGGAGCAGGGTTAGTGGCTTTTGTGCCAGCCCCTGGCATGTTTAATATTGGGTCATGGGGGCAGAAAGGAGCTGTGGGAGGGACGGGCAGGTTGTGAGCTGAGCCACTCAGAATGCCAACCTCCAAAGGCACCAAAGCTTCATTGGTGCAGGGGGGAAGGGAGGCGTCAGCTAACCTAGATTTCCGCATCTCTTCCCTGTCACCCGCACGATGTGAAATTGCCCGGTCACGGTGGCCCGCACAGGCGCACACAGACTCTAGCAGACATGTTGGGTGCCCTGGGCCCCTCTCCTGCACTCACTCTGACTCAGCTACAGCTGGGCAGCCCGGCACTGGTAGGGCCCGCCTCCAGGACCTGAGGGGGCCCAGAGCTGGCTGAGCAGGAAGTGGTGGGGAAGTGACACCACCAGGCCCTCCCTCGGCCAGCGGGTGGGTCACCTTGCAGAACTCAGTGCAAGGTGCACAGCTCTGAGGGCCCCGGCGGAGTCCAGCCCACAGAGGTAACAGCTCAGTGACGGGCACTGTCACGGCTCCTGGTCCTCCCCACGCCCCTCCTCCTCCCCCTGGGCCGCCGGCAAGGAAGCCCTGCACCCAAGTCTTGCTCACTCATACCCCTACCTAAGGCCTGCGCTGATCAGTCTCATGGTGGAGGGACACTGCCCAAAAGTCTAAAACAGACAAAAACAGACACATGCATGGCCCAGTCACTGACACTCAGAGGTGCCTCGATTACCTAAATGTTACCCATTTAATTCCCTGAACAGGAACTTAACTGGCTCAGAAAATCACGCGTAATAACTGCTTTGTTTTGCACAAGAGCACTTAACTGTTACTAATAGAAAACCCATTTTCACCCTGAATCATGTAATGAATGTGGAAGTGGTGTTCGTGGACCACAGCCCTGAGGGAGGGCCGGTGGCCCGCGTGCCTCGGCCAGTTCTAGGGGCAGCTAAAGGCCGCCGTCTAAGCGGCCAGCCCACTGTCCCTGGCCGTCCAGCCCAGGGGCTCCAGACCTGAGGTGACAGAAGGCGACCTGCAGTGTCGGTGGCTAGCTTGTCACTGTCTGTTTGTCCCGCTCCGACTGCAGCTGGCACGGAGGCCCCGGGGGTTTTGTGAGTGAGGGGCCCCCAGGGCTGCTCCCCCAGGCCCAGCAGCCACCTCTGACCCTGGGCTCCTCCTCGCCTCCCTTCCTGCACAGAGATTTCTACAGACACTGGCAGCTGGGGAGACGGCGAGGGGGCAGGAAGATAGGCTGTCCTCCCAGCAAACCCCAACAGCGTTTCCTCCCTCCGAGGCTGCTCACGGGAGGACAGAGGAGCCCGTGCCTCTCAGTCCGAGGCAGAACCAGTATGAGAAGTAACTACATTCGGGTCCAACAAGACGGTCACCACAGTGAACGTGAGGGAGGCAGTCCCAGCGCAGCCGCAGGGAGGGGCACCCTCTCCACATAGCCCTGAAGCATCCGCAGGTGCTGGCCATGCACCGAGCCTCCGAGAAAACCTCAGTAACTTCCCAAACTGCAGGAGAAGACAGCAAGATTCTCTGACCAAAATGCAGCAATGCCAGAAATTGATAACAAAGTGAGGAAACCAAAAAAAGGCATTCTATTTGGAAATCTACAAATTTTTTTCCTAAACAACCTGGGTCAAAGGGCAAATATGAGCCCACCTGCACGATTTCTAAAAACCAAAAACACTGCCTATCAGGACCTGTGAGTGGTGGTCTATGGAAAACACATCACCCTTCCATTCAAATATAGCCATTTTTTAAAAGGGAAGAATGAAAACAGATGAATTCAGCACTACATTAGAAGATTAGAAAATGCCAAAAAAAAAAAAAAAAGGTAAGAAAGTAGAAGGAAGAGGTTAAGACAAAAGCAATGACCTGGAACATTGTAGATCAACTCTACCTTAATGAGAGAGAGAGAGAGAGAGGACAAAAGCGATAGAAAGGAGAAAGCTATTGAAAGAAATAAGCTGACACTTTGGAAAAAATAAGTAAGCGACCAGCTGAGTGAGGGGAAGAGGGGGAGAAGGTACACATACACAGTATAAAAACGGCAAGGTGAGAAATAACCACAGAGACGAGAAAAAATGCTTTTTAACTTAAGTGACTAATTTGTACTAATTTAATTTAAGCAACTATTTATTTGCAATAAATCTTAAACTGGGATGAAATTTAATTTTCTAGGAAAAAAAAATTGACTCTGGAAAACGTAGGAAGACTAAACAGACAATTTCCAAACAAGAAATAGAAAAAGTTGTTAAAAGTTGTGCCTCCCCTACCCCGACCCAAAATCCCACCCAATCCCAGGGACAGTCTCCCATCCTTGGGCAGCTCCAGAGCATCAAAAAAGAAGGAAAACTTACCACTTTTTTTATTTGAAGACACATTCTATTGATGTCAAAGCCTGATAAAGACTGCCCACGGAAAGAAACCTGGAAATCAGTATAAATCACAAGTATGAATGCTAAAATCTTGAATACAATATTAGCAAATGGGATCCGTCACCTGTTAGAGAATAATCTGTTACCAAGCGGAGTTGGAAGCAAAAGCAAAAAGGCAAGTTAACGTTAGAGACCTATTCTTGTAACCCTCCAGATTCATAGGTTTAAGGATAAAATCCTTGTGATTATCTCTATTAATCCAGAGAAGGTGCTTCCCAAACTCAACAGTCATTCTGGAATTTTAAAAAATGCTCAATAAAACGGGAATTGATGGAGTCTTCTTTACCATAGCCACAGATATAAAATTACCCTTGTGCGAGCACCACCCCCAAAGTCGGCATCACACATAGCGAGGGGACGCTGGAGTTATTCCCATGAAAGTCAGAAGCAGGACAGGATTTCCAACACCGTTACCCCTATTTAATATTGAACTAGATACTGGTCAGTGCAATTAGACAAGACAGAGAAATTGGAGGCATAAAAACAGTCATTACTTTGGAAATCAGGTTCAATAAAGAATCTATTTTAAATGAGCACAGAAAGTAAGAGAACCTAGCAGGTTACTTATATTATTAAAATGTAAATAATATTAAAATTAGTAATATTTATAAATAAATTATATATTATTAAACAATCATATATTATTATATAACACATTGTAATATAACGTGAATTGTAATCTACATAAATTGATATACAATATTAATTATATTGATTCCACATAGTGATCAGTAGGTAGTGCGTATGTCTGACCACATAGAAGATACAGGAGAGAGGATCCCACAATAATAACAGCAAAAAAGATGAAGAATCCGTGAATATGTGTAACAAGTAACGTGTAAAACATGCCTGAGGAAAACAGTCCAAGACCCCAAAGCGGACTTGCACAAATGAAAATACAAGCCATGCTGCTGGCTGGGGCCACGCAATATCATGGGCGCGCCGGCTCTGCCTGGGTTGATTTATAAGTTTAACGCAAGCCTTACAGTCAGAAGTACCAACAGGCTTACATTTCTGTTTCTAGAAAAGCTGATTTCAAAAATGATATGAAAGAATAAACCCTGAAAAGGAAGAGTAAGAGTTTCCTACTGGCTTGGAAAGTGCTCCGCGAGGCCTTGGTGACTGTCCCCCTTGAGTGGGAGGGACAGCCACCAACAGACCAGTGGGACAAAGCCTGAGAATCAGAAATAGACCCCCAAACACATGGGAACTTAGTATGTGATAAAGTTGGAATTTCAAATCAAAGGGTGTAAAAATGGACCTCAATGAAGATCATTTGGAAGTACGAGGAGGGACTGAGAGGCACTGAATAAAGAAGCGAAAATTGTATTTCTGTTCTTTTTATAACTATTTTCAGGAGCAGGGCCAAATTCGTGCAACAAGACAGAGAGACTTCCCTGTTCGCTCCGTGCCCGCTGCCCCCTGCCCACGCCCGCCCAGGCGACGTGTGGCCGTGTGGCTGTGCTCCTGCCCCGGCGCGCTGACTTCTGCGGTTCCGTGTGTCCGCACTTAACCCACGCTGAGGGTCTCACGCGTACTTTCCCCACTGAATCCAGCCACTGAAAGGAGAGCGCTCATCGCCATTGTCCACTTGGGACCTCCTTCTCAAACAGAGTCACTGCCAGCGTGACGGGGCTTTGGGGGAGCTCATCAGAGACTTGAAAAAGAGCCGCCGTAAAGGCGTCAGCAGAGTTCCGTCAGGACGGCGGAGCGGTAGGACCAGCGCTCGCCTCGCCTCGCGACAACGAGACCACAACTGAATGCTGAACGACCATCGAGAAAAGACTGGAACCTAGCAAAAAAGACCTTCTGCAACTGGAAACAAAGAGGGAACCACAGCAGGACAGTGGGAGGGGCGTGCTCGCGATACAATGGGGCCCCAAGCCCCAGGAGGGGCGACCCACAAGCCGAAGGACAGTTCAGTCACAGAGGCCCTCCCGCAGGGGTGAGAGCTCTGGGCCCCACGTCGGGCTCCCCAGCTCGGGTCCCGGCACTGGGGAGAGAAGGAGACCCCAGGACATCTGGTTTTGAAGGCCAGGGGGGCTTGGCTCTGGGAGCCTCATGGGACAAGGGGAAATGGAGACTCCATTCGCTTGAGAAGTGTACACGGAAACTCACGTGCACCGGGTCCAAGGTCAGAGGCAGTGATTTCATAGGAACCTGAGCCAGGCCTGCCTGCTGGATTTGGAGGGTCTCCTAGGGACATGGGGGATGGCTGCGGCTCACTCAGGGGACATAAAAGCTGGTGGCGGACATTCCAGGAGTGTTAATCTACATGAGCTTTCCTGGAGGCTGAGGATCTTGACTGGATCATCAGCACCAAGACCGAGCCCCACCCAACAGCCTATAGGGAAGCCTCAGGCCAAACAATATAGAGTGGGAACACAGCCCCACCCATCAGCAGACTTCCTGAGCCACAGAGGCCTCTAGACACAGCCCTACCCACCAGAGGTCCAGGACCAAGCTTCACCCAGCAGCGGGCAGGCGCTGGCTCCTCCTGTCAGAAAACCTGCATAAGCCTCTAGTCCAGCCTCATCCACCAGGGCAGACGCTAGAAATAAGAAAATAATAATCCCAAAGCCTGTGGAAGGAAATCCACAAACACACAGAAAGATGGACAATATGAGGTGGTAGAGGAGTATCTCCCAGGCCAAGGCACAAGCTAAAATCCCAGAAGAAGAAATAAGTGATGAGGAGATAGGTAATTCATCCGAGAAAGAGTTTAAAGTAATGATGGCCAAGATGTTCAGAGAACTCAAGAGGAGTATAGATGCACAGAGTGAAGTTTTTAGCAGAGTTGGAAAATATAAAGAATACCCAAACAGAGCTGAAGAATAAAATCACTGAAATGGACAACACACCAGAAGGAACCAAGAACAGACTAAATGAGGCAGAAGAACAGATCAGTGAGCTGGAAGACAGACTAGCGGAAATCACTGCTGCAGAACAGAAAAAAAGAAAAAAAGAAAAAAAAAGAAATGAGGATAATTTAAGAGAACTCTAGAACAACACGAAGCGCACTAATATTCACATCATAGGGGTCCCAGAAAGAGAAGAAAGGACCTGAGAAAATTTTTGGAGAGATAGTAACCGAAAACTTCCCCAGCTTGGGAAAGGAAACAGTCACCCAAGTCCTGGAAGCGCAGAGAGTTCCACACAGGATCAGCTCAAAGAGAAGCACACCAAGGCACACAGTCATCAAATTGACAGCAATTAAGAATAAGGAGAAAATATTAAAATTAGCAAGAGAAAAGCAACAAATAACATACAAGGGAACTCCCACAAGGTTATCAGCTGAGTTTTCAGCAGAAACTCTGCAGGCCAGAAGGGAGTGGCACGGTATATTTAAAGTGATGCAAGGGGGAAACCTACAACCAAGAACACTCTGTCCAGCAAGGCTCTCCTTCAGACTTGAGGGAGAAATCAAGAGCTTCACAGATAAACAAAAGCTACAAGATTTCAGTACCACCAAGCCAGCTTTACAACAAATGTTGAAGGACCTTCTCTAAGTCATCAAACCACAAGAAAAGAGAACAGAAAGAAGAAAGAGAAAAAAAAAAAAAGAGGTCAACATAAGATTGCTTTGGCTGTTGGGGGTCTTTTGTGGTTCCTTATAAATTCTGGAATTGTTTGTTCTAGTTCTGTGAGGAGTGTCGTGAGTATTTTGGTGGGGGTTGCGTTGGGTCTGGATTGCTATGGGCAGTGTGGCCATTTTGATAGTGTTGATTCTTCCAATCCAAGAGCACAAGAAAGCTCTCCATTTCTTCGTGTCATTTCGGTTTTCAGAATACAGGTAACCTCCTTGGTTAAGTTTATTTCTAGGTATTCTGTTGTTTTTGATGTAACAGAAACGTCTCTGCCAGTTATAAAATTCTGGTTTTTGAAGTGAAAGAAAAAAATGAATGAATGAAGGGCCACAAATGGCAAAGTATCCCTCTTTTTTATGGGTGAGTTGTATTCCATTACATATACATGTGCTGCATCTCCATTGTCTATTCAACTATTGATGTGCACTTAGGATGCTGCCATTTCTTGGCAATTATAAATAATCTTGCTCTTAGTAGCAGGGTGTATGTATCTTTCTGAATGAATTCTTATTTTCTGGTTGGCTTTATTTCTTTGATAACTATGTAAGTTTAAAAAGCTAAAGCTCTAAACGTTCTTGAAAACAATAAACAGTACATATATGTAAATTAAAAAATATATGTGCAGTAAAAAAAGATCTATTAAGCCATTAAAGACATAGAAGAAATTTAAAAGACCTATTACTAAATGAAAGAAGCCAGTCTGAAGAGGCTACAAACTGTACGATTCCAGCCAAAGGACCTTCTGGAAAAGGCACAGCTACAGAAACAATAAAAAGATCATGGTTTCCAGGGGTCTGGGGAGAGGGAGGGAGGGAGGGAGGGGTGAATAGATGGAGCACAAGGGGTTTTTAGGGCGATTAAACTATTCTGTATGATACTATAGCAGCAGCTACATGTCATTACGCATTTATCAAAACCCATAGAACGTACAACATCAAGCGTGAACCCTCATGTAAACCGTGGACTTCGGTTGATAATAATGTGCCCATGTTGGTTCATCGATTGTACCAAATATGCCACACTGATGAGGGATGCTGAGGGTAGGGGAGTATATATGCGTGGGTGGGGAGGGCTGTGGGTGAACTCTGTATTTTCTGCTCAACTCTGTTGTGAATCTAAAACTGCTCTAAAAGAATAAAGTCTATTTAAAAAAAAGACATTAATAAATTGTGTTGGGACAGCTAAGTACCCAACTAGAAAGTGATCGGATTAAATCCTCGCCTCAGGGAGATCAAAGATTTACATGTAGAAAGTGAAACCGTGAAATTTTTAGACAAAAACACAACAAATTTCTTAATGATCCTGGAGTGCAGAAGACCTTTCTAATATGTGTCAAAATCCAGAGACCAAAAAATAAAAGGTGGATGAATTTGCATAAAAATTAAAACATGTGCCTGGAAAAAAAATACCAAAAGACAAGTTGAAAAAAAATGGTAACATATCACAAAGGATTAATCTTCCTAATATATGATACATAAAGAGCTCCTAAAAATCAAGAGGAATAAGAATAACCCAATAAAAAGAGGTAAGACAGGAACCGCACCCATTCCCCAGGTGACCCACGACTCCTGTCCGACTTGGCTGCAAATCGGAGGCTTGCGTGGCCCCTCCTGGGTCCAGTTGGTTTGCTGGATTGGCTCACAGAACTGGGGGAACGCCTTTACCAGTTTAGTAAAGGACATGATGAAGGACGCAGAGGACGGAGGAGGAGATGCGCAGGGCCACGGCTGGGAGGTCCCACGTCCAGAGGCTTCGGGCCCTGTGGAGCTGGGGTGTGTCCCCTCCTGGGACGGGGATGTGTTGACCAGCCTGGAAGCTCTCTGAACCGCTGACAGTGGGATTGCATGGAAGCTTCCTCACAGAGGCATGGTGGGTTATTAACTCCACTTCCAGCCCCTCTTTTTCAAGAGAATGGGAGGCGGGGCTGAAAGTTCCAAGCTTCTAATCCAGCCTTGCTCTTCCTGCTGAGACTGGCCCCCATCCAGGAGCCCCCCGCCCATCCCTCCCCACCCCCTCATCCCCCAAGTCACCTCTCTAGGACAAAAGATGCTCCTAGTTCTCTTGTCACTGAGGAATTTACAAGGGTCGCAGAAGCTCTGTACAAGGAACCCAGAGGCCAGTGAAAATCTTCTGTGATCACACACCCATCAAATCAGCAGAAATCCAGGTCTGACGACACACTGAATGGGGGACTTAGCAGGAAGTGGGTCTCACGCTTGCTGCTGGCGGAGGCTTAGAGGCAGCAGCATCTGGGGCCGGGGACGAACTGGCAGTGTCCCTCGAAATGCCAGCGTCTTCACAGCACTATGCAGAGGAGACACGTGGCCGCCGGGCCTGCCCGCACACAGGGAGTCGGGGAGGGAGACACGTGGGCAGGTCCGAGGAGACCGGGACCCCTCCACGCACACCGGGTTATACAGTGGATGCATTAACTACTCAGAGAAACTAAACAGACGGAAATTAATCTTTCCTATCACTTAAGAACCCTCCTGGGAATGATTTTTCTCACCTGAACTTTATACACAGTCAGACATCCTACCAATAAAACCAGATGAGTTCGAGGTTCTTTATAATTAAGAGATGTCTTCAAATGAACTTATTTACAAAATAGAAACAGACTCACAGACATAGGAAATAAACTATGGTTACCAGTCAGGGAAAGGGGGAGGGAAGGGATAAATTAGGAGTTTGGGATTTGCAGGTACAAACTACAATATATAAAATAGAAAAACAACACGTTTCTTCTGTACAGCACAGGGAACTGTATTCAGTATGTTGTAGTAACCTGTACTGAAAAAGAATCTGAAAACAAATATATGTGTGTACATGTATGACTGAAACACTGTGCTGTACACCAGAAATTGACACAACATTGTAAACTGACTACACTTCAATAAAAAATTTTTTTTAAATAGGTAACAACAATTGAAAAGAGAAAAAAAAATAGAAATGCCTTAGAGACTTTCTCTAAGAGCAGGCAGGCCCTTTTCTCAGAGGCTGGGCCCCTGTGTCCCTGGAGGATGATGTGTGTTGACCAGGGCACCTGCTGCAGGCCCGTCTTTCCTGGGTAGCTGTCACTGCAGTCACTTACCAGAGGGTCCTGGGCCCACAGGCCCCTCACTTCCCAAATACCTCGCCAGCCAGTGCGCTTGGGACCCACTTCCACGGCTGGAGGCTCAGCCCCGGCGCCCTGGGCTCCTAAAGCTGCCCCCCCCACCCCGGGCAGCCCAACGCAAGTGCAGGGCTTTCTGCAGGCTGGAGGGCAGCTGGCTGACACCCTAGCTGCCCTGTCCCCGCCTCCACCTTGGATGCTAGAAAGCCAAGCATGCACATTGCCAGCCGCCTTCCAGCCGGGGTGGCCGAGGCAGATGACACGCTGGCCAGGGAGGTGCAGGCTCTGGCCTTGGCCTTGGCCGGCTGCAGAGCAGGTCAGCACGGACCTGGCTGTGTTCTCACTGTGGGCAAACTACTCCCGGTTTAGGTCACCGTTAGCATGTCCCTGTCACTTGCAGCCAGTGCCGTGAGTCACAGACCCCAGAGTGTGGGCTCTGCTCTGTGATGACTAAGGACTCAGACACAGTGCCATCCGTGGGCTTGGGTGAAGAGCATGGCTCGCTGGGGCCCTGAGGGGACAGCAGGTGCTCTGGCCGGTGATGGTCACAGCAGTCCTGCAAGAGGAGGCTGGACTCAAACCAGGGGCCACTCTGGAACCTGAGAGGCACAGCGACAGCCCCTCCCTGTCGGCCTGGGAGCTGCGATCCAAATCCACTGGGGTCCCCCGAACCACGGCCTGCAGGGTTGGAGTGTCAGACCCCGCAGCCTGCGCTGGGGCCGGTACGCTCAGAGCGCGGAAGATGGAAACCACCTGTGTGGGTTGCTGACGCGCTTTGGTGCCTTTGAGCAGGAGACAGGCCACACACAGCAGCCTCACCCTCGCAGCCTGGGCTCTGTCCTGATGCTCTGTGCATGTGCAGGCCCTGACGCCTGCTAGGCTACAGACAAGCCCCAGGACAGGAGAAGCCTGTGACAAAGCTCAGGGCGGAGCATTCGCCCCGGGAGACGTAAAGCAGATGCTGTTCCAGGGCCCCCGGCCCTGCTGGACAGACTGCGGAGTTCCATCCTCCCTGGGCCACCTGCACCTGGCTGGAGCCCAGGTCATGCATTGTTAAGTGGCCAGTCATCTGGGCCAGCCTCTAAGTGGGTTGTGTGGCAATGGAGGCTCCAGCTGGATGGCAGGAAGGCCAGGGGTGGGGGGCTGCAGGATGTGGGCACACCTCCACCCATGAAGGCCTCCGGGCAGGACCACAGTGTGACCACTGAGAATAGGCCCCTGTGTTTCTATTTGCTCTGTCTGTGTCCCCAGATGACTTCTGAATCCTTGCTGGAAACTCAGCCTATCTGTGAGAGGAGCGCAGGGCCCGGAGACACAGGAGAGTCCCCCAGATGAGTTTAACCTCAGGTCTTCAGTGACCCAACCTCACTCCCTGTCCATTAGTGAATTCCTGATTCTGCATTTTTAAAGTAAATGAAACCACCTATTGCTCACTCTCGGGGTCCTCAAGTCCCCCTTATTTGAAGACAGTGTTATTTAAGAGACGTTTCCTTGATTTAAATGACGATGGTTCCAGCTGGGGCTTGGTTTCAGGTGGCTCTGGGTTCTGTCCCTGATAGTCACCCCACTTGTCATCAGCCTGCGCTGAAAATCAGGCCCAGGATCTGACTGTAAGCTGGTGACTTACTGTCCCGTGACAACTGCCTGAGACTGAAGGGTTTTGTTTCCAGAATGTGGGACTTCCAGGGTTAAACCCAGGACTGTCTCAGGAAAATTGGGATTGTGGTCACCTGAATCATGAGGAAGGCAGAGCCGCAAGGCAGTCCTGTGACCTTGACGGGTCTCCTCTGCAGAGGACGAGGCATGCGGTCGGAATGGGACTCAGGAGAGACTCAGGAGGGACAATCTTACTAGACAAGCCCGCAAATCTCCAGCTCCAAATTCCCCGCCCTCCGGGCCAGCAGAAGCAGCCTCCCTCTCCCTTGCGAGGGAGAGTGTCTCCCCCACCCCGACCCTGTACCCGGAGACCTGCGAGACCCCACCTGAGTCAGGTGTCCCGCAGGTGATCCCAGGCCGGGATTGCTGACGAGCTGGGAAAGGTGCACGGAGCGGCCCTGCCCTGCTGTGGAGGTGGTCCCTGAGTCGTTGTCGTGGAGACACCACATAGCCTGATGGAGCACAGAACTGCCTCAGTGGAGTGGTAAGGGCAGGGGCCAGACGGCTCAGGAGGGGAAAAGCTGGATCAGGTTCTCTGTACAACCAGAGAACCCGCCATCTGACTAGTGGACCCAGGGAGGTCAGAGGCTCCCACACTCTTCACCGAGGCAGTGGGGATGTGCTAACGTGGGGCACTGTCATCACAGTGCCAACTAAAACAAATTGCACAGCCTGCGAGTTGAGAGTGACATTTTCTTCTGTGGATTTCCTGAGGACTCGAGCCCGGGTAGGCGGCCTCTCAGACAGATCTAAGGGACGGCTCCAAAGAGGCAGGGAGGAGCCAGGATGTATAAGAGTTTCTGCAACAAAGACAAGGGTGGGTGGGCGCAGCACGGTCTGTTGGATGATGGAAATGGGACATTTGGGACCAAGCTCGAGCACGAGAAGTTACACAGACCGTGGTCCAGACCCTCGTCTTGCCTCTGTCACCTGACCCCCCCCAGCCCCCCTTGGCCCCTTGGGGGTGCTCCCTAAGTCCCGAGGGGCTGCTAGAGGGAGCATCGTAGGTCTGATTCTTGAGTGGCTCAGCCCAGTGTGACTGCACAGTGGAAACGCACCGCCGCGCCGCAGCCCGAAGGCAGTGGGCAGAGGTTAGAGAGCTGCCCGGGCCGGACCTTCGGACGGAGGGAGACGTGGCTTGTGGTGGTGCTGTGGGGTGCTGTCTAGGCGGCTCGGCTCGCTAGTCCATTGCCAGAAGCAAAACTGGAAGCAAAATCTGTGAAAATAGCAACAGTGACTTTGGGTGTAAAAACGGGAAAGACCTCAAATGCTGGGAAGTATTCAGGGGTGAGCAGGTGTGAACACTTTTTTTAAAAAACTATTTTTTGTTTTTTTGTTTTGGGGGGGTAATTGGGTTTATTTTTGAGCTCAGGATCCTGTGCACGCTAAGCATGTGCTCTACCACTGAGCTGTAGCCCCCCGCCCCACCCCGAACACTGACTTAAGCTCCTGCATTGGTTGGAAGGAGAGGCAAACGTGCCCCTGAACCTCAGGACGAATCACGTTAAGAATGTGTGTTAAGAGTAGCCACTCAAAGAATAAAAATACCTTGTAGAGGAGGGAGAGTTGGGGAAGGAAGCTTAACCGGAAGGCAGAAAGAGACAGAAAATGCTGAAAAGTGGTAAAAATAAAGTGAGTCCTAAAACCCATGAAGCTCACTGGTTGAAAGGCATTTATTTTCTTACTGGATTAAAACCAAAATTGACCAGTACATGTTGTTTGCAAGAGATATAAGAGACAAACTCCCAAATATAAGGACACAGAGAGGTTAAAAGAAAGGAAAAATTATACACTAAGCAAAAAAAAGTAATACGTAGCTATGTTGACATTAGATTGGGAGGAGGGTACAGCTCAGGGGTAGAGCGCGTGCTTAGCATGCACAGTCCTGGGTTCAATCCCCAGCACCTCCGTTAAAAATAAACAAACAAATAAATAAATCTAATCACCCCCCGCAAAGAGGTCCTAAGACAACCTGTTCCCCAGGCAGAAAGTGTAACTGAAATAAAACGGGATATTTAATTCTGTTTCCCACACCTCCAACTTAGCTCCAGGTGGACGAAAGTCCCAAATGAAAAGTAAACGTTACGGTTTTCAGAACAAAATGTAAGCGAACCGGCTGTGACTTCAAGAAGGGAAAGGGTTTCGTAGCGAGACACAGAGTGCACAAAGCACAGAGGAGACAGGGCGTGCGCGCAGAGCCATTAAACGAGAAAGTTCTACACATCAGAGACACAAACGTAAAGGGAAGAACAAACCAGAAACGGGAAGGCTTTGATAATGCGTAAAATCAACCCCAAATCCGTGCGTATGACGTATATAGAGAATGCTTAGGAATCAGAAAGAAAAGGCCGGCAACACCACGGCAGACCAAGGGATGTCCCCACAGCCCTGCGGAGGAAGCGCCCGCAGCCAGGCGAGGGCTGAACCACTCAGACCCCTGCGCGCAGCGGGGTGTGCGGCAACGCACTTGCCTGGGGAGACAAAGGTAGGACCCGAGAAAGCAGGGCCTCCTCCTCCCCAGATGCAGCCATTCCCGCTGCAAACGTGCGCCCGACCAGAGCAGGACCAGAGCACAGAGGAACGTGGACGGGAGAGTCACAGCGGCACAGAGCACTGCAGCCAAACACGGGACACCTGTAGGTCCAACTGGGCAATGGACGGACTCGAGATGGTCACCCAAGGAAGCGTGATGGGGTGGCAAGGATGGACTGCACCGCCTGCATGATCACCCCCTCCCCCCAGAACACTGAAAGAGACAAACAAGAAGCAGAGTGACCGCTCCATGCGCTCCCCATCCCGCCCACCTGGATAACACCCTGCAGGGCCGTGGGGGAGGGCAGAGGCGGCGGGTCCAGGCTGACCGCTGGCTGGCCACGCTCTCTCCGCTGTCACTCTCTGCGTGTTAGTGTTTCCTCCTGGGTTGATGTGACCTTAAGCAAGTACCCCTGTGAATTGCCCAGAACAGGGCCAGGCCCACAAGATCACCATGGAAGTCTCAGCTGTTACTGTTTAGGGATAAATGCACAAGGCCACTGGGCAGGATGGGTGAGACGCGTGAGGCTGCAGTGTTTGGGGACAGGCACCTGGGCGTCTATTTCACTGTTCTTGATGTCTTTCGGTATGTTTCAGACACTTGGTTAAATGGTCACTTTGTTGGTGGTGCTCTGTTTTTCCTTAAGCTGTTTTTCCTTCTGAAAGTTCATCTTGGGGCTTCCTTTCAAAACCACCCCACTCATCCCTCACCCTCCCACCCCAGGCCTTTGGAACAGTTCCCGTAGAGTGATACACGGGTCATGCGCTGCTGGGGACTTCCAGTGTCATTGTGAGATTCCCCTTCGAAAGTCACTGGCCTGCCACCCTCCAGGACCCTCCCAAGTTCTGGCAGCTTCTGTGCAGGATGGCTCTCCTTTGCTCTCCAGTTCTCTTGACCCCAGCTTCAGGGGCTCTGGGCCCCTTGGGGCCACACAAGGAGCAGCCAAGATGTCTGGGGGGTGAGGGGCAGGGAAGCTGGCATGTGTCCCCCTAGCTCCTCCTGCAGGGGGGTGACATCTGCAAAGACTCTGGAACAAAGGGCTCCTTCCAAACCCTTAAGGGCAGTCATCAGATCCTAGAGACTGTGAGACTGACCAGCTGTAGCACCTGCCTGTTCAAGGCGCTGCCCTGGGGCCACCCCGGGCCCCTCAACATGCTCAGTGCTGCCAGGTGAATTTCCTGCTCGTCCCAGCCCAGACCTGGTGACAGGCAGGGGCCCCTCTCAGAGCAGTTACCTTGGCCACTCCTGGTGATGAGTCCTTCTCTGCCCTTCAGACGTACCTCTCCCCGCCCAGGGCCGTCTCCCCAGGACCAGGGAGCAGACACTCACTCTCTCCCCGTCCCGTCCCTGGGGAGGTCAGGGCCCAACCTCTGGCGCCTTGCTCAGTGCACCACTGCCTCCTGCCCTCAGGGTACCTCTGGGCACGTCCAGTTAGCCCACCCGGGTGGCCTGGTCACGTGGCCCCCACCCCACCCTTGTGCCTCCCCTCCAGGGCGCCCGCCTTCCGAGAGCCTCCTGCCCGGGTCTGGGGATGCTGGGCTCAGCTTCCTGCAGCAGCTGTCATGGAAGAAACCTGCCTTTGCCGCCTCTGACTGGGGTCCGGCTTTGTTTGTCTTTGGCGGGGGTCAGGGCCGGCTGCTCCTTGCATCCTCCATTTGGGGCCTTGGGCAGCCGCTGCCCACTCCGGGGGCAGCCCCTCCACTACCTGCTCCTAAAGGGCAGAACCTGTCTTTGTCGCTTTCTGGCTGGGAGGGAGCTGGTAACACAGGCCCAGCCAGAGCAGATGAGCGAGCACGCAGCCAGCGCTCCTGCCTCTCCAGGTGGCGTGGGGTAACCAGCTGTGCTCTGCAGGCCCCCGGGACCTGGGAACCAGCTGTTGATTGAGACCCAAGGTCCCTTTCCCAGCCCCCCTCCCACCTCCCCCAACCCTGGAGACCCAGACGGCCCCCTCTTCGAGGGGTCCACTCTGCCGGCTACCAGGCCCTGAACGAGGGTGGCCTTCAACCTTCAGACCGTTTTTCAGTGCCCGCCTGGGGTGGGGGAGCGACCGTTTCTGTGTGCGTGTTCTGGGACCAGCAGGAAGGTCGCCCCGAGTCCTCACGGGTTGCCTGCATCCTACCAGCGAGAGGAGCCTCCTGGAGACCTGGGGAGAGCCCACCGCTGATCTCCTAACCAGTGATTGTGACAGAAGTCAGAATCCCCTTGGGCTCAGGACAGGAAAAGGCATTTCAAAGAGTCTAAAAGAGGGAACAGTGTTGTTCGGGGTAGTAAAGCGGATTTCCCCCCTGGGGCCCTCTGCTGCGTGGTCTGGGTGGGTGGGGGCTTGTTTCCCGCTCCGTCAGTCCCCGCCCCAGCTAGGCAGTCATCAGATTCTAGCATGCGTCTAGGAGACTGACCCAGCAGGAGGACCTGCGTTCCGTACAGCTGTCCTGACTCAGCGCCATCGCAGCCCCGAGGACCCCGGAGATGCACGGGCTGTCCCAGAGAAACAGGCAGCGAGGGCCCAGGAAATTGTTCTGGCCCAGGTACCTCCCTGAGGGTAGGGTGCCCTTCCAAACCCGGAGTCCCTCCTGTGTGACCCCAGGGGTGGCCCTGTGGCAGGACACACTCCCCTGAACACTGAGCCTCACTGGGGCCCTCAGCACCCATCTCCTCCGGCACCAGATCTTTCACTAGCGAAGAAGACATGGCAGGTTGGCCTCCACCCCTGATTTTCTGGTTGGAAGCAGCAGAAAAGGGGGCTGAGCAGGAGGGACGGCTGTCTTGGGGCTTGAAGACGGCATCCTGAGACCAGGAGCGTAGCCCCAGGCTTGTGTCCTGATGGCAGGGTCTCTGGAGGTGGCAGCTACCTCCCCACTTTCCACAGGGTGGAGGGTACTTCCACGGCCCTCGGCTGGCCCAGTGGGTCAGGTTTCTTACAGCGTCCTGGGCAGGTGGGACCGACCATGCGATCAGAGACAGCATTGGAATTCTTTACCAGTGAGTGATCACAGTTTAAACAGTCTGTGGGGGAGCCATGTTCCAGAGGCTTCCTGGCCCTGTGTAGTGACTGAGCTGGGAGGGGCTGAGGAGCCCTCGGGGCAGGTGTACGGCCTGGGCGAGGGCAGACTCCAGGGACGGACAGCACTTGGAGTCCTTGTAAGTCTCTGATCTCTGGCATCAAGTCTGGGCCAGGTGGCTGATGGCAGGAGAACCTCATCCTCCAGATGTGTCCCTGGAAGGGCCTGAGATTTTACAAACAGGATGCACCTGCCTGGCAACAGGCGGCAGCCCCCCCCCACCCCGACCCCCAACCCCTGTTTAGGGCCACTGAGTGTCTCCTTGTACCCCGACACCCCGTGCGCTGCACAGCCTCCTGGTTCAGGGCCTGGAACCCCGTCCGCTCCTGCCCTGGGTGCGGAGGAGGGAGCAGGGCTGCGATTGCACTGGATCTTGCCCCTCCTGACGGAGCCCACACCCTGTGCTGTGAGACTCATCTTTCTGGAAGGCAGTCTGAGGGCTGTGCTGGACTCCTGGACTTCAGGAGTGTGATCTTGGGGGTCCAGCTCCAAGCCAACCATTGGGGATCGCTTCAACCGCAGGCAGAGCCCAGTGCCAGCCCCATCCCACCTGTCACCCAATCCATCCATGTATTCTGCCCACTTTCCACAAAACACGCCCCTCGGCATAGTGTTCCTGTGCATGTCACGTCCCCCCACTCACTGACGGAGCTGGAGCCCGGAGCAAGGGACATTGCCCACTTCCCTGAGCTGTCACACGACCATTTGCTCTCTTCACCGAGTTTTGGGCCTTTGGGGAGCACTTTCTTCAAGTCCAGGGCTGTTCAGGGGGCCTAGACCACGTGTGCCCTCAGGCTTTACACCCCTGGGAGGAGGTGTGGGGAGGGGGGGCCCCGGTGCAGGCCTGTGGTTTCATCCCATCTCCTAATGGGGCTGTGTGGCCTCCCTGAGCTTCCCCCTCACTCTCTGGGGTGTGTGCACCTGTGTGTGTCCGTGGGCAGGGCCCGTGTGTGTGCCTGTAGGCGCGTGCTGGCCCATCCACACTCTGAATTCAGGATGTACACTTGAAGATAAACCGCGTGGAGACGTGCGACCATCAGGAGGCCAGCCTTCCCGGGCCTCAGGAGGGCTGCGCTGAGCGGCCGGGCAGCAGCCGGGCGCGTCCGCTGGGGCGGCTCCCAGAGCACAAGGGACACCACGCTTCTTTTAGCTCAGTTTATTTTCACAAGACAGACAGAGCAGACCCTGGAATAGCTCTTGGTTCTCACAAGAGATCTTTCCTCTATAAAGAAGAAAAAGGGTTCCTGGGTTTTCTCCACGGAATGAATTTGGTTTTACAAAAAAATAGTTTTTGATATATACATGCCTACTTTGGAAAACCTCATCCTCGATGGCTTTCAAGACCCGTTTTAGGTAGAGGGCCTCAGCCTTGTGCACCAACTGGTTTTCTCCCTTGCTTTTGCCAGATGATCACTCTCCGTCTCAATTTCCCTTCCAGAAGCAACTTATGGGCAAGGGAGAGGCTGGGAAAGTGTCCTCAGCAGGACAGCCTTGGAGAAACACGCGTGGCCTCGGAGTGTCTGCGCGGGCGAGGCCCCGGCCCGGACGTGTGTGCCCGGAGGGCCTTTCCTTTCCCTGGGAAACCCTCTGCAGACCAGAAGCAAAGGGACAAAAGGAGGCGGCCGCTCCCTCCTGCAGTGTGATTTTTATCCCTCACTTTCACAGCAGCAATTAAAAAAGCAAGTATGACGCCCACAGTGTTTTATCTAGAAAACACCGTCGAGCAGGCAGGCTCAGGCACGCCGTGTGCAGAGACCAGCGCGGAGCACGGCGATCGCGGCCGGCTTTTCAGGAGACAGGCTTTTAGGGTCTCAGTTAGCACCCCCACGCCCCCCAAGACCAAAGCCAGAGATCAAAAATACTGCTATCCTCAACTGCATAAAGCTGTAGCAAAATTGTAAAACTGAAGCGTACAAAAGGAAACACGCGTATAATACATTCGCACCCTGTATACAACGTCTCCCTCTTTGAAGCCGGCCAGCATCAGGTCGGCAGAGCATCAGTAGAAAAAGAACCCAGCGTCTGTCCCACACGTCTGAGTCGGTGGTTCGTGTGGTTTTCCAAAGAGAGAGACTTTTCCGTTACAGTTACAGTACTTGCTGACGGTCATTATGGTTAAGAAGCCAGCTGAATTTCCTGGCAGTTGGGCAAGTAACATTTGATTGTCACAACGTACAATTCTGAGACAATAAATACAAGGAGATTGGATGCATTTCTTCATCGCGTCAAGTCACCCCGGTTGGATTTGATACAATTCAGTGCACTTCAGTATCTCACTCACTGCTCAACCTCTGTCCAAATACTCTTGCAACAAAAAGTTAAGAAACTGAAAAGTTAACGGAAGAAGAAAACCCCAAGAGGCCTTTTCATCACAAAGCGATTCAAAGTCAATTGTTTTTGAGAAGAGTGTGGGGCCACTGACGGGCTCACTGGCATCCACGCCTCTGGGATGTCCCGGGCTCCCTAAAGTGCTCCGGTCCCTGGACTTCCCGAGGGTTCTGTGAGAAGGCCACCGATTACCCTGACTTAACCAGCGGCCAGTGCTTGTGGTAAAACTTAATGCACGTGTCCATCCCTTCAACCAAGCAGAGCAGTGTGACATCTCCTACCTAAAATGTCCCTGTGTTTTTGTGCCCTGGCCCTGAAATGCAGGAATGTGGGACCCGCACACCTGCGCCCTGGCAGCCCTGCTCAGGAGGCGGGACAGTGTGACTGGCCCCACTGGCCAGGCCCAGGCGCAGGGGGGAGGCCTGCCTTTGCTCGGGGAAGTAACTCACTGGAGCACTGGAGCAGGGCGGGGGCGGGGGCGGGGACATGCTGGCTCCGGAGGGGAGGCAGGTGGGCATGTCAGGCCCACTGTTTTAACCCTAAGCCTGGTTACCCTGCAGAGGGTGGCAGCCACTTGACCCTACAGACCCGTGTCGCCTGCCGGGGCTGCACGAGTTGCGGCAGCAGAGGGTGGAACAATACAGCTGCAGACCAGCCGGGCTGAAAGGTTCTGTTCCGCGTGTCCTCTAGGTGTCTCGGGCAGGGACAAAGCAGCATGAAGAGTCACTCTCCACCCCAGATCTGACACAGCGGGCGGTCACCTGGATGTGCACAGCCTGGTGACTCCAAGGCGCAGTGGCTAAAGCAGTGTAAGAGAGTGCTCCTGCCCTGGTGTACATGGCGCAGGGAGTGAGGAGGCAAACAAACCGGAGATGCCGGCCGGACCCCCGGCCACACCGCACTGCCTTTGCCGGACGTGCCCGCATGGCATTGATTCTCGCTATTACTTGGCGGGCTGTGCACTCAGAGCTCATCCCTTCCACCTGACCCTGTACTTCTCGAGGGATGACGGCGACTGGGGAGCACCTCCCCTGGGCCATGCACCCAGTACACTGCCACCAAGGGCTGGCTGACTTGTGTCACTGCTTGCTTTTGGGTTAAAATTCCGTCATTGGGCAACTGTTTCAAACCCTTCTCAAAGCCTCAGTTTGGGGGAGAAGACGGGTAAAGAGGCGTTTGCAGCCTTTCCCCAGCATCTGCTCATCAGCGTGGGTGGAGGCAGTCCCCACTCACCATGCTGTCAGAGACCCTGAAGAGGGAGGCCAGGAAGTCTACAGGAGCTGCGGGCTGCCACAAAGTCACCAGGAAAGGCCACAGTCACCTTAGAAGCCCCTGGAACTCCCCAGAGGGGACTGCTGGACACATAGGGAGGGCCCACAACCCAAACACAGCACCTGGGCCTGAGCTGAGAAACACTAGTTGGCGGCCCCCTGGGCTCAGAACTCAGCCTGCTGGTCACTCCTGGGAGGGGCCCAAGGCCTGGGGCCGCCTCTGTGTACCTCTAGTGGGAGGGGAGCTGACCCCACAGAGAGGCTGAGCAGACCCCTCCTCCAACAGAGAGGCTCAGCAAACATCCATGCTCACACACCCTCCCACAATGAGGCTCAGCAAACAGCACAGAGACCCCCTTTCCTGACCCAGGACCTAGTGTAGAGGGCACCAGCGACTTCAACCTAGAGCACACTCTCCCCACTGTGACCAGCACAACTGTCCCAGCATTCAGCCTGATCTGGACATCACCAGCAGCAGAGGGGGTAAAGGAGAAGAAATAAGGAAAGCACTGTTCTGTGGTTTATTAATTGAGGGGAAAAAATGAAGAGAGCTCCTCTCCCCCTTTCCTTCCGAAATGGATGAAAAGCAGAGTCTACCCCTCCAAAAAAAAAAAAAAAAAAAAAAAAAAACCCAAACATTCATGGTGTAGTTTTTATTGCTGTCAAAGAGCTTGGTATTCAAGTGCACAAGCTAATCTGCGTTCAGTGGGAAGGAAGTCGCTGAGATTTGAAAATTAGAAGTGGTCAATCTCCATTTACCTCGAGTCTTCACAGCTCATCACTGCCTCCACACAGAATTTACACATTAGGTATTAATTTCAAGGGGAGGGAACTTATCCCAGAGGCAAGAACTATTAATTAAACGGTAAAAAGATCTAATTTTGCATTTTCCAGGTAATGTACCCGCACAGTAGTACTCTTCAACTGTTTCCTTTAAGATTTGCAGGGTTAGTGAATTAGCAAATAACATAAACACACAGAGAGACGGAAGAACAGCACACCGTGTGCAGAGAAATGAGACCTAAGGTAGCGCTGACCGCAGTGGGAGCAGCTCTTCCGCAGGGGCTCTGCTATGCGGGGGGGGGGGGGGGGGGGGTTGGAGGGGCGTGCTTTGTGGCAGAGGGAAGCACGCGTCTAAGAAAAGCACTTCAAAGCCGGTTTGTTTTACCCTTCAACCTCACCAGGACTCGTGTGCACCCACTGTCCCTCCTGAGCAAGTACAGTATCGTGGTTCGCGTCCCTGCGACCTCGGTCCCTTCACCAAGGTCACTAATGCAGAATTCAGTAGTGTCGTTACAAAGGATGTGGGCTGTTTCCCTAGACCTCCCCAAAATACGTACTTAGGACCAATGCATAATTATTTTTCCAATTTGGTTTATAATTTTTTCCATGCCTCTTCCCTCCATTTTTTCCCCTAGAAAGTTCACCCTGCCTCTATTCAGGATGCTGGTTACAGTGCATCAGAGATAACACCCGTTATTTTTCGTTCTCTTGCTAAAAAAGATGAGGGGAGTGTGACTTTTAAAAAGCAAGGTAAAGTTTCAGAGGAAAGCCGGATGCGGGCGGGGGGCGGGGCTACAGCGGAGGGAGGCCGGGCGGGGGGCGGGGCGGGAGCGCCCGGGGGGGCGGGGCGGCCGGCCCCGGGGGCTTCCGCCCCGCCGGGCGTGCGCTGGAGGCGCCTCCCTCCGGGAGGAGCGGCGAGCACCCCGGCGGCAGGCTGCGGGGATGCGGTGCCGCCAAGCACAGGCGGTCAGCACACTCGGGGGACAGCCCTGCGGCAGGAGCCGCCGCCGGCCCTCCCCCCGGACACATGCAGCTGCCCGGGGGGGAGGGGGGCGGAGGTGGGGAGGGCTCACCACCTCCCGTTTTCGTCAGGACGCTGACAGCCGTCCACAGGTCCACTGTCAAAGTATAACCTCTCAAAGCAGACGAGCTCCGTGCTGTTTCCAACCACCTCAGAAGACAGGGTGATGGTGACACTGCCTTCTCAAAAGCGTCAACAGTCCTGCAGGCTGCGGGCCGAGGCTCCCCCACCCCCGACCCCCGGACACAGCGCCTCCGTGCGGGTGGCCGCCCTGCGCTCGGCTGGGGACCCGAGTCTGACGGTCGCCGGGGACAGAGGAGCTGCGCCCGGGGCACCGGGAGGACGCCGCACCTCGCCGAGTTCTCGGGCTCCATCCGCCTTGAAACGGACTGAAGGTGTTTCCACGCGGGCTCAGGTAGGAAGGGGCAAGGAAGCTCTGGAAGCTCAACGGGGCGAGGCGCGTGTCCGCCGCCGGCTCGCTCGGTGTGCTGCTGGCCCAGAGAACTCTCCCGGGGCCCCGCGCCCACCGCCTGGAGGCCACGGTGCCAGCAGATCGGGACGAGCAGGTGCTCTGAGGCCCGGGGGCCCGGGAGGAGCCTTGAAGATAGTGTGCTGGGGGTGCAGGGGGAGAGGCGGGGAAACTCCCAAGATAACTGGTAAAAACCCAAACCGGGATCTAAGTGTGGGAAGAGAAAGCGACCGAAGGCTCCCTCGGCAGACAGCGCTCTCGGAGGTGACGAGTCGGACGGCTCTCCGGGCGCCACCTCCCCCCAGAGCGACGCCCCGGAGACCGGCTTCCCGGGGGAAGCGCAGGGGCGAGGCTGGCGTCTCCATCCGCAGGCCTTCCGACTGCTTTACTCTTGGCTCAAGTTTTATTGGTCAGTATTAGTCACCAGTTAATAAGAAAAATAGTTTCTAAGTGTCTTTTTCCCGCTCTGTGTGTGTTGTTCTGTTTTTAATTGAGTTAATTGGATACCACCGTCAGGTTATGTGTGTTCAATCACAGCCATTAATTATTCCTTTTTCTTAAACTCTTGGTTTCCATAGCTGGAGCCCTTCTCTATTTCAGTCACTCCTATTAGTCGGCGGACTCCAAAGGAAGCTTTAAAATAGGAAAAAGGCGAGGTTAGATGGATTGCTTTGCTGTCAAGCTGGGAAAATCAAGCGGGATGGCCTGCACCTTTGGCCTCAGACTCTCCCCCTGGGGCTGTGGGCCGCTCCCCCTCTTCCGTCTTCCCTGACGCGGCCAGCCGTGCACCCTGTCCGGGGGCATCAGAGGCCCCTGCTCCTCCAGCCAGCGGGAGGTAGGGTGTGGGCTCCTGGAGGGGTGCAGTTCTCACCCAGGTGCCCAGAGAGGCCGTGCGCCCATCCGCCTTGCGAGAATAAAAACGTCCTGGGAAACTTCAGACCGTCACGCCAGCCCCCGCCCCTAAGTGCCCAAGTGCAACCCGAGTGGCCCAGGGCCCTCCCCACCCGGCTCTCAGAGCACTAGCCTCGCTGCTGCATGGATGCCTGGCGGGCAGATGGCCGGCCAGCCTTCTGGAGAGATGGCCCTAGAATCTGGCTGTGGTCTGAGCAGCCGGAGCCACATTTGGCGGCCGGCAAGGCTCAGGTGGGAGCCCGGCTGCCAGGCCACCGCGGCGGTACAGGACTCCCAACCTCAAGCCATGCCTGCGTTCCCGTCCATTACCTGCCCCGACAAACCCCAGGAACGTCAGGATCAGCAGGGGAGATCCACTGGCGAAGACCCCCAAGACGAAACTGAAGAGAGGAGACAGGAGAACCGTGGCCCAGGAGAGGAAGTTCAGGAGCGTCCATGGCCGCCGAGCAGGTCTGAACTGCTCCCCAGGGAACACACCCTTCTGGTTGTACATCTCCTGCAGCGCGTCCTGGAAGAGGCAACCGGGAAAGTGGCTTCACATAC
Source organism: Camelus ferus (assembly GCF_009834535.1). NCBI lineage: Eukaryota > Metazoa > Chordata > Mammalia > Artiodactyla > Camelidae > Camelus > Camelus ferus. Next base: position 2,117,932 of record NC_045696.1, read on the forward strand.
TGCTGTCATAACACGACAGTGAAAAATGACTCTCCCCATAAACAGACTAGACGGACCACGCCTGCTGCAGGTGGGAGATGAAGTTGGAGGGACCATTGCGGGGAACCGTGGCGGCCTGTACCGAAAGCTTGAACAATTCCTTTCGACCCGGCAAGTTTCCTACAAAAACGATCAGCCAGTGCCGGGCGCACAGCACACACCTCTGACCCCCGGGACTGCGCTGCCAGCCGGCCCCTTCTCTCCCCACCACACTTTAAGGCAAGGGCGGCGGCTACCCCTTGCTGGGACTTCAGCCGTCTAGGCATCACCCCTGCCAGCTGCGTCACCCACGGAAAGCTACTTAACCTCCCCTTCCTCTGTGTCCTGGTGGCTAACGATGGAAGGAGGGAGGAGCAGGTGAGGACAGCAGAGCATCAACAGAGACATGGCGACGTGTGCTCCACACTGGGCAGCGGCCAGCTGAAAAACCAGAACGCCCAGCATAACAGGTTTCTCTGCAGCCGTGCCAAGAAGCATGTTAGCGAGCATGGAGATACACTCGTGATGTTTTCCGTTTTCTGAAAGGAGTTAAGTCCCACATAATCCCATGTAAATGACAAGTATGCGTGACTATGTACTGGTATAGGATCAAGGTTGGAAAGATGCACACCCACTTGACCTGAACTTCTCGAGGCAGTGGAATGTCACCTGTCTTCTTTATTTTCTGCGTTTAATTTTCTACAGTTGTGGGGGTTTTTACCTAAAAATGGGGCAAACACCTGGGGCAAACACCTGGCCTCGCAGCTTCTTCCAGCCTGTAGAGAGGCAGCTGCTCCTTCCGACCCAGGGCGCACAGGGTGGGCAACTTTCTGTGGCCTTTACACTAGAGCAGACTCCTGGGGGTGACCGCAGTGCTCCCCTGCGCCACCTGGAAGGCCCTCCCCGGCGCGGGGCAAGAACATCTTCAAGCCCAGTCGGCGTCTCCACTCTGAGCACCTGACGCTATGCCCACGGGCCAGGCCTCCCTCTCCGCCCAGAGCTCCTGTTGGGTGGGAAACCGTGGTCCCCCGTACAGGGGGCACAGGGCCTCCCAGTGGGCTCACAGTCAATGGCTGTTCAGGTGAGGTGGGCCCAGGGGGACACTGACAAACCAGAAGGCAGGCCCTTGCCCTGCAGGAGAGCACATCGTGGCTGCAGATTTAGACCAGGTTTGTGACAGGTGTCTCTGGACCATCTGTGCACCACCCACGTGCACACACATGGTCCACCCAGGGCCCGTCCTCCCTGGCAGGGTGCCCTGTGGGGTGAGCCCTCAGACAGTGGTGTGACCTCCGTCTGTCCTGACTTGTCAGCAATTCCATGCACAACTGAAAGGGCTCCTCTCCTTACACCCGTCCCACCAGCAGACGGCCCCCAGATGGTGGTCCCCCTTCCTGCAGGCCTGCTCTCCTTCCAGTGGTTTCTCCAGGAGCCCTGAGCACCCCCCCAACCCCAGCTTTGTCGTTCCAGGAGGCACACGGCAGGGTCCAGGGCTAGCCAGGATCTGCCCACCATCTCCAGCCAGCTACTCAACTCCTCGGCTGGAGTCCCCTCGCCTGTGCTCTGCTGGCAGGCGGAGGTGCAGCTAAGCGAGGTGACCATCAATGGCTCTCCGGAGGACAGGCCTGCCACACATGTGCTGCTGCTGTGACCAAAGGCACAAAGTGCCACGCCTCTCAGAAGTGTGTGCATTACAGCAGGACCAAAGAGCTGAGTTTGGTCACTTCAGGGTCTGTATCTCCCTGGCAGGGGGCAGTGGGACCAAAAGTGTTCCAGACCCTGCCGTCTCTCCTCAAGACAGGGAGAAAAAGCAACTCGCGCTCAGCTGGGGGGTGACGCACAGCTTAGAAAAGTTCTGCAAAGGCAGACGGGGTTCCGCCGCCAGTCACAGGGCTAGCTAGTGTCTCACAGAAACGCTCCCACACTTGCATAGCTAGTTCATAAATGTTCACAGATGGGAAGACACTTAACTAAAACGGGGTGTCATCACATGGTGGAGCTCGGCATCTGAAAGGAATGGACTAAATCTGTCTATGTCCATGTGGACAGGCAGAAGAAACAATGGTCACTAGAAACAGAAAAAAATGGGAGAACATGACACGCAGTATGGTGTCCTTAATGCACATTAAAATATAAGTTAAACAAAAAGCAGTATTATATGTTTCAATATTAAAGGAGAACATAGAAAAATATCCGTATAAATCAGTTACGTCAAAACTTTTATCAGATTGTTTTAGAAAGCCCCCCTTACAGACTGGAGATGAGGCCTGTGGTTTCCCCTCTAGAAACATCATGCTTGTGGTGGGGGGGAGATCTCCATCCCCAGGCAGGGTTTACACCTGCACTACCTGTGCGTGGGCACTTCTACGGTAATATACGGTACTGCTCCCGTGCCGGGCACCTCTACTACAATATACGGTACTGCTCTGGCCTCCTGTGATCTGAGAGTAGCGTCCTACCATCCGCCCACTGCAATCTGTTTTTACACTTAACATTCTCAAGATTCAGTTAGACTGATAATACACAGTTCATTCACTGTAACTGAATCACCGCAGATGAACACGAATACACAATGGCCTCTGTCCTAATTACACACCTTTAGCTTATTTCTCATTTCCTGCTAAATGCTGTTGCGTGCACGTCACTCGGTGGAAGAGTTTCAAACTTAAAACTCGACCCAGATCCAGAGACGCGCTCTCCGCTGCAGCCTCCTGCGTGCGCGGTCCCTCTGCCCATCCATCTACCTGATGCGCACACACTGCGCTTCTTTTCTGTTTAGGTTTCTTTATCTTCTGGAGAGGCTTTGAATGTTCTTGGAAATCACACATTTTATCCAAGTTTCCAAATGTATGCGCATGAAGTTACTCGTTTTGCTCCTCTGTTCTTTTCACTCCCTGCTCTTCGGTGGTGCCATCTTTTCTATCCCCATTAATACCGTCACTCTTTTTAAATTGGTCAGGCTTGCCCAAGGCTTTCTATTTTATTAATATTTTTATAGAAAAGTTTTGGTGCCACAGATTCACTCTTTTGTGGCGTTGCTTCCTGCTTCAATAATTTATGCTCTTTATTTTCTTTGCTCTTTCCCTGGGTTTACTCTATTTGGGGTGTGTGTGTACAATGCGTGTGTGGGGGTGTGTACATACGTGTGCACATGCCCGTTCTTTCTGTCCATCCTGTTCCACGCTTGTGCTTCCTGAACCTGATGAAACCCGTTCAGGGTTCCGGAAGCTGCATGTCACTGCCAACCACTCTTCCGAGCTTCTCCTCTGGACCTCCCCCTGGACATACTTTCCCGTCTGTGTCCTCACCTCCCTTTCGTGTCCCCACTTCCTCTGCGCTGCTGCTGGGCAGCGCCCTCAGCGCCTCCCAGTTTGCCGCCTCCCCCTCCGGCCGTGGCTTTACAGTCACTAGGCTTCCTATGCCTGTGCATTTTGCTGGGTTTTTCTCAGATCTGTTTCTTTCTTAAAAAGGTCTTGTTCCTTTGTTTTCAATTCCTTCTCTTTTGCTTAATCATTTCAAACACACTGCTTCTGGTTGCTGCCTGGGAGCCCCACAGCGCAAGCTTAGTTTTCTGTCTGTGTGTCTGTCACACCTGCCCGTGGCGGGTCTTGCTGTGAGCGTGTCTCTGGCAGACGCTCGCCTGAGGGAGTCGGGGCAGCTTAGGCTTGGGGTCGTGTTCGTCCAGTTTCACACATGCTTCTCTCAGGGATTCTAGGGTGATCATGTAGAACCACTTTTATGCTGCTGTTTTGGCTTTGTTCTTCCGAACCCGTGCTGTTAGTATAAATTCAAACCCTGCACCTGTCTACGGATAGCACCATGATTATGAGTTACCAGGGAGACTTTTCAAGACCAAGAGGGGAAAGGCCAGCTTCTGAGTCACTTCCTGTGCTGGCAGGTACATTTTCCAGTTTCACTTCTCTGAGGGCGAAGCTCCCTGAGGATCCCAGCTTCACTGGGGTCTTCAGTTCTAGCTTCTGGCCTTGAGTGCAGGCAGACCTTCGTCTTCTGTTTCCACGTGGGCACTAAAACTCGACTTCAGGCTGTGGGGACCAGCAAACTCCACGAGCTTCCACCCACCGCCTTCCCTCCTGGATTTCGGCCCCCCTCTTTGATTCCTAGAGGGCTCCCCTACAATCTCAGAGCTTGCTGATGCATTTAAAATGCTATGTGTTACATACTGGCAGGATTTTCTGATTACCTAAGCCTCCCTTAATGCTGAAAATGAACACCTAGTGTCTGTATGTTTGTGTCTATAAAATAAACTGAAAGTAAGAGTCAGAGGTGAAGCGTCCTTGGGGGAGTGGAGAAGGGTGAGGTCATCATAGGAAGCCTGTCATGTCATCTAGATTGTAATAAGCCATATGTATACACACGTACAGTGTGTTATAGAGCTATAATTTCCTTTACGTGAGAAAAAGGAAATGAACATAATGAAGTGTTACCGGCCACGGGCATACAAGAGTTAGGATATCCTTTAGACTTTTCTCTGGTTTGTCAATTTCTCAGAAGCTAAGAAAAATGAAGGAAGAAGGAGAAGGATCAGAAAGAAGGATCTGAGGACGGCGCAGCGCTCCTGTCCCCAGAGCTAGGCTGTGGGACGCCCGCCTGCCCTGTGGGCCGCCCACCTGCCCTGTGGGCCGCCCCTTCGACATCTCTTCATGAGACCCTGGGGTGCCGGGAGGGGGGCTAAGGCCTTTACCTTCTCCTGGTACAATTTATGAAGCCACTGAGCCGCTTCCTTTTCATCCAGTGGAATCTCTTCCAGAGGAAATCTCCTGTTTTATTAAGAAAAGTGAAAGCAAAGTGAATCACCAGATGACATCAGACTGGAAAGGGGAGAAACAAATCATTGTGCATCAGGGCTGGTTGTCTATCGTGCCTTTTCTATTCAAATCTGACTCTCAATTTCTGAAAACACACAAATGTCAAAGCAGCCTCTCCTTGGGCATACGCTGGTGCTCCGAGGGGGCCGGGAGGCGCTCTGTGTTCACGGGACCGTGGGAGCACCACACAAGGGACGCCCGGGAGCAGGTAGCTGAGCGGGCCCCACCCCCAGCTCCACCACGAAGGCTCATCGTTTTTTCGCAAGAGTTCTGGTCTCTCTTAATAGTTCATTCCTTGGAAGTAACCTTGACTGGGTGTGTCTCATGATTACGAGTTTCACAAATGAAATCTACAGCTTCAAATATGAAGAGCAAGATAGATTTAGAAACTTTAATCTCAGTTAACAAATGACTGACTTCAATTAGGAAACGGACTTACATTTAACCTCACCACCAGCTGGCCTGCCAGCCCCACGAGGGGCAGTGTCTACCTGGTGAGACACGGCAGGGCAGGGGCCACGTGCCACGGCCACTGTAGTACCTCAACATTGCCGGGAGGGGCTGCCGAACACACGCGTGAGCTAGAATACTTAACCCGGGGCCTGGCTGCCCATCGGGGAAGGACCACAGTGAGAGAAGAGACAGGAGAAATTTCCACGGCCAGAGGTAAATCTCCTTGTTTCAAGGTGTCTCCATCTTTTTCTCTCTGAGAACTGAGAACGTCAGGTTTTGTGTGTTTTACCTGTTGGTCTTTACCATATTCTAAATGAAAACTTGAGAAATTTTACAAGCATGCATGTGATCAGACATCCGAGCAATGCTGGTGCCACACATCACGCAGCCTCTGGGAAACTCTACTGTATGCGCAAAGGAGTGAGGAAGACATATAACCTCCTAGTAAACAAAATGGGTTAACTTTGTGGACCATCAGTAGCAGGTATGGAGCTGACACAGAGGCGGGGCTGCACGATTTGTACACACACAGGGAATGCCCTGCCTTTCTGGCAGTGGAAAGGTGCTGGGGGGCTCCAGGAGTCCCCAGACCACAGATACCACTTCAGGAAGGAAAGGCATCCCCCAGGGCTCTGCCAAGGGGGCCGGGAGGTGCTTTGTGCTCATGGGACAGTGGGAGAACCACACAAGGGATGCCCAGGAGCAGTCAGAAGGGGTTTGTCTACAGAGAGAGACGACCACCAAAGTGTCAAACTCACATGATTGTGCTCCCCTGATTTCATATGTGTGACACATATGCCATATACAGGCTCTGCTGTACATCTATTACATGCAGGATAAAGTATATAAAATAACTTTAAATGATGATAATAAATACAATATTTATTAAATACTTCATGAGGCAGAGAAGCTTGGAAAGTCAGAACATGGCAGTGACATGGCCCACCTCCGGGAATGACTCTGATCCCTGACCCTGAGCTTGTGTTTCAGACAGGGATCTACTCTCCAAGTGAAGCCTCAAATGCATTTCACAATGAGCCCAACCAGTGGCCCAGGACGGCTCCCCTCTGACCCCGAGATCCCTGCCCCTCTGGGCCGAAGTCACCAGTGCCAGCAAAAAGTCACTCCGGAAGCAGTGCAGCTTCTAGAAGTTTCCGTAGGAGGGAGAGCCTGCACTGCCCCCTCAAGGAGATATCTGGGTTTCTACATGGGCTGAAAGGCCAGCACCCTGTGTCCACCTTGGGGAGCCCCCTGGGGCCTCCAAGGAGGTGGGAGGAGAGGGTGCAGGGGCCCCTCCCTTCCCACCCAACTACAAACTAGGGAGAAGGGCAACCATGTGGTCGTTTCCCTCCCTCTGCTCCCAGAGTGTGCCTGGAGCACAGCTTGCCTGCCTGAGGCCTGGGGGGGAATCCAGGGAAGGTACCCCCTCCACGCCCCACGGTGTTCAGGTTCCAGGGCAGGCCTTGGGACAGGCCCGTGAGCCGCAGCCACCTTCCCCCAAGCCCCACGGTTCTGCAGCTGCAGCAGCGAAGCCTTTCAGAAACTCTGTTCTCTCTGATCCCGCTGCCTGCCTCCACCTATCTCTACCCTCCTGCTCTGCATACAGTAGACACTCAATAAATGCTGACTGCACAAGTTAACCAGAACAGTTTCTGATAACCTAGGGACATTTTAAGGGCTACGTGGGGCCCCGCTTCCGACTGAGGTTTGCTTCTGGAGATTTCTCCGGTGTCCCTGCGGCCAGCCAGCCCCAGCAGCCCTGCATTAACCAACCGGATGTCCTTGAGGCAGGGCTGACTCTGAGCAGTGCGGCTGAGGCTGGCTGGGGTGGAACTCCAAGGCTCAGCCCAAGGTCGCCAGGAGCTGGAGGCCAGGTGCGTGGCCGAGGTCAGGGTGGCCGTACACCATGAAAGGGGGCCACGTGGGTGTTCTACTTGGGCTGGGACAGCTTGTCCTTCTCCTGCCTGTGAAAGTCCTACACACCGCGCAAATCTTAGCTCAGACGCTTCTTCCGAAAAGCCCCTGCTCCCTTCAAGGGGAGGGGTCACTCTTCCCTCAGAGCTTCTTAAACATTCTGCATGCACCTCGCACCCCACTCCTTGGCTTCCTACTGTCCTCCCTGGTGCGGGTCCTGGCTGGATGGTGGAACTCCGCACCACCCCCACGTGGGAGCAGCGGGGAGGTGAGAGGGGCGGTGCGCCGCGAGCCCCGCCCCGCCCGGCCCCGCCCCCGCGGGAGCAGGCTGAGCTCACCTCACACACATGTCCGCCTCGTACTTCTTCCCGTACAGGATCCCCAGCAAAGACGGGTTCTTGTTTCCTCGGAAATTCAGCGTGACGTCGTAGACAGCTGCGACTGCAGGGAGGGGCGCAGAGGGTGAGCGGTGCCAGCTGACATCCTGCAGCCCGGCCCACCGCGGTTTGCACCTGGATCGCTGGCTTCTGCGGGCTCCCATCTCTTACTGGCGCATCCAGCTGACTCACATCACCGGACTTACGGCACGTTTGAGTTTCAAGTTGCTGTCTGGCTGCTTCCTACCCGCCTGCTCTTTGTCCCTTTCTTTTATCTTGCCTCCTTTTGGCTTAATTTGCTATATACATGTATTCCCCCCCTTTTAAGGTTTTGGTTACACACTTTTTAATTTAATTATCACTTCAGTTACTTTCCATTAACTAGTATTTTATCACCTCAAAAATGACACAAGAATCTTACAGCACGTAAGGTCCGCTTACTCGATTCTCCCTGTGAGGCTAGCGGCCTCCCGTATTCTACGCGCAATTCACTGATTGGCGTTTTGGCAAATCACTGACTTCGCGGCTCGCTCTGCTCGGGGCGCAGGGGCGGCGCGGTCCCGGCGGGGCGCTCACCTGTCCCGCGGAGGCACTGGACCGCGGTGGTGAAGCCCTTGGTCCGAGGCAGCAGGTGGTACTTGAGGGCGGGCAGCCCTTTGGAGGCGGCCACCTCCATGCTGACGCGGTGCTTCTTCTCCGTGAAGCGCGTGCCCTCGCAGTACAGGAGAAACTGGGCCGGACCCGGGACGCGGGTCAGCGCGGGCGCCGAGGCCGGGCGCCACCCCGCAGGCCCCGTGACGCCCGCGCGCGACCCCGGCCCGCGGCAGTCTTGTGGGGAGGACACCCGCCCCCGTCCCGCGCGCGAGCAGCGCGGCGCGAGCAGAGAGGCTGCGCCGTTCCAGCCGCGGCCACGCTCGCGCGCAGACAGCTTTGCCCTTCCAAGGAGTGAAAAGACGCCTCTCCCAGAGAAGGCGCAGCGCGCCCCCCCCCCGACAGCAGCGTTCGGAGGGCGCCCGGAAGCCGTCTTGCACCCACTAGCCCAACGCGAGTCACAGACGCCGGGCACGTAAGAGCCGGTTCTCGAGGAACTGCCGTCAGGGACCAGTAAGAGGGGTTCGGCGGGGAACTCAGGCCTAAACCGACTGACGCGAGCTTCGGGACGGCCGTCCACCAGCCTCCGTCCGCTCGGGCCGGCCCCGCCCTGCCCCGAGGGGCAGCTCTCTTAAGTGCAGGGCCAGCCTCCGCGGAGCCCAAGCACACGGCGACCCGCGGGCGGCAGCTCCCTCACCTGGCTCCACACGAGAGCCTGCCTGCAGAGAGGCTCCTCAGCCGGGGCGCTCGGCAGACGGAGCGCCGACTCAGCCCAGCAGGCTCTCCTCCGGCGGCCGGCTGTGCAGTGGGGGCGCCCTGCGCACAGCGGGTCCCACGGGGCCGGCGGGAAGCAGGCGGTCCTCGAGGCCCCGAGGGGCGGGGCACAGCTTCCCTGGTGCTCAGAGGGCCTGCTCGGTTGACAGCTAACAACTCGGGCTGCCTTCCTGGCACCGCGGGGCTCCCCTCACGCTGCCTCACTCACCCACATGTATTCGGGGTAGTCAGCCAGGCGCTTCAGTCCTTCGATGACGGTGTCCCGGTCTTCCTCCCACTTCCGTTTGCAGAATACGATCTCCAGGAAGTACCAGGTCCAGCCGATGAGGGGCACGTAAAGCAGCTCCCTTTTAGCCAGGACTTTGGAACTCTGGGGGGGAGGGGGCAGCTGGTGCATCAGGGCAGCCGGGTCCCAGAAGGCAGCACTGCCTCAGGCCACCCCCAAGACTGGCTGTCATCGGGAGCCCCTGACTCTGAGTGTGGGGACCAGCACGGCCCAGACGAGGAAACCATGGAAAGACCTGGCTGGCACAGGCCGATGCTGGCAGGCGGGCGGGCGGGGAGCCCAGGGCACAGACTGCACACTGGACTCCTGGGGCTGCTCTGACCACCAGGCCCAGGGGTCCCTGGGGATGATGCCAGGGTCATATCCCACAAGCTTCCAAGCAGAGGCCCCCTCGGCCTGTCTTATCTGAGGCAGCTGAGCTGACCAGGGAGGAAGGAGCTATGAGAGGAAGTGCAGTGACACCTGATCACTCGAGCCAGCCCCCCGGGGAGCTGGGGGCAGCCTGCAGCCCCAGGCACCTGCGGGCAGCCATTCACCCGGACTCCTAGCTTGGAGGGACTGGGGCGAGACCCAGAGGCAAGGGAAACCCAGAGCCACGCCCGCACCTCCCGGGGCCCCGGGCCCCCGCGCTGCTCACCCCCAGCACACCGAATCGCTCGCACATGGTCCACCCGCAGAGGAAGTCGATTTCGAAGTTGTGATTGAGGATAATGACCGCGTGCTCCTTCCCAAAGCGGGCCACCGTGGCCTGGTCGGTGAACAGGGTGCACGCAGTGCACGACCACCACTCCAGTAGCATGACCAGCTCTGCAGACACACGGGGAGGGATGTCAGCGAGGTGTGGGTGGCCACCCTCCGGGCCCTCCCTTCCCGCTCCTGATGTGGGTGGGGCTCCTACAGCCTTCATCCAGACTGGGATTTTCTGCTAGAAAGGAGTTTTGATGGCTTATATTTAATAAATTAAGGTTTCTAAAATTATAATTACCCTCTCTAAGCAGAAGTCGGGGAGAAGTCAAATGAAAAGCAGGAGAGATGGAGGAGGAAACACATTTTACGTGGACTTTTCTCTAATCATTGTATCTAAAGGACGTGATTTAAAATATTTTTTCTTAAAAATCAGATATTCCATAAAATAGTACAGTGAGCAAAGCATTCACTTAATAGAACACACCATTATCATCATCATCATATTATTATTATTACTATCGACAACCACTTCTGAGTACCGACAGGACACCAGGAGCTCTGCTCTGTAAGTCGCACCTGGCACCTCATCTAACTCTCAGGCACCTCGGGGTGGCGCTACTATTGTTCCCAAAGCCCAGAGGAAAGGTAACTTGTCCGTGAGTGCTGGAGCTCCGACTTAAGCCCAACACGCCGACTCCAAGGCTCTGTGGAAGGTTTCAGAGGAAGCTTCAAAACGCAGAAGTAACTGAGCAAACTCGGGCCTGGTCCGGCCATAAAGGGACCTTAAACTTACATATGTCAAGCACAGTCACTCTCATCCACATTACTCTTTACAGAAAGTTTAGGTGGATTTCTTCATCTTCCTGTCGGACTCCGATTCTCCCGTGCGCCGTGGACTGACGGGAAACCACACGCTGCATCCACGGAATAGGGGAGAGGCGACTGCGGGCACACAGCCAGCCCGCGGCCGTGGCCAGCATCACGCCCACCATGGCCAGGCACCCCGGAAGGGTGGTCTTAGATCAGAAAGGACGGCTCCCAGGCTCAGGAAGGTGGCCAGACAGCCTGTCCTTTGTGAGCTGGACACCAACCCCTCCGCTTTCGGAGGGGACCAGCCCTGGAAGACAGAGGCTGGGGAACGCTGACAGGCAGGCAGCCCGGTGTTTAGAGAGGCTCCAAGCCTGACCGCCTGGGCCCATCTCCCCGGTTACAGGAAGGGGCCGACAGTGGCTTCCTCACAGGGCTGCCGGGAGCGCGGAGTGGGGACCAGAACATGAAGTTAACACCTGAGAACCAGGGGGCCAGGGCTGGTTACCCTCCCCAAGAGCGTCCCCACCAGCCCAGGTGGAAGTGTGGGGACACACAGCTCTGTCCCACAGGCTGGGGTCCCAGCTTCCTCTTCAGCACAAGGCGTGGCTGGGCGAAGGCTGTCTCTCGGACACCCCCACACTTCTGGGCCCGACGGCCAATTGGAGGAGGGGCCCTAAGGGGGCCAGTGAGGAGGAATGAAGTGCAGACAGACAGACAGAAAGACGCAGGTGGTTGTTCTCAGCATCCTGGAGGGGGCGCCAGCAGAGGCCCACCTGCGGGAGGCGGCCTTTCCACGCAGCGCTCTCCCGCCAGCTGCCAGCGCCCGCGGGGCGGCGGCTCAGCCTTTCTAGACACACTGGCCTCCCGGTGGACGGATGTGCTGCCGCAGACGAAGCTGGTCTGCTCACAGCCGGTCTGGGGACTATTTCAAATTAGGAGTTTTGCTGGTTGGCTCCTGGGTCCAGCACTAATTTTTTTGTGACTTCTTTTCATTCAAACACGGGCTTGTCCTTGCACACATGTGAGCAAGCCGTTCTCTGCACACTTCGACCAATGATTTTTGGAAAAAACTCAAAATCTGCCTGTCGGTAGTAACCTTCTGGGCAGTGCTGCCCACAGATTCTACACACTGACGCGGTCTTGACGGACAGCTGAGAGGCGACATCTGCTTCCCCGGTGAGAAGGGCAGAACCTTGGCTGGGTCAGCAGGGAGCCAGGGCCCAAGCCGGGAGGCCTGGCTCCACGTCTGTGCCCTTCACATGGCACGGAGGCTCCTCAGCCCGAGGACGACAGGGTCACACCAGAAATGGGCTCAGGGTGGGCAGCGTAAGGTGCCAGGCATCACAGACTGAGGAAGGCGTGGCCGCAGACTTGAGCACAAAGCAGTGGCCCAGGGCCACCTAGACAGAGCTGTGACTCCCGCGCTCACCATGAGCCATGCAGTTGGGGAAGGGCTTCCACCAGCTCAACTCGGGCTCACATGTTTGAGAAATAAGCAAGTGAGAACCTCCCCAAATCCGCTACCTCCTGGGGGCAACTCCCACAGCGCGGGGGTGTTCCTCCCAGACAGACAGGGGATTTTACATAAATCTTAATTTCTACCTCAAGTTTTCTTATTTTTATGCTTTTCCCCCCTACTTTCTTGTCTTAAAAAAATGAACTTGTCTTTGCTTTTTTTTAATATACTCTTTTTAAAGTATGGTCAGTTTATAATGTGTCAATTTCTGGTGTGTAGCTTTAAAAATCCACCTTTTCTAATCGTTTGGAAGTTCTGTTTGACTTCTCTGTCCTCTTCCCTACACGCAGTTAACAAAGCCTGGCGGTGAGATCCCCGCTCTGTTCCCAACAGACACGAGAAAGACAGTCTAACTGTGACCGTGCCGTTCCGGGTACACGGGCTGCGGGTGTCAGCCCCGTGCACTTGCAGCCTCGCAAACTGGGCATCGTTACTGCTGGTAAGACTGTTTAGACTCACCTGCTAACCAGTGTCTCTGGTGCCGGACCCTGTAACTCAGACCCGACTTTGAGGATGGCTTCTGTTCTCACTGAAGAACACGCTTTACGGAAACGTCAGGTGAAGGCGGGCGGGCAGTGATCAGCTCCCTTTCTGTTTCCTTCGGACTGTTCCTCTGTCTCCTCGGGAAGCTCCCTCTACTGGACGTAGAGTTCTGGGCTGGGCTGCCGCAGCCCAGGGCCCCGGGCTCTAGCCACGTCCGCAGGGGCTCCGTCCGCCTTCAGAGGTGTTCCAGCTTTCCCTTCTGGGGGTTTGTAAGATCTTCTTTTTGCCTCTGATGGTCTGTGATTTCTCTATGATGGGCAGAAGGGTGGATTTCTGTTTATCCAGCCTGCCTGGTGCCCACGTGTCTCCCAGAGCAACAGGATCGTGTGTTTCATCCACCCAGGGAAGTTCTCAGCCACCATCTCCTCCAGTGAGAACTTCTCCTTACTCTCCCTGCTGGGCCAGGGGTCCAAGATGGCTTCACAGACCTGCATCCTCTCCTCACACCTTTAACTCAGATTTTATACTTTTCATCTGGTCGCTCACTCTGCAGCAGTCTGATGACTTCTTCACATTTATGTCTGGTTTACCTACTCTCTCGTTAGCTGCATCTAATCTGTTGTAAAATCCAATCACTAGGTTTTTTTACTTCAAAAAACATTATAATTACAATTTTTATTCACCGAAGTTCTATTTGGCTGTTCTTCAAATCTGGTCACCTGGGCTGTCTTTTGTCTGTCTGTTGCTGTATGTTTGTTGTTCTTGAGCTCACATATGGTTTGCCTTCATCTGTGTGGCTCCTCAGGCCTGAATTACAGACACTTCCCCCCAGGGCATACTTCTGTTGGCCTCTGCTGACCCACGGGAACTGCTAGCTTCTCACTTCAGCCGTCTCTCAGGATTCTGTTTTGTTTGTGTTTTTAATTGAAGTACAGTTGATTTACAATGATGTTAGTTTCAGGTGTACAGCACAGTGATTCAGTCATACATACATACATTTCTTTTCCAGATTCTTTTCCATTATAATTTATTACAAGATATTGAATATAGTTCCCTATGCTGTACAGTAGGACCTTGTTGTTTATTTTCCATATAGTAGTTTGTATCTCTGAATCCTAAACTCCTAATTTATCCTCCTTTTCCCCTCTGATAACCATAAGTTTGTTTTCTATGTCTGTGAGTTGGTTTCTGTTTTGTAAATAAGTTCGTTTGTGTCATTTTTAAGATTCCACATGTAAGTGATGTCATATGGTATTTTTCTTTCTCTTTGTGACTTACCTCACTTAGTGTGATGATCTCCAGGTCCATCCATGTTGCTGCAAATGGCATTATTTCATTCTTTTTTATGGCTAAGTATTATTCCATTGTATAAATACACATCTTCTTTATCCACTTATCTGTCAACAGACATTTACGCTGCTTCCATGTCCTGGCTGTATGTATAATTTTTCAATTATAGTTTTTTCCCGGACATATGCCTAGGAGTGGGATTGCTGGATCATATGTAACTCTATTTTTAGTTCTTCAAGGAACTTCCATACTGTTTTCCATAATGGCTGCACCAATTTACAGTCTCACCAGCAGTGTGGGAGGGCTCCCTGTTCTCCACACCCTCTCCAGCATTTATCATTTGTAGACTTTTTGATGACAGCCATTCTGACCAGCGTGAGGTGATACCTCATTGTAGTTCTGATTTGTATTTCTCTGACAGTGACATTGAGCATCTTTTCATGTGCTCAGGATCCTGGTTTAGACTCAGCCCCTTTCTTGCAGCTGCCCAGGAATTTGGCTGTTTTGCAGTGTTTTACCTTCGTAAGACTGCTGGAAGTGGAGTCGACAGCTTTCATTAACTAGTATTTGCCCTTCTGCTATGCATTCCTCTCCCCAGTGACACCCATGAGTAACTCATCTGTATATTTTATATGGTAGGATTTCTGACTCTCCCTCTGACACACGCAGAAAAAAGGTAGCCCATTATTTAGTAAAAAATCACCTGGGAATTGAAACGACTGCCCTTCTAAGGTGAGAAGCCAGGGAGGGGCTGCTGTCCCTTCCCAGGGGGGCCGCATGCACTTGGGCTCAGTCACCCCCACAGCCGCCACAGCTGCCATCTACCTGCTCCTGCACTAGGCAGGGTGACGGGGTGACGGGGCGATGGCGTCAGGTGCACAGAGTCACTGCTGCCCGTGCGACATCAAATGTGTGTTACTTTCTCTTTATTGTAAAAGAAACGTGCTCTTCTGCTAAGATCTTCTGCTAAACAGCACACCCTGAATAAGCAGTGTCCCACCTTCCTCGGCTCCCCGGAGGCACGTTTTCTGCTCATCCTGCAGCGTTTTCCTGTGCAGGTGCAGCCACAGCACACACACGTCTTCAACAAGCAAGGAAATAGTAGCAACTATGCACTTGGTGCTACAGATTCCTTTTTCACTTAAACATGTGTCTTGAGGGTGGTCCTCTCCCAGTAATGAGAGATCACCCTTGTTGCTCTGGACGGTTGTGCAGGATTCCATCCAATGGACAGAGTGGAGCTGGTCTCCATTCATGGGCATTTAGGCTGCTGCCAAGTTCTGTGCTAATATCAAAATGATAAAGCGAGACTACCTGTGCACATGTGTACTTCTGCAGGTATCTTTCTAGGTTACATTTTTATTTTGTGGAAAAATTGGGTCAAAAAATAGACCCGTTTTAAATTGCTGATCACTCCTGACCAAAGCTGCCGACCAAAGATGTGCCTTGTCACCCAGACCCACAGTGTGAGCATCCACCGTCGTCAGCAGTGGGTGTTGCTACCAGGCTTTTAAGTCTCCGTCCATCTGACGGGCAAAGACTGATTGTATATGTACAAACGCACACACATCACAAGTGCATACAGGTGACACCTGTACACGTCTGAACACATGTATTTAAGAGACGGGTGAGAGTCTTCTTCTTTCAGAGAAGGATGCTGAAATATTTACACGTGAAGTGACAGGCCACACGAGGGTGGCCTCACAGTGCTCCGGAGCCAGGGAGGCTGGGGGGTCGAGGGGATACGAGACTGGCCACGTCCTGGCAGTGGTTAGGGCTTGGTAGCCATGAGCTCAGCTTACTATTGTTTGTTTTCAAACATCCCAAGTTCTAAGGAGTCAACCTCAGTGTCCCGAGCTCCTGGTCAGGGAGTGAGAGGTGGCCCACTGCCCTCCGTCACCGCAGCAGGAGTGAATATCCAGCCCCGGGGGCCCTGCACACAGGAGCATCAGACTGGTCTGCACAGGGGTCAGGGGTCCTCCAGCAGAAAGGGCCCCCCCCCAGCCACCCGCCCCCCCCCCCCGCCGCGCGTCCCCGCCGCACTCACGGCTCCAGAGTGAGTAGGCGAGGCGGCAGTTGAGCCGGCGGTACAGCTGCTTGTTCACGGGCCAGAGGATGAGTGTGCAGAGCTGGACGAAGTTGATGACCAGCCCGCTGACCACAAAGACGAAGCCGATGAGGAGGTGCACGACGAACTGGGTCTTCAGGAAGGCGAGCAGGCCCATGGCCACAGCTCAGTAGCGCGTGCAAGGTCCCTCACTGAGAACGGCCGTCCTGGAAGGAGAAGCAGTGGTCAGGGAGTGCCTGGGACCCCAGGAAGAGGGGGTGCAGGCGGAGGAGAAACCCACGGTCCTCAAGCCAGAGCCAGACCTGTGCGGCCTGTGAGCCAGCAGCTCACCTGCAACATCCTCTGCATCTGTCCCGTCTACAGTGGCACACGGTAGACAGGTGAGCGGACACACACCATTCACACGGGCGTCATGTGCACACGCACACACCATGCCACACCATATACACATACGCCACACCACACACACACATCACATACACACATACACCAGACACACACACACACACTCCCATGCATACAAGAAAGGAAGAAAGAAAAGACTAGCAGAAATGTACACAAATATTAATAGTGATTGTCTCCAGGTAAAGGCATTATGGGTAATTTTTCTTTTCTTTTTTAGCATCTTATTTAAAAGATCAAACCAGCACACCAAATCTCTATAAAAACACTTCAACAACAACAACAAAAAAACACTTCAACGAATGTCTTTTAACCCCCGAGCCGTTGTGCACTTTCTTAGCCGAAAACCTTTCATTTTGGCCTCTGACGCAGAAGCGGGGACCCCAGGACTTAGCCAGCCTCTCCCTTCTCCTCAACACCGGTTTCCTGGCTTCAAAGGCAAAGCCAGAAGCTGGCCTTGCCTGGCGGTGCCTGCCCTGTGC
Source organism: Camelus ferus (assembly GCF_009834535.1). Classification (NCBI taxonomy): domain Eukaryota; kingdom Metazoa; phylum Chordata; class Mammalia; order Artiodactyla; family Camelidae; genus Camelus; species Camelus ferus. The sequence goes on from NC_045696.1 coordinate 2,134,909, forward strand.
GCTGCCCTGAGCCCCTTGTGTGGACAGAAGCAGGCGGGCAGTGGGGGTCATGCCCCGGCACCATCGAGCAGGCCTGGTGACATCCCAGTGGCCGCCCGCCACCAGCCCCACCCTGGGTCCTTGGGAGAGGTGACCACACGCTCTCCTTGGTGCTGCAGGGGGAGCGGGCTCTGGAGGCTTCCAGGTGCGCCACACCGAGCACACGGTGGCACGAGGGACCTGGCTGCCCCCCACCCGAGGTGCCCGTGCCCGGAGAGGCCCAACTGTGCCAGCAACAAGGCCAGTGACTCCCGGGGCTGAGTTGTAGGCAGGACGCCCCCTGCCTGCCCCAGGCCCCAGCGGCCATGGAAGGAGGATGCCCTGGAGGACATGGGAGGGGCTGAGACCCGGCCTGGGCCTGGGAGCCTCCGGGAGGCAGCCCTTCAGACGGGATGCACGTGAGGTGTCTCTGCCGCTACACGGTGGGTCACAAGAGCGTCAACGCAGAAAGCGAACCATTACTCTGGTGAGTCAGCTGACTGGGCGCCCACCCGGGATGCAGCACCGCAGGGGCCACTCCCAAGCCCCCCAGGCCCCGGCACCCTGTCGCCGCCCCTCTTCGACGGGCGAGCAAGGGAAGCCCAGAGGCTAAGTGGCTTGTTCAGGGCCACACAGCACAGAGTGGGAGGGCTGGACTCCGATTCCGGTGAGGAGACCCGAGTCCACACTCCTTTGCGGGCCCTCCGTGGGCGGGGACCCTCTGTAAACAGAGTGTCACACACGTCAGCCAGGTCCGGCCGAGGCCCGCTTCCTTCTGGGACTAGAGACAATGGCTTTGACCAGACCTGACGATGCCGCCCGGCCTCTGGCCCCCGACCTGCACCTGGCAGGCTCTCTGCACCCCCGCACCATTCCACGTCAGGCACAGGGCTTCACCAGGTAGGCCACAATTACCAGGGTCCCCAGAAAGCCAGCTCAAGGATTGGCCCATCAGCTGTGACGTTGTTAGAAGCAGATTCCATCATTAGGGCACCAGGTACAAGACTGACAGAGAGCCAGCTTCATCGAGGCCAGATCCACACACGCGCACAGAGGGACGACCGCTGCCCCAGCTAGACAAAGCAGCTCCACCGCCCCTGCCCAGTCCACGCCCCCGCCCCCCGCCCCCCGCAGCACCTCTCAGCTTTCTGATGGCAGATCCGTCTTCCTTTCCTAGAGGGGCACAGAAGCAGGGGCACGTGGGGTCTGCCCCACGGGCCCAGCACGGAGCCGAGGCCCAGCCGCACAGCGCGCTCTCCCGTGACACGGGCGTGGGGTCCAGCGGGGCTAATGTGAGCCCTGGCAAGGGCTCCTGGCCTGGTGTGGGCTGGCCGGGGCCCAGAAGCTCAGTTCTGACCGCCAGCCTTCTTCATGACCCAGTCAGGTTCACTACCTGCTGGTCCAGGAGCAAGCGGGAGCCAAGCCTGACAGGACTCCTTCACGGGTGGCCTTGGCCCTTGGCGGTATATCTCTGCTGGAGCAAATGCTCCCACGTTACCTGGGGCCATAATGACCTGCTGTCTGCTCCAGGCGGTGACAGGCAGGTTGAGATGGAAGATGAACATCTGGGCAGACCCTGCCGCTGTCTGCCGACCCCCCCCCCACCAACCAACCCCTGCCCCAGGCGCGAGCCTGGCGGGGGCTCCTGGCTGCGGCCGTCCTCCCTGCTGCGGACCACCTGCCGGGGTTGTCAGTCCACCCTCCATGCCCAGAGGTGGGTGTGACTTCACTGCTCCCTGGGGCAGACTCCTTCCCAAGGGACGCCAGCGGCTGCAGTCCAGGGCCCCTCCCACCTGCCCTCCCCCACAGAGCACCCAGAGTCCATCATCTGCTTGGACATGGCTGTCACTTGGCCCCCTACGTCTGGTGCAGTGGGGTCTGCCTACTGTGATAACACATCAGTCGCACGCGCTAACTGGGAGGCCCTTCACCAATGGCAGGCCAACCAGCACCCCTGCAGAGGGCGGTGGTAGGAAGACGCCCCGCTCCCCCCCACTCTCCCCAGCTCCCTCAAGGCCTGCAGACCCGCAGGTGGGAAAGCATTGGCTCAGAGCCCTCAAGAGCACTGGCTTGTGTACACCCCTTCAAAAAAGTATTTTTAAATTATGTATCACCAGACAATTTTAAGTTGATTTCTATATTTTTAAACCCAAGTTTAAATATGCAAGGGGTATAAATTCTGGCATTTCGGGAAGTTTTACTTTTCAAATATACAGATCTTTCTTGACTTACAATGGGACTACATCTGGATAAACTCATTACAAGTTGAAAATATTGTAAAGTTGAAATGCATTTAACATGAGTCCCAGAGAGGATGGGAGGCCCGGGAGCCCCAGCTGGACCCTCCTCCCAGCTCTGGTTCTGACACTGTCCCTCCAGGGGCTTCTGCTGCAAACTCTGAGCCCATGGATCCTGTTGCCACGTTGCTGGGGGCTCAGGGCCGGGGGTGAGGGAAGAGCTGGGACCCGAGCCCCGTGGAATCACTGACCATCACCCCTGTGCCGGGCGTGGCTCTGCCCTGGCTGCTCCCAGCCTTAACTCGAGCACTTCTTGTTAGGGGTGAACTGTGCTCCCTCAAAAGGGTATGTTGGGGTCCAGTACCTCGGAGTGAGGCCTCCACAATGGGGTCAAGTTCAGCGGGGCCGTCAGGGCGGCTCTGCTCCAACCTGCCCGGCCTCCTTGTGAGAAGGGGTGAGGATGCAGACCTGCAGGGAGGGAGGGCCCCATGAGGACACAGAGGCGGCGGCACCCGCAAGTGGACACGTGCACCCCCCTCAGAAGGACCGGCCCTGCCGACACCCCGGTCTCAGGCGTCCGGCCCCCAGGGCTGAGAGAAGCAATGTCTGTGTAAGCCCCCAGCCTGTGGGGCCGAGGCACGGCCCCTGGAGGATGAGCACACCTCTCACCAAGATACAGGCCTTGCTCCCGGGTCCCGCAACCCTGGATGTGCACAGGCCCCCCCAGCCACGTCCCGCCGCCCGAGACCCGGGGCCTGCCACGACCCTGGCCCAGCCTCGCCCTGCTCAAGGGCGGGCTCCTCAGCCCCTGCCCGGCCTCAGGGCCCACTGCCAGACGCCCGCAGGACTCGCTCTCCCTGGCATTGGTCCCTTTGTCCCTCTTCCTCAAAAACTAGCCTCCAGTCAGATACTCTGACCTTCAGATCTCCTTCCCAGGCACCCCTCATCTTTGCCAAAACCCCACCCTTCCAAGAGTCTTTCCATAGAAACGGAAGTTGAGGTTGAGGGCCTGCCATCCTCCCCACACCCAGAGTGGCGGCCAGGCCCCTCTGTTCCTTCGTTCCAGGTAGAGAAGGCCACGGCCCTCTGCACGTGGAAGACTGCTGCCTCACTGACACACAGGGCCCGTATCAGTCCCCCCAGCCTCCGCCGACGGGGTCTAATCATACACCTCGGGGAGCAGCGCCCGACCTGGGCTGCCCCCTCAGCCTGCAACAGCAGGCCCTGCCCCACAGCCGGGCGTCCGAACCTGCACTGGAGCAGGAACTGGCCAGCCCTGGGGACACTGCTTCAGTGGACCTGCTGCCCTGGTTCCTGAGACCCAAGGCCAAGGCATGGTCACTGACAGCAACTCCAGGACCAGTCACCCCTCGGAGCTGCGGTCACAGCCGGCAGCTCACCCTGCCCTGTCGGAGCGTGTCTCCTGAGCAACTGCCCTTGTGCACACAGTGCCGGTGAAGGGAGAAGACACTACATATGCCGAAAGTGCTCGCTTCGGATGTTCCAGCTGGGAAGTCTGGGTTAGGATTAAAAAGAAGTGTTCAGTTACATGTGACCCAAACTCAAAGTCCATAATGCAGGAAAACCGAGGAATGGATGTCGCCTTCCTTCCTTCCTTCCTTCCTTCCTTCCCCTCCTCTGCCTCGCTCACCGACCTACCTGTCCATCCACCCACCCACCCATCCATTCACCCTTCCTTCCACCTACCCACCCACCCACCTTGCCCATCCAACCACCCACTCATCCTCTTTCCACCCACCCACTCACCCCTTTCCATCCACCTGCCCAGCGATCCGCTCACTCATCCATCCATCCATCCACCCATCCACCCACCCATCCACCCATCCATCCACCCACCCACCCATCCATCCATCCACCCATCCATCCATCCACCCATCCATCCATCCATCCACCATCCATCCACCATCATCCATCCACCCATCCATCCACCCATCCATCCACCCACCCATCCATCCATCCATCCACCCATCCATCCACCCATCCGTCCATCCACCCATCCATCCACCCATCCATCCACCCACCCGTCCATCCATCCACCCATCCACCCATCCATCCACCCACCCATCCATGCACCCACCCATCCATCCATCCATCCACCCACCCATCCACCCATCCCATATTTGAGTGTCTACGTGTGCAGCAAGCAGAGCTGACCTGGTCTGCTAGGAGGCAGCAGAGCGGCAAGGCTGTGCTGGCTGGCTGCACTGGGGGAACATACTGGGACAAGCCCTAGGTTTCTGTTCTGCTGTGGATAGTTTTGCTGTTGCTGAGCCAGGAGATACTGGAGGAGAAAGTCTGTGAACAGGACTGACTATTGGGAACATAGGGCAGTAGAGACATAATCTTATCTCAAGCATTTTAAAAGCATCTTAAGATAATTCAGGTGTCAATGGCTCCTGTTCAGAACACAGCCAAGAACGGGAACAAGCCCCCAGCACTCCCTGAGCAGCCAGCTGGGGTCAGGGGGCAAGCACACCTCACACGGTAGCGTTCTCAGCTCCTAGACAGGTTCTTCCTCACTCTTGCTTTCAACACAGCTCGGACAAGCGGGACTGGGTGGTCTCCTGGCTCACAGCCAATCTGAAGCGCCAGATGAGAAAAGTCAGGGTGGGGGGCGCTGGAGGCAGACATCCTGCTGACGCAGCCTGAGGACAGAGGCAAGCCCGGGACCTGAGGCTGCGCCACCACGGGGCATCGGGCGTGGGGGCAGCTCTGCAGACCCAGTGCCCGCGGTGACATCACGGGTGAGAACATAATGCAGTGATTGTTGTCCCGCCAACCTCACCCGGCGCCGACGGTGCGCCATGCTCACCGGTGCTGGAGACGGCGGGGAGCCGGGAAGGTATTCCCATGAGTCGAAGAAAAATTTTAGAGTAGACACACACAGTCCTATCTGGAGGTTTAAAGAGTCTAGCGTCAGTTCTTGGGTAAATTCACTTACAGGGACTATCTCAGCTTTCAGTAAGGTTGAAAAATATGATGTATTTTTGTGCTAATAATGATCCATTGCTGGTCCGACCTCAACAGCGTTTGAAGTTGCCAAGACGTCTGAGAAGCGACAACGGGGAGTAAGAGCATCACCGTTCACCGCGGGTGGGTTTGTGTTACATAAACCCAGGGGCATCCACTGCAACTGAAATGCTGCTATAAACAGTAAGAGATTCCAGTACTGTTGAAAGGAGTAAAATTGATAGAATTTACAGGAGTCAATATTCTAATAATGTTCAATGAGTGGTTCCACCTGAAGTAATTAGGAGGGGCTAAGACAATAGAAAGATTTCTTTCTTTCTGACTTAATGGATCCAGGTCACTGGCCCCAGATGGTCACTTGGGACAGCGGAGGAGTTCAGGAAGCCGGGCAGTGAGGACGTGGGGGCCCCCAGCAGCCTGGCAGCTGGCCCCTGGGGTCACCTGGGGACGACTGACTGTCCTGTGCGTTTGTCTTAAGGCCAGCCTGCACTTCAGCTGCGTCACACATGGTGACAATAAACAGAACACGAAGTCGACCTAAAACCACTGCTGGGCTCATGAAGCTCTTCTGGCGTTAACCTCTCTCAACCGCCATGAAATGCCCATCAGAACGGCCCCTCCAGGCCTCCCTCACAAAACCCCCTCATAGGAGAGTCCTGCTCAACCTCTGGGAGGGGAGGGGACCCCCAGCCCCAGACCTAAGCCAGAGAGGTAGTAACTCCACGCCCAGTTTGAGCGACCGATGCAGGGTAGGCACGTGGCCCAGTCCCAGGCACTGGGCCACCCAGGGCTCCCAGGAGGCGTCTGCTTCCCTAACACCCAGGACAAATCCCCCTGGCACAGCCCCTCACTCTTCTGCCTCCTTGAGTGAGGAAGGGGCGTCTGCGGCAGCCCCCTTAGAAGCGTGGAGGGACCCACACTGCGAGCAGAGGGGGAAGACCCCGGGTCCTTGTGGGCATCGGTGTGTGGCTGAAACCACGCCAGCAACTGCCCCTCAAGAGGCCGGGGGGACCAGAGCTCACCATTTCTATCCCCTGGGCCCATCAGTTCTGTTCCTCTCACTCCCGTGGGCCTGGTGCCCAACACACGGCTGCTCCATCTAAGTTCGCTACACGGATGCTCAGATTTACTACATACACTTGTGATCATGGTGGCGTGCCTTCCTAATCTCGTGCCACTCCCACATGCGTGTGGCCGTCTCCGTGCAAAGCTTCCTGAAAGAGCAGCGTGACAGGACAGCCCGTGCAGCCCTTGGCCGGACGGTCTCATGGGGACTCTCCAGACCCTGCCAAGCTCCCCTCAGGCCAGTGGGGTAGGGCTGGGGACTGCACAGGCTGGAGGGAGAAAGGACTCAGCAGAGGAAGCTGCCCGTCCTTGCAGCCCCCACCAGGGACGGCCGGGGCAAGGCCCCAGCCAGCAAAGGTCAGGCAAGGAACTGGCTGCCCGGGCCAAAGGGCGGGGGTCACACACGGCCTGCACCCACCCTGACCGCAGGCTGCTGGAGGAGTCATGTGTATCAAAGGGTCCCTGGGTCCCAGACCACCTCTGAAGGAGGTCAGAACCCCGCCTCGCCACTGCCAGTTGCTACGAGAAAGCCTGGGAACCACAGGCCAAGGACAGGGGTGGTGAAGTGGCACCGTTTCCCCGGGGAGGAGGGTCTGCTTCCACCGTGGAAATGGAGCACCCTGGTGGGAGGGAGGGCCGGCGGGCAAGCCGACAGGGCAGGCGGACCCTCAGAGACGAGGGCCCCACTGCCCACATGCCCCAGTTCTCTGAGCTCCAGAATCTTTTGTCCTTCCAAGGTGGTGGTGATGGTTTTACTGGCCTGAGCAGCAGTGACCCTTGTGGTGGGGGTGGGAGGGATGGGAAGGGCTTCCAGGGACCGGTGACAAGCCTCCGGGCCCGAGGACTCAGCGGGCACCCCTCACACTGGGGCGGCGGCCAGTGGCACACACAGGCAGGCACACGTGCGCACACATGCACACGCCCCCACACGACAGGCGCGACTAAGTTGCCTCGGATGTAGTTTTGTGACAATGATCCGCCCTCTATAATAGTGACATTTTACTTAGAGAAACAGGTGGATGTTTGCTTTCTAAATATTCAATAAACTGGCTGTTAATGGACTTTTCAACATGGACAATACACTTCACAACTTAAAATGTCACATTGAGCCCTGGTTTCCCCTTGGGAATGGTTGTCACTCTGGCCCTGCAACAGGATAAAACCAGACAAACTGCAAGCTGACCACTTCTCTTGGCCCCATGGGGGATCTGATATCACAGGACAATTAACAAAAAATCTGGGGTGAGGCGGGTGCCTGCAGTGGTGTGGGATGGAGCCCTCAGCTCCCTATGGCAGACACCGAGGGAGGAGCTGTTCGGAGGAGCTGAGAGCCGGGGGAAACTGCACATCTGGGGAGAGTGTGAGGTCCCACAGCTGCTGGGGGGGGGGGCTCACCCTCCTGCAGGCTTTCTCTCCATGACCCCCACCCCAACCCAGCATGACAGGGACGCCTGGGGGAGCGTGGGGACAGCGTCTCCACCACAAACTCCAGAATCTGTTGGTGTTTAACAGTGCTTTTTAATGAGACACAAACCTCAAAGGATGAACAAGGACATTCATAAAGATTTAAAATGTCACATTTGCCATTAAAGAGGCACCAGAAGTCACATACTTAAAAAATAAGATTTTATGCAAAGTAAAACTACAATGAGGGAGAGAAGCAAGATGGTGGAGTAGAAGGACACTCGTAGCTCACCCTCTCCCACAAATACACCAAAACTCACATCTATGGACCCACTCAGCCAACCAGAGCACCTGCCAAACTCCAACAGAACATCGCCCTCCTCGAAAGACAAAGACACCAAAAATCTGGGAGGAGAAAAGGAAAAAAGAAAGAAAAAAAAAGCAAAACAGTGCGGGACGGGTCCCGCGGGGAGGGAGCGGTAGAGGAGGACTGGCGCTCACTGGCTGGGTCTCTCCTCTCCAACGCAGAGGCCAGCGGGACGGAGGGGGAGCCCCCTGAGGCTCAGATCTGCCCCTGAGCACCCCTTGACCGACAGAACTGAGTTAAATGGGCACAGAGGGTCCCCACGACACCCAGCCCGAGACGCGGGCCGGCAGTGGGGCGGGGCCAGGCCGCCGGAGCCGGGTGGAGGACCGGGGTGGCTGCGCTGAGGCATCCCCAGGGGACTGCAGGGGGCTGCGCGCCATAGCCAGGAGGAGACACGGAGCAGAACAACCTCGGTCCCCCATAAATTGCGAAAAAAGCAAAGCAACACGGCTGGTGTGCCCTGGGGGGAGGGGCGCTGTAGCCTTTGTCTCCTCAGACCCGCGCCGCCATTACCAGCACTTCTCGCAAGAAGAGAGGCGGGGCGCGGCCACGGCCACTGTCTCCTCCTGCGGGGGGGGGGGGGGGGCGGGCCCTGAAGCTGCACCCCGGGGGCTCCGGGGCCTCCTGGGCTGGACTGAGACTTGTTCACAGCCCCAGGCACATTGGATCTTTCTGCCCTGGCACCTCAGAGACCTCGCACCGCCAAGACAAACAAGGAGCTGCGATTTGGCACGGAGCAGGGGCGGGGCCATTCCGCGGTCTTCCCCGAGCCCGCCTTCGGGTCGCTGAAGTAGCGGAGCGACCGGCGCTGGGAGAGGGCGGGTGGTCACCCGCCCTCCTGGCAGGAACGCAGCACCTGACCATGGTGCTGGGAGGGGGCGTGATCCGCCCACCTGCCTCGCCTGAGCACAG